>NC_045800.1:85421742-85787352 GCF_009873245.2 Balaenoptera musculus
TTTCTCACATATGCAGCCACTTAACAAAACAAAACGTTCTTCTTTCTGCTTTGAAACAGCCAACCTCTTGCCAAGCTTAGGCTGCACACACTTCACCTTTGTCTGGAAGATCAAAGCATCAAGTAAAAGATGTGTGTTTGCATCCACGCAGCTTCCCAGAGCCCGCCTGCATCACACTTCTGTAGCCAACAGCCCTCATCCTTTCTTCCCAGGGTGGTTGACCCCTATTTCCCCTGGGGTGAGCTTTATGGAATTTTGACCCATATCGTTTGAGTTTGTTGGGATTTGGGGGAAAAGCAATTGCCTAATCCTGGTTGTTCCGAGCAGGAGACACATAGGAAATTTGAAAGGAAAGAACGTGAGCTTTCTTTTTCTTTTAATTACAAAAATTAAAAAAAAATTTTTTCTGGCCATACCACACCCTCAGCAGTGAAAGTGTGGAGTTCTAACCACTGGACCACCAGGGAATTCCCTCTTTTTATTTTTGTAAACAGTTTTATTGAGATATAATTTACATGCCATACAGCCCATTAAAATTATACAATTCAGTGGTTCTTAATAAATCCACAGAGTTGTTCAACCATCACTATAATTTTAGAACATTTCCATCACCCCAACAGGAGCCCTGGGCCCTAAATGTGTCCTCTCCCTGGCTCTAATGAACAGTAATGTACCTACAGTCTCTATGGATTTGCCAGTTAGGACCATTCATATAAATGGAATCCTGTCATATGCGGTCTTTTATGTGTGACTTTCCCTTGTAGCATAAAATGAAAAGCTCATGCATAATTGTATCATGTATCAGTTATTCATTCATCTCTATGGTTGAATACTTTTCTCATATGAATATACCTTATTTTATTTATCCATTGAGCCATTGACAGCATTTAGGTCATTTTCTCTGTTTTTTTTTTTTTTTTTTAGACAGTAAATATGGTCTATTTTTGCTTCTTTAAAATAGAATACATTTGATCACCTTTTTTTTTATACAGCAGGTTCTTATTAGTTATCAATTTTACACACATCAGTGTATACATGTCAATCCCAAACGCCCAACTCATCACAGCACCAGCCCCACACCCCCGTGGCTTTCCCCCCTTGGTGTCCATACATTTGTTCTCTACATCTGTGTCTCAATTTCTGCCCTGAAAACCGGTTCATCTGCATCATTTTTCTAGGTTCCACATATATGCGTTAATATACGATATTTGTTTTTCTCTTTCTGACTTACTTCACTCTGTATGACAGTCTCTAGATCCATCCACGTCTCAACAAATGACCAAATTTCGTTCCTTTTTATGGCTGAGTAATATTCCATTGTATATATGTACCACAACTTCTTTATCCATTCGTCTGTCAATGGGCATTTAGGTTGCTTCCATGACCTGGCTATTGTAAATAGTGCTGCAATTAACATTGGGGTGCATGTGTCTTTTTGAATTATGGTTTTCTCTGGGTATATGCCCAGTAGTGGGATTGCTGGATCATATGGTAATTCTATTTTTAGTTTTTAAAGGAATCTCCATACTGTTCTCCATAGTGGCTCTATCAGTTTACATTCCCACAAACAGTGCAAGGGGGTTCTCTTTTCTCCACACCCTCTCCAGCATTTGTTTTTTCTAGATTTTCTGATGATGCCCATTCTAACTGGTGTGAGGTGATACCTCATTGTAGTTTTGATTTGCATTTCTCTAATAATTAGTGATGTTGAGCAGCTGTTCATGTGCTTCTTGGCCATCTGTATGTCTTCTTTGGAGAAATGCCTATTTAGGTTTTCTGCCCATTTTTGGATTGGGTTGTTTGTTTTTTTTTAATATCGAGCTGCATGAGCTGTTTATATACTTTGGAGATTAATCCTTGTCCGTTGATTCATTTGCAAATATTTTCTCCCATTCTGAGGGCTATCTTTTGGTCTTGTTTATGGTTTCCTTTGCTGTGCAAAAGCTTTTAAGTTTCATTAGGTCCCATTTGTTTATTTAGGTTTTTATTTCCATTACTCTAGGAGGTGGATCAAAAAAGATGTTGCTGTGATTTCTGTCAAAGAGTGTTCTTCCTATGTTTTCTTCTAAGTGTTTTATAGTGTCCGGTCTTACATTTAGGTCTCTAATCCATTTTGAGTTTATTTTTGCGTATGGTGTTAGGGAGTGTTCTAATTTCATTCTTTTACATGTACCTGTCCAGTTTTCCCAGCACCACTTATTGAAAAGACTGTCTTTTCTCCATTGTATATCCTTGCCTCCTTTGTCATAGATTAGTTGACCATAGGTGCGTGGGTTTATCTCTGGGCTTTCTATCTTGTTCCATTGATCTATGTTTCTGTTTTTTTGCCAGTACCATATTGTCTTGATTACTGTACCTTTGTAGTATGGTCTGAAGTCAGGGAGTCTGATTCCCCCAGCTCCGTTTTTTCCCCTCAAGACTGCTTTGGCTATTCGGGGTCTTTTGTGTCTCCATACAAATTTTAAGATTTTTTGTTCTAGTTCTGTAAAAAATGCCATTGGTAATTTGATAGGGATTGCATTGAATCTGTAGATTGCTTTGGGTAGTATAGTCATTTTCATAATATTGATTCTTCCAATCCAAGAACATGGTATATCTCTCCATCTATTGGTATCATCTTTAATTTCTTTCACCAATGTCTTATAGTTTTCTGCATACAGGTCTTTTGTCTCCCTATGTAGGTTTATTCCTAAGTATTTTATTCTTTTTGTTACAATGGTAAATGGGAGTGTTTCCTTAATTTCTCTTTCAGATATTTCATCATTAGTGTATAGGATACAAGAGATTTCTGTGCATTAATTTTGTATCCTGCAACTTTACCAAATTCATTGATTAGCTTTAGTAGTTTTCTGGTGGCATCCTTAGGATTCTCTCTATATAGTATCATATCATCTGCAAACAGTGGAAGTTTTACTTCTTCTTTTCTAATTTGTATTCCTTTTATTTCTTTTTCTTCTCTGATTGTTGAGGCTAGGACATCCAAAACTATGTTGAATAATAGCAGTGAGAGTGGACATCATTGTCTTGTTCCTGATCTTAGAGGAAATGCTTTCAGTTTTTCACCATTGAGAATGATGTTTGCCATGTGTTTGTCATATATGGCCTTTATTATGGTGAGGTAGGTTCCCTCTATGCCCACTTTCTGGAGAGTTTTTATCATAAATGTGTGTTGAATTTTGTCAAAAGCTTGTACTTCTTTTTTTTTAACATCTTTATTGGAGTATAATTGCTTTACAATGGTGTGTTAGTTTCTGCTTTATAACAAAGTGAATCAGTTATACATATACATATGTTCCCATATCTCTTCCTCTTGCATCTCCCTCCCTCCCACCCTCCCTATCCCACTGCTCTAGGTGGTCACAAAGCACCGAGCTGATCTCCCTGTGCTTTGCGGCTGCTTCCCACTAGCTATCTATTTTACGTTTGTAGTGTATATATGTCCATTCCACTCTCTCACTTTGTCACAGCTTACTTTTCCCCCTCCCCGTATCCTCAAGTCCATTCTCTAGTAGGTCTGTGTCTTTATTCCTGTCTTACCACTAGGTTCTTCATGACCATTTTTTCCCCCTTAGATTCCATATATATATGTTAGCATACTGTATTTGTTTTTCTCTTTCTGACTTACTTCACTATGTATGACAGACTCCAGGTCCATCCACCTCACTACAAATAACTCAATTTCGTTTCTTTTAATAGCTGAGTAATATTCCATTGTATATATGTGCCCCATCTTCTTTATCCATTCATCTGTTGATGGACACTTAGGTTGCTTCTATGTCCTGGCTATTATAAATAGAGCTGCAATGAACATTTTGGTACATGACTCTTTTTGAATTATGGTTTTCACAGGGTATATGCCCAGTAGTGGGATTGCTGGGTCATATGGTAATTCTATTTTTAGTTTTTTAAGTAACCTCCATACTGTTCTCCATAGTGGCTCTATTAATTTACATTCCCACCAAGAGTAGAAGAGTGTTCCCTTTTCTCCACACCCTCTCCAGCATTTATTGTTTCTAGATTTTTTGATGATGGCCATTCTGACCGGTGTGAGATGATATCTCATTGTAGTTTTGATTTGCATTTCTCTAATGATTAATTATGTTGAGCATTCTTTCATGTGTTTGTTGGCAATCTGTATATCTTCTTTGGAGAAATGTCTATTTAGGTCTTCTGCCCAGTTTTGGATTGGGTTTTTTGTTTTCTTGTTCCTGAGCTGCATGTGGTGCTTGTAAATTTTGGAGATTAATCCTTTGTCAGTTGCTTCATTTGCAAATATTTTCTCCCATTCTGAGGGTTGTCTTTTGGTCTTGTTTATGGTTTCCTTTGCTGTGCAAAAGCTTTTAAGTTTCATTAGGTCCCATTTGTTTATTTTTGTTTTTATTTCCATTTCTCTAGGAGCTGGGTCAAAAAGGATCTTGCTGTGATTTACGTCATAGAGTGTTCTGCCTATGTTTTCCTCTAAGAGTTTGATGGTGTCTGACCTTACATTTAGGTCTGTATTACATTTTGAGTTTATTTTTGTGTATAGTGTTAGGGAGTGTTCTAATTTCATACTTTTACATGTACCTGTCCAGTTTTCCCAGCACCACTTATTGAAGAGGGTATCTTTTCTCCACTGTATATGCTTGCCTCCTTTATCAAAGATAAGTTGACCATATGTGCATGAGTTTACCTCTGGGCTTTCTATCCTGTTCTGTTGATCTGTATTTCTGTTTTTGTGCCAGTACCATACTGTCTTGATTACTGTAGCTGTCTAGTATAGTCTGAAATCAGGGAGCCTGATTTCTCCAGCTCCATTTTTCGTTCTCAAGATTGCTTTGTTTATTCAGGGTCTTTTGTGTTTCCATACAAATTTTAAGATATTTTGTTCTAGTTCTCTAAAAAATGCCATTGGTAATTTGATAAGGATTGCATTGAATCTGTAGATTGCTCTGGGTAGTAGAGTCATTTTCACAATGTTGATTCTCACAATCCAAGAACATGGTACATCTCTCCATCTATTTGTATCATCTTTAGTTTCTTTCATCAGTGTCTTATAATTTTCTGCATACAGGTGTTTTGTCTCCTTAGGTAGGTTTATTCCTAGATATTTTATTCTTTTTGTGGCAGTGGTAAATGGAAGTGTTTTCTTAATTTCACTTTCAGATTTTTCATCATTAGTGTATAGGAATGTAAGAGATTTCTGTGCATTAATTTTGTATCCTGCTACTTGACCAAATTCATTGATTAGCTCTAGTAGTTTTCTGGTAACATCTTTAGGATTCTCTATGTATAGTATCATGTCATCTGCAAACTGTGACAGCTTTACTTCTTCTTTTACGATTTGGATTCCTTTTTTAAATTTTTTCTTATCTGATTGCTGTGGCTAAAACTTCCAAAACTATGTTGAATAATAGTGGTGAGAGTGGACAGCCTTGTCTTGTTCCTGATCTTAGAGGAAATGGTTTCAGTTTCTCACTGTTGAGAATGATGTTGGCTGTGCGTTTGTCATATATGGCCTTCCATATGTTAAGGCTCCCTCTATGCGTACTTTCCAGAGGGTTTTTTTCATAAATCGGTGCTGAATTTTGTCAAAATCTTTTTCTGCATCTATTGAGATGATCATATGGTGTTTTTCTTCATTTTGTTAATATGGTGTATCACACTGATTGATTTGCGTATATTGAAGAATCCTTACATTCCTGGGATAAACCCCACTTGATCATGGTATGTGATCCTTTTAATGTGCTGTTGGATTCTGTTTGCTAGTATTTTATTGAGGATTTTTGCATCTATATTTATCAGTGATATTGGCCTGTAGTTTTCTTTCTTTGTGACATCTTTTTCTGGTTTTGGTATCAGGGTGATGGTGGCTTCGTAGAATAAGTTTGGGAGTGTTCCTCCCTCTGATATATTTTGGAAGAGTTTGGGAAGTATAGGTGTTAGCTCTTCTCTAAATGTTTGATAGAATTTGCCTGTGAAGCCATCTCATCCTTTTCTTTTGTTTGTTGGAAGATTTTTGATCACAGTCTCAGTTTCAGTGCTGTGATTGGTCTGTTTATATTTTCTATTTCGTCCTGATTCAGTCTCGGAAGGTTGTGCTTTTCTAAGAATTTGTCCATTTCTTCCAGGTTGTCCATTTTATTGCCATAGTGTTGCTTGTAGTAATTTCCCATGATCCTTTGTATTTCTGCAGTGTCAATTGTTACTTCTCCTATTTCATTTCTAATTCTATTATTTGAGTCTTCTTCCTTTTTTTCTTGATGAGTCTGGCTAATGGTTTATGAATTTTGTTTATCTTCTCAAAGAACCAGCATTTAGTTTCATTGATCTTTGCTATTGTTTTCTTCATTTATTTTTCATTTATTTCTGATCTGATCTTTATGATTTCTTTCCTTCTGCTAACTTTGGGCTTTTTTTTGTTCTTCTTTCTCTAATTGGTTTAGGTGTAAGGTTAGGTTGTTTATTTGAGATATTTCTTTTTTCTTGTGGTAGGATTGTATTGCAATAAACTTCCCTCTTAGAACTGCTCTTGCTACATCTCATAGGTTATGGTTTGTCGTGTTTTCATGGTCATTTGTTTCCAGGTATTCTTTGATTTCCTCTTTGATTTCTTCTGGAATATCTTGGTTATTTAGTAGTGTATTGTTTAGCCTCCATGTATTTGTATTTTTTACAGATTTTTTTCCTGTAATTGATATCTAGTCTCATAGTGTTGTGGTCGGAAAAGATACTTGTTATGATTTCAATTTTCTTAACCTTACCAAGGCTTGATTTGTTACCCAAGATATGATCTGTCCTGGAGAATGTTCCATGAACGCTGGAGAAGAAAGTGTATTCTGTTGTTTTTGGCTGGAATGTCCTATAAATATCAATTAAGTCCATTTTTTTAATGTATCATTTAAAGCTTGTGTTTCCTTATTTATTTTCATTTTGGATGATCTGTCCATTGGTGAAAGTGGGGTGTTAAAGTCCCCTACTCTTATTTTGTTACTGTCACTTTCCCCTTTTATGGTTGTTAACGTTTGCCTTATGTATTGAGGTGCTCCTATGTTGGGTGCATAAATATTTACGATTGTTATATCATCTTCTTGGATTGATCCCTTCATCATTATGTAGTGTCCTTCTTTGTTTGTTATAATAGTCTTTATTTTAAGTCTATTTTGTCTGATATGAGAATTGACACTCCAGCTTTCTTTTGATTTCCATTTCCATGGAATATGTTTTTCCATCCCTTCACTTTCAGCCTGTATGTGTCCTTAGGTCTGAAGTGGGTCTCTTTTAGACAACATATATATGGGTCTTGTTTTTGTATCCATTCAGCCAGTCTATGTCTTTTGGTTGGAGCATTTAATGCATTTACATTTAAGGTAGTTATCGATATGTGTGTTCCTATTACCATTTTCTTAATTGTTTCAGGTTTGTTATTGTCGGTCTTTTCCTTCTCTTGTGTTTCCTGCCTAGAGAAGTTCCTTTAGCATTTGTTGTAGAGCTGGTCTGGTGGTGCTGAATTCTCTTAACTTTTGCTTGTCTGTAAAGGTTTTACTTTCTCTGTCGAATCTGAGTGAGATCTTGCTGGGTACAGTAATCTTGGTTGTAGGTTTTTCCCTTTCATCACTTTAAATATTCCTGCCACTCCCTTCTGGCTTGCAGAATTCCTGCTGAAAGATCAGCTCTTAACCTTATGGGGATTCCCTTGTATGTTGTTTGTTTATTTCCCTTGCTGCTTTTAATAGTTTTTCTTTGTATTTAATATTTTTTAACATCTTTATTGGAGTATAATTCCTTTACATGGTGTGTTAGTTTCTGCTTTATAACAAAGTGAATCAGTTATACGTATACATATGTTCCCATATCTCTTCCCTCTTGCATCTCCCTGTATTTAATTTTGATAATTTGATTAGTATGTGTTTTGGCATTTTTCTCCTTGGATTTGTCCTGTATGGGACTCTCTGTGCTTCCTTGACTTGATTATTTCCTCTCCCATATTAGGGAAGTTTTCAACTATAATCTCTTCAAATATTTTCTCAGTCCGTTTCTTTTTCTCTTGTTCTGCTACTCCTATAATTTGAATGTTGGTGTGTTTAATGTTGTCCCACATGTCTCTGGGACTGTCCTCAATTCTTTTCATTCTTTTTTTCTGTATTCTGCTCTGCAGTAGTTATTTCCACTCTTTTATCTTCCAGGTCACTTATCCGTTCTTCTGTCTCAGTTATTCTGCTATTGATAACTTCTAGAGGATTTTTAATTTAATTTATTGTGTTGTTCATCATTGTTTGTTTGCTCTTTAGTTCTTCTATGTCCTTGTTAAAAGTTTCTTGTATTTTCTCTATTCTATTTCCAATATTTTGTATCATCTTTAGTATCATTACTCTGAATTCTTATTCAGGTAGATTGCCTGTTTCCTCCTCATTTGTTTGGTCTAGTGCGTTTTTACCTTGCTTCTTCATCTGCTCTGTGTTTCTCTGTCTTCTCATTTTGCTTAACTTACTGTGTTTGGGGGTCTCCTTTTCGCAGGCTGCAGGTTTGTAGTTCCCATTGTTTTTGGTGTCTGCCCCTAGTGGCTAAGGTTGGTTCAGTGGGTTGTGTAGGCTTCCTGGTGGAGGGGACTAGTGCCTGTGTTCTGGTGGATGAGGCTGAATCTTGTCTTTCTGGTGAGCAGGACCACATCTGATGGTGTGTTTTGGGGTGTCTGTGACCTTATTATGATTTTAGCAGCCTCTCTGCTAATGGGTGGAGTTGTGTTCCTGTCTTGCTAGTTGTTTGACATAGGGTGTCCAGCACTGTAGCTTGCTGGTCGTTGAGTGGAGCTGGGTCTTAACATTGAGATGGAGATCTCTGGGAGAGCTTTTGCTGCTTGATATTACGTGCAGCCAGGAGGTCTCTGGTGGACCAATGTCCTGAACTCTGCTCTCCCACCTCGGCACAGGCCTGACACCCAGCCGGAGCACCAAGACCCTGTCAATCACATGGCTCAGAAGAAAAGGGAGAAAAAAAGGATGGAAGGAAGGGAGGGAGGGAGGGAGGAAGGAAGGAAGGAATGAAGGAATAAAATAAAATAAAGTTATTAAAATAAAAAATAATTTTGAAAAATTAAAAAACTTAAAAAGTAATTTTAAAAATGGACAGACAGAATCCTAGGACAAATGGTAAAAACAAAGCTATACAGACAAATTCACACAAAGAAGCATACACATACACACTCTCAAAAAGAGAAAAAGGAAAAAAATATATATATATTATTGCTCCCAAAGTCCACTGCCTCAATTTTCAGATTCGTTGTCTATTCAGGTATTCCACAGATGCAGGATACGTCAAGTTGATTGTGGAGATTTAATCCGCTGCTCCTGAGGCTGCTGAGAGAAATTTCCCTTTCTCTTCTTTGTTCGCACAGCTCTTGGGGTTCATCTTTGGATTTGACCCTGCCTCTGTGTGTCAGTCGCCTGAGGGCGTCTGTTCTTCCCTCAGGCAAGACGGGGATAAAGGAGCAGCTGATTAGGGGGCTCTGGCTCATCAGGCCGGTGGGTGGGAGGGGTAGGGAATGGGGTGTGAGCCTGCGGCAGCAGAGGTTAATGTGACATTGCAACAGCCTGAGGCATGCTGTGTGTTCTCCTGGGGATGTTGTCCCTGTATCACAGGACCCTGGCAGTGGCAGGCTGCACAGGCTCCCGGGAGGGGAGATGTGGATAGTGACCTGTGCTTGCACAGAGGCTTTTTTGTGGCTGCAGCAGCAGGACTATCTTTTCATGCCCGTTTCTGGTGTCCGCGCTGATAGCCGTGGCTCACGCCCGTCTCTGGAGCTCATTTAGCTGGTGCTCTGAATCCCCTCTCCTCACGCACCCTGAAACAATGGTCTCTTGCCTCTTAGGCAGGTCCAAAGTTTTTTCCGGACTTCCTCCCGTCTAGCTGTGGTGTACTAGCCCCCTTCAGGCTGTGGTCCCGCAGCCAACAGCAGTCCTCTCCCTGGGATCCGACCTCCGAAGCCCGAGCCTCAGCTCCCAGCTCCCGCCCATCCCGGCGGGTGAGCAGACAAGCCTCCCAGGCTGGTGAGTGCTGGTTGGCACTGATTCTGTGTGCAGGAATCTCTCCTCTTTGCCCTCTGCACCCCTGTTGCTGAGCTCTCCTCCATGTCTCTGAAACTTCCCCCCCCACCGCCCCCTGTCTCCGCCACTGAAGGGGTTTCTTAGTGTGTGAAAACTTTTCCTACTTCACAGCTCCCTCCCACTGGTGCAGGTCCCGTCCCTATTCTTTTGTTTCTGTTTTTTTTGTTTTTCTTTTGCCCTACCCTGGTACGTGGGGAGTTTCTTGCCTTTTGGGAAGTCTGAGGTCTTCTGCCAGCATTCAGTAGGTGTTCTGTAGGAGTTGTTCCACATGTAGATGTATTTCTGATGTATTTGTGGGGAGGAAGGTGATCTCCACGTCTTACTCTTCCGCCATCTTGAAGGTCTCTTCCCTATTGATTTTGATTATATAATTGAAGGTATATTTCACAGGAAACAAAAAAACCCTTAAAGGTACAGCCTTCAAAAGCCTGAGTTCACTAATTGGCTGGGAAGTGGAAATGATAATGACAAGCTGGTGTAACACCAGGAATAGTGGTATAAGAATTCCAGAGCTTGTTAATAACAATTTCTTTTCTTCCACAATCACTTATCTTTTTACCATACTTTTGTTTTTCTTACTTTTCTGGTTTTTAATTGAATTGATACAGTTTTTTTCTACTCTCTACTTGCTTTTAATTATTTCTATTCTTTTAAAAAATACCCCTAAAATTTAACTTATATTTAATTTCATACTTTTTTAAAATAAGTAAATCCACCCCAATCCTTTTTTAAAATTTATTTATTTATTTATTTGGTGGCACCAGGTCTTGGTTGCAGCAGGCAGGCTCCTTAGTTGCAGCACATGGGCTCCTTAGTTGTGGCATGCAAACTGTTAGTTGCAGCATGCATGTGGCATGTAGTTCCCTGACCAGGGATCAAAGCCGGGCTCCCTGCATTAGGAGCGCAGAATCTTAACCACTGCACCACCAGGGAAGTCCCCTTTAATTTCATATTTGTATAACAAAGCCTCAACATACTCAATTCACTGTTTTTCTTCATGACAGCACTGAAAGGTTACATAGCACATCTACATATGGTGATCAGTTTGTAGGGGGATTGTAGCATTTTATGGAGGTTTTCCTGGCATAATAGTACCAGCACCCCCTTGCACTCTCAAAAATGAATTGTTGCTCATCCTACTTAAATTATCATAGCCCCTGACATTATTTCACATAATTTTTTTGTTTGTTTGTTTACCCACTACAATGTAAGTTCCACGAAAATAGGCCATTTTTCTCTTTATGCATTATTTCCAAAGCCTACAACAGTTTCTGGCACATACTAACCACTCTATAAAGATTTTCTAAATTAAATGAATGAGTAGACTAAGGCAAGACCCTTAGCATGTTTGAGTTACTCCCTGAATTTCTCCCACCCATCTTATTATCTAAAATTTTAGGTCCCTTTGTAAATGCAAGCATTAGTTATAGTTGTTATTGTTTATAATCTAGAGTTGATTTATTTCACCAGTTTCTATGCTGTCAGTGATCTCTTATATCCCAGTGCTTCACTTTGTCTTCATCTTGCTGAAATATGTCCTTCAGCAGATCTTTCAATGAGGTTTTAGGGTAAACTCTTAGTTTCCATGTGTCTGAAAAAATGTATCTCCCCTTTCATGTGATTGAAGGGTATAATGGTTTTGAGTCATAATTTTTCCTATACAATTTGAGGACACTGCTTACTTTTTGCTAACATGTATTTCTGCTGAAGACAAATCCACTTTCAGTGTAATTATCATCCTATTGTAGATGGTGTGTTCTTTCTGAATTTTGAAATTTTGTCTTTACTTGGTTGGAGATTCACTTTGATTTCTCTGGGTGCAAGTTTATTGATTTATCTTGGCTGGCACTTGTTACACATTTTCAAGCAGAGGGTTTGCATCTTTCTTCTATTCTAGATGTTCTCAGAAGCCATGTGATTCTCCACCATTTCCTTAGGTTTCTCTTCTGGGATGCCTCACAAATGGGAGTCTCACAGTTTGTCCTCTGTCTTTTTTAACTTCTCTTACACGTTTAAAAATATTTTCTCTCTCTGTAATATGAACTCAGTGAATTTCTTAGCACTATCTTCCAGATAACTAATGATCTCTTAATTTGTGTCCATCTAGAATTATTCACTTATATGATTTTTTCTATTACAGTGATTATATATTTCAAATTTTTTGTAGGTGCTAAACATAATTATTAAATCATTTATTTATTTTTTTAAACTTTATTTTATATTGGGTTATAGTTGATTAACAATGTTGTGATAGTTTCAGGTGTACAGCAAAGTGATTCAGTTATACATTTACATGTATCTATTCTTTTTCAAATTCTTTTCCCATTTACTTTGTTACATAATATTGAGCAGAGTTCCCTAAGTTATACAGTAGGTCCTCGTTGGTTATCCATTTAAAATATAGCAGTGTGTATATGGCAATCCCAAACTCCCTAACTTCCCCTTCCCCTCACCCTTCCCCCCTGGTAACTATAAGTTAGTTCTCTAAGTCTCTCTGTTTCTGTTTTTTAAATAAGTTTACTTGTATCATTTCTTTTTAGATTCCACATATAAGCAATATCATACAATGTTTCTCTTTCTCTGTCTGACTTACTTCACTTACTATGACAATCTCTAGGTCCATCCATGTTGCTGCAAATGGCATTATTTCATTCTTTTTAATGGCTGAGTAATATTCCATTGTATATATGTATATTCTTTTTAATGGCTGAGTAATATTACATTGTATATATGTACATCTTCTTTATCCATACCTCTGTTGATGGACATTTAGGTTGCTTCCATGTCTTGGCTATTGTAAACAGTGTTGCTATGAACATAGGGGTGCATGTATCCTTTCAAACCATGGTTTTCTCCAGATATAAAAATGGACAGTTTTTATAACATTATTCAGTACCAGTTGGAAATACCCCAGCTTAGTGATTATCTATGCAACTTACCATATTCCATCAAATCAAAGATGCCTGGACTGTAAGCTAACACCATTATCTTCAACACCGCTAAGAAAGGAAAAACACTGCCAGACAATGAACTTTGAGGTGCATGTATCCTTTTGGACCATGTTTTTCTCTGGATATATGCCCAGGAGTGATGTTGCAGGATCATATGGTAGCTCTATTTTTAGTTTTTTAAGGAACCTCCATACTGTTCTCCATAGTGGCTGTACCAATTTATACTCCTACTAAGAGTGTAAGAGGGTTCCCATTTCTCCACAGGAATGGAGCCCTCTCTAGCCTTTATTTTTTGTGGGTTTTTTGATGATGGCTATTTTGACTGGTTTGAGGTCATATTTCATTGTAGTTTTGATTTACATTTCTCTAATAACTAGTGATGTTGAACTTCTTTTCATGTGCCTCTTGACCATCTGTATGTCTTCTTTGTAGAAATGTCTATTTAGGTCTTCTGCCCATTTTTTGATTGGGTTGTGTGTTTTGATGATATTAAGCCGCATCAGGTGTTTGTAAATTTTGGAGACTAATCCCTTGTCGGTTGCATCATTTGCAAATATTTTCTCCCAATCTGTGGGTTGTCTTTTTGTTTTTGTTTATGGTTTCCTTTGTTGTGCAAAAGCTTTTGAGTTTAATTAGATCCCATTTGTTTATTTTTGTTTTTATTTACATTACTCTGGGAGACAGCTCGAAAAAAAATATTGCTGCAGTTTATGTCAGTGTTCTGCCTATGTTTTCCTCTAAGAGTTTTATAGTGTCTGGTCTCACATTTAGGTCCTTAATCCATTTAGAGCTTATTTTTGTGTATGGTGTTAAAGAATGTTCTAATTTCATTTTTTTACATGTAGTTGTACAGTTTTCCCAGCACCATTTATTGAAGAGACTGTCTTTCCTGCATTGTATAGTCTTGCCTCCTTTGTCATAGATTAACTGTAGGTTCGTGGGTTTATTTCTGAGCTCTCTATCCTGTTCTATTGATCTATATTTCTGTTTTTGTGCCAGTACCATACTGTTTTGATGACTATAGCTTTGTTGTATACTCTGAAGTCAGGGAGCCTGATTCCTCCAACTCCATTTTTCTTTCTCAAGATTGCTTTGGCTCTTTGGGGTCTTTTGACTCTCCATACAAATTTTAAGATTTTTTTGTTCCAGTTCTGTGAAAAATGCCATTGGTAATTTGAGAGGGATTACATTGAATCTGTAGATTGCCTTCAGTACTATAGTCATTTTGACAGTATTCATTGTTCTAATCCAAGAACATGGTATATCTTTCCATCTGTTTGTGTCATCTTTGATTTCTTTCATCAGCATCATATAATTCTTGGTGTACAGGTCTTTTGTCTCCTTAGGTTTATTCCTAGGTATTTTATTCTTTTTGATGCAATGGTATATGGGGTTGTTTCTTCAATTTCTCTTTCTGATCTTTCATTGTTAGTGTATAGCAATGCAACAGATTTCTGTGTATAAATTTTGTAACCTGCAATTTTACCAAATTCATTGATGAGCTCTCGTAGTTTTCTGGTAGCGTCTTTAGGAGTTTTCATGTATAGTATCATGTTATCTGCAGAGTGACAGTTTCACTTCTTCTTTTCCAATTTGGATTCCTTTTATTTCCTTTTTTCCTCTGATTGCCGTAACTAGGACATCCTAAACTATTTTGAATAAAAGTGCTGAGAGTGGACATCCTTGTCTTGTTCCTGATCTTAGAGGAAATGCTTTCAGCTTTTCACTGTTGAGTATGATTATAGCTGGTGGTTTGTTGTATATGGCCTTTATTATGTTGATGTATTTTCCCTCTATGCCCACTTTCTGGAGTGTTTTTGTCATAAATGGGTGTTGAATTTTGTCAAAAGCTTTTTCTGCATTTATTGAGATGATCATATGGCTTTTTTTTTCAGTTTGTAGATGAGGTGTTTCACACTGAATGATTTGTTGATATTGCAAAATTCTTGCATCCCTGGGATAAATCCCACCTGATCATGGTGTATGATCCTTTTAATGTATTGTTGGATTCGGATTACTAGTATTTTGTAGAGGATTTTTGCATATATGTTCATCAGTGATGTTGGCCTGTAATTTTCTTTTTTTGTGGTATCTCAGTCTGGCTTTGGTATTAGGGTGATGGTGGTCTCATAGAATGAGTTTGGGAATTTTCCTTTCTCTGCAATTTTTGGGAACAGTTTCAGAAAGACAGGTTTTAGCTCTTCTCTGAATGTTTGATGGAATTCGCCTGTGAAGCCATCAGGACCTGGACATGTGTTTGTTGGGAGTTTTTTAATCACAGTTTCAATTTCAGTGCTTGTGACTGGACTATTCATTTTTTCTATTTCTTCCTGGTTCAGTCTTGGAAAGTTGTACCTTTCTAAGAATTTGTCCATTTCTTTCAGGTTGTCAATTTATTGGCATATAGCTGTTTGTAGTAGTCTCTTATGATCCTTTGTATTTCTGTGCTGTCACTTGTAACTTTTTCTTTTTCATTACTAATTTTATTGATTTGAGTCCTCTCCCTTTTTTTTTTTCTTGTTGGGTCTGGCTAAAGGTTTATCAATTTTGTTTATATTTTCAAAGAACCAGCTTTTAGTTTCATTGACCTTTGCTATTGTCTTGTCTCTATCTCATTTATTTCTGCTATGGTCTTTATGATTTCTTTCCTTCTACTACCTTTAGGTTTTGTTTGTTCTTCTTTCTCTGGTAGCTTTAAGTGTAAGGTTAGGTTGTTTATTTGAGATGTTTCTTGTTTCCTGAGTTAAGATTGTATTGCTATAAACTTTCCTCTTAGAACTGCTTTTGCTGCATCCCATAGGTTTTGGATCATTTGTCTCTAGGTATTTTTATTTCCTCTTTGATTTCTTCAGTGATCCATCGGTGGTTTAGTAACATATTGTTTAGCCTCCACGTGTTTGTGTTTTTTACAGTTTTTTCTTGTAGTTTATTTCTAATCTCATAGCGTGTGGTCAGAAAACATGCTTGATATGATTTCAGTTTTCTTAAATTTACCAAGGCTTGCTTTGTGGCCCAGTGTGTGGTCAATCCTGAAGAATATTGTATGTGCACTTAGAAGAATGTGTATTCTGCTGCTTTTGGATGGAATGCTCTATAAATATCAAATAAGTCTATCTGGTCTAATGTGTCATTTAAAGCCTGTGTCTCCTTATTGATTTTCTGTCTGGATGATCTGTCCACTGGTGTAAGTGGGGTGTTAAAGTCCCCTACTATTATTGTGTTACTGTTGTTTTCTCCTTTTATGGCTGTTAGTATTTGCCTCCTATATTGAGGTGCTCCTATGTTGGGCGCATCTATATTTACAATTGTTATATCTTCATCTTGGATTGATCCCTTGATCATTATGTGGTGTCCTTCTTTGTCTCTTATTACAGTCTTTATTTTAAAGTTTATTTTGTGTGATATGAGTATTGCTACTGCAGCTTTCTCTTGATTTCCATCTGCATGGAATACCTTCTTCCATCCCCTCACTTTCAGTCTGTATGTATTCCTAGGTCTGAAGTGGGTCTCTGTAGATAGCATATATATGGATCTTATTTTCATATCCATTCATCCAGTCTATGTCTTGTGGTTGGAGCATTTAAACCATTTACATTTAAGCTAATTATTTATATGTATGTATCTGTTGCCGTTTTCTTAATTGTTTTGGGTTTGTTTTTGTAGGTGTTTTTTCTTCCCTTCCTCTTTTGTTCTCTTCTCTTGTGGTTTGATGACCAGCATTAGTCTTGTGTTTGGGTGGCTTTTTCCTTTATGTGTGTCTATCTGTTGTAGTTTTCGTGTTTGCTGTTCCCATGAGGCTTTGATGTAGCAGTCTTTATATGTACAAGGTTGTTTTAAGTTGCTGGTCTCTTTCTTGCCTAGGGGATTGCCTTTAGAATTTGTTGCAAAGCTGGTCTGACAGTGCTGAATTCTCTTAGGTTTTTCTTGTCTGTAAACGTTTGGATTTCTCCATCAAATCTGAATGAGAGCCTTGCTGGGTAGAGTATTCTTGGTTGTAGGTATTTCACTTTCATCACTTAAAATATATTGTACATGGAGGCGGAGTCAAGATGGTAGTGTGGGAAGACACGGAGTTAGCATCTCCCCACAACTAAGCCACCTGCTGGCTGCTGGTGGAGAACTCTGACACCCAAGGAAATGGGAGGAACCCCAGAGTGAACCAGTAAGACGTAGGGGGACTGAAGGGGGTGGAGGAGTGGGGGCCAGAAAGGATCGGTGCCCCTGAGGCCAGGGAGATCAGGATAGGCAAGTGGGAGGGACTCTCCAGGAAGAACGGGAGAGGAGCAGAGGGTGATTGCCTGGCCCACTAGGGCTGGGGAGCCAACTGAGCGCCGAAGCTGGTTCCCTCCCCTCCAAAGCCCCATCCAGGCCACATGGGTCCTGGGGGCATAGGAGGGAGGCCAGAGAGACCAGGAGAGGCAGGCAGGATGAGTCCTGCAAGAGGAGTGGAGAGCGTTTGCCCCACCCACTTGGGCACAGGGAGCCTGCTGAGCTCCCAAGATGATCCCCTGCCCCTCAAGCCCCTCCAGGCTGCCTGGGTCCTTGGTGGCATAGGAGGGAGGCTGGGGAGATCCGAAGAGACAGGTGGGAGGGACCCTCCCAGACCCCAGACAAGAGAAGCAGGAGAGTAGATGATGGTGTTTGCCCCACCCACTCAAGCCCAGGAAGCCTACTGGGCTCCCAGGTGAGGTCCCCTGCCCTCAGAGACCAGGGGTGGGTGGCACACCTGGGCCCCTTCTGTTCCTTGAGCCTAAGCCCCATCCCCCACACCCCCCAGGGTCTTTTCCAGCCCTGTGGTCCTAAGCATTGGCCTCACCCACTGCCCAAACCTCGCCCTTGATTAGGCCACACTATCCACAGCCAAGCACTTATCCCCCACCTTTTTTTTTTCTTCCTTCCTTTCCCTCCTCCTCTTTTTCACTATTGTTGTACTGATGTACCTTCAGGTTGTTGATTCATCTATATTTTTATTTTTACATTCTTTCTAAAATATCTTTTACTTTCCTAGTCTAATTTTATTTTTTATTTTGTTATTTCTCTCTCTTTTTTTTTTGCCACCCACACAGCTTGTGGGATCTTGGTTCAGGAGCCTGGGGTTGGGTGGAAGCTCCTGTGGTGGGAGGTCTGAGTCCAAACCACTGAACTAACAGAGAACCTCAGACCCAGGGAATATTCATTGGAGTGAGGTCTCACAGAGGTCCTAATCTCAGCACAAAGACCCAGCTTTACCCAATAGCCTACAAACTCCAGTGTTGGAAGCCTCAGGCCAAACAACCAGTAAAACAGAAACACAATCCCACTCATAAAAAAAGAAAAAATGAGACGGCAAAAACACATGTCACAGATGAAGGAGCAAGGGAAAAACCTACAAGAACCAATAAATGAAGAGGAAACAGGCAATCTACCTGAAAAAGAATTCACAGTAATGATAGTAAAGATGATCCAGAATCTCGGAAATAGAATAGAAGCATGGATTGAGAAAATACAAGAAATATTTAACAAAGATCTAGAAGAACTAAAGAACAAACAGGGATGAACAACACAATAACTGAAATGAAAAATACACTGGAAGGAATCAATAACAGAATAACTGAGGCAGAAGAACGAATAAGTGAGCTGGAAGACAAAATGGTGGAAATAACTGCTGAGAAGAAGAATAAAGAAAAAAGAATGAAAAGAATTGAGGACAATCTCAGAGACCTCTGGGACAACACTAAAGTCACCAACATTCTAATTATAAGCGCCCCAGAAGAAGAAGAGAAAAAGAAAGGGTCTGAGAAAATATTTGAAGAGATTATAGTGGAAAACTTTCCTAACATGGGAAAGGAAATTACCCAAGTCCAGGAAGTGCAGAGTGTCCCATATAGGTTAAACCCTAAGAAAAACACAACAAGACACATATTAATCAAACTAACAAATACTAACTTCAAAGAAAAAATATTAAAAGCACCAAGGGAAATACAAAAAAAAACATACAAAGGATCCCCATAAGGTTATCAACTGATTTTTCAGTGGAAACTCTGCAGACCAGAAGGGAGTGGCAGGATATACTTAAAGTGATGAAAGGGAAAAACCTACATCCAAGGTTACTCTACCCAACAAGGAACTCATTCAGATTCAATAGAGCAGTCAAAAGCTTTTCAGACAAGCAAAAGCTAAGAGAATTCAGCACCACCAAACCAGCTTTACAACAAATGCTAAAGAAACTTCTCTAAGTGGGAAACACAAGAGAAGAAAAAGAGCCACAAAAACAAACCCAAACAGTTAAGAAAATATTAATAGAAACATACATACCAATAATAACCTGAATGTAAAGGGGTTAAATGCCCCAACCAAAAGACACAGACTGGCTGAATGGATACAAAAACAAGACCCATATATATGCTGTCTACAAGAGACCCACTTCAGATCTAGGGACACATATAGACTGAAAGTGAAGGGATGGAAAAAATATTCCATGCAAATGGAAATCAAAAGAAAGCTGGAGTAACAATACTCATATCAAATAAAATAGACTTTAAAATAAAGTCTGTTACAAGAGACAAGGAGGGACACTACATAATGATCAAAGAGTCAATCCAAGAAGATGTAACAGTTATAAATGTTTATGCATTCAACATAGGAGCACCTCAATGCAGAAGACAAATGCTAACAACCATGAAAGGAGAAATCAACAGTAACACAATAATAGTAGGGGACTTTAACACCCCACTTAAGCTGGTGGACAGATTATCCAAACAGAAAATCAATAAAGAAACACGACCTTTAAATGACACAAAGACCAGATAGATCTAATTGATATTTATAGAACATTCAACCCAAAAGTGGCAGGATACACTTTCTTCTCAAGTGCATGCAGAACATTCTCCACGATAGATCACATTTTGGGTCACAAATCAAGTCTCAAAAAATTTAAGAAAATTGAACTCATATCAAGCATCTTTTCTGACCACAACACTATTAGATTGGAAATCAATTACAGGGGAAAAAAACGTAAAAAACACAAACACATGGAGGCTAAACAGTGTGCTACTAAATAACCAAGAGATCACTGAAGAAATCAAAGGAGAAATAAAAAAATACATAGAAACAAATGACAATGAAAACACGACGACCCAAAACCTATGGGATGCAGCAAAAGCAGTTCTAAGAGGGAAGTTTATAGCCATTCAGTCTCACCTCAGGAAACAAGAGAAACCTCAAATAAACAATCTAACCTACATTTAAAACAACTAGAGAAAGAAGAACAAAGAAAACCTAAAGTCAGTAGAAGGAAAGAAATAATAAAGATCAGAGCAGAAATAAATGAAATAGAAATGAAGAAAACAATAGCAAGGATCAATACAACTAAAAGCTGGTTCTTTGAGAAGATAAACAAAATTGATAAACCATTAGCCAGACCCATCAAGAAAAAAAGGGAAAGGATGCAAATAAATAAAATTAGAAATGAAAAAGGAGAAATCACAACTGACACTGCAGAAATACAAAGGATTATAAGAGACTACTACAAAAAACTATATGCCAATAAAATGGACAACTGCAAAGAAATGGAAAAATTCTTGGAAAGGTACAATTTTCCAAGAATGAACCAGGACGAATTAGAAAATATAAACAGACCTATCACAAGTAATGAAATTGAAACCATAATTTAAAATCTTCCAACAAACAGAAGTCCAGGACCAGAGGGCTTCACAGGTGAATTCTATCAAACATTTAGAGAAGAGCTAACACTGATCCTTCTCAAACTCTTCCAAAAAATTGCAGAGGGAGAAACACTCCCAAATTCATTCTATGAAGCCACCATCACCCTGATAAGTACCTTCAGCATCACCATCACCAAAACCAGAAAAAGATATCACAAGAAAAGAAAATTGTAGACCAATATCACTGATGAACACAAATGCAAAAATCCTGCACAAAGTACTAGCAAACAGAATCCAACAGCACATTAAAAGGATCATACACAATGATCAAGTGGGATTTAGTGCAGGGATGCAAGGATTCTTCAATATATGCAAATCAATCAATGTAATACACCACATTAACAAATTAAGGAATAAAAACAATATGATCATCTCAATAGATGCAAAAAAAGCTTTTGACAAAATTCAACACGCATATATCATAAAAACTCTCCAGAAAATGGGCATAGAGGGAACCTACCTCAACATAATAAAGGCCATATATGACAAACCCACAGCGAGCATCATACTCAATGCTGAAACACTGAAAGCACTTCCACTAGGATCAGGAACAAGATAAGGATGTCCACTCTCACCACTCTTATTCAACACAGTTTTGGAAGTTCTGGCCACAGCAATCAGAGAAGAAAAATAAACAAAAAGAATACAAATTGGAAAAGAAGAAATAAAATTGTCACTATTTGCCGACGACATGATACTACACATAGAAAATCTAAAAGATGCCACCAGAAAACTACTAGAACTAATCAATGAATTTGGTAAGGTTGCAGGATAAAAAATTAATGCACAGAAATCTCTTGCATTCCTATACACCAACAACGAAAAATCAGAAAGAGAAATTAAGGAAACACTCCCATTTACAATCCCCAAAAAAAGAATAAAATACCTACAAATAAACCAGCCTAAGGAGGTGAAAGACTTGTACTCAGAAAACTATAAAACACTGATGAAAGAAATGAAAGATGACAAACAGATGGAGAACTATACCAAGTTCTTGGATTGGAAGAAGAATCAATATTGTGAAAATGACTCCACTACCCAAAGCAATCTACAGACTCAATGCAATCCCTATCAAACTACCAATGGCATTCTTCACAGAATTAGAACAAAAAATCTTACAAATCGTATGGAAATACAAAAGACCCTGAATAGCCAAAGCAATCTTGAGAAAGAATAACAGAGTTGGAGGAATCAGGCTCCCAGACTTCAAACTATACCACAAAGCTACAGTAACCAAGACAGTATGGTAGTGGCACAAAAACAGAAATATAGATCAATGGTACAGGATAGAATGCCTAGAGATAAACCCATGCACAAATGGGCACCTATTTTACAACAAAGGAGACAAGAGCATACAATGGAGAAAAGACAGCCTCTTCAATAAATGGTGCTGGACAGCTACATGTAAAAGAATGAAATTAGAACACTACCTAACACCATACACAAAAATAAACTCCAAGTGGATTAAAGACTTCAGTGTAAAGCCAGACACTATAAAATTTTTAGAGGAAAACATAGGAAAACCACTGTTTGACATAAACCACAGCAAGATCTTTTTTGACCCACCTCCTAGAGTAACAGAAATAAAAACAAAAATAAACAAATGGGACTTAATTAAACTTAAAAGCTTTTTGCACTGCAAAGGAAACCATAATCAAGACAAAAAGACAACCCTTAGAATGGGAGAAGACATTTGCCAATGAAACAACCGACAAAGGATTAATCTCCAAAATATACAAACAGCTTATGGAGCTCAATATCAAAAAAACAAACAATCCAGTTTAAAAATGGGTGGAAGACCTAAAAAGACATTTCACCAAGGAAGACATACAGATAGCCAAGAGGCATATGAAAAGATGCTCAACATCACTAATTAATAGAGAATTGCAAATCAAAACTACAGTGAGGTATCACCTCACACCAGTCAGAATGGCCATTATCAAAAAGCTAGAAACAATAAATGCTGGAAAGGGTGTGATGAAAAGGGAACCCTCCTAAACTGTTTGTGGGAATGTAAATTGATACAACTACTATGGAAAACAGTATGGAGGTTTCTTAAAAAACTAAAAATAGAACTACCATACGACCCAGCAATCCCACTACTGGGCATATACCCTGAGAAAACCATAATTCAAAAAGAGACATGCACCACAATGTTCACTGCAGCACTATTTACAATAGCCAGGACATGGAACCAACCTAGATGTCCATCGACAGATGAATGGATAAAGAAGATGTGGCATATCTATACAATGGAATATTACTCAGCCATAAAAGAAACGAAATTGAGTTATTTGTAGTGAGGTGGGTGGACCTAGAGTCTGTCATACAGAGTGAAGTAAGTCAGAAAGAGAAAAACAAATACCGTATGCTAATGCATATATGTGCAATCTAAAAAAAAGAAAAGAAATGTACCAATGACCCTAGCTGCAGGGCAGGGATAAAGAGGTAGACAGAGAGAATAGATTTGATGACATGGGGTGGGAGGGTGAAGCTGGGGCTAAGTGAGAGTAGCGTCGACATATATACACTACCAAATGGAAAGGAGTTAGCTGCTGAGAAGCAGCAGCATTGCACAGGGAGATCAGCTCGGTGCTTTGAGATGACCTAGAGGAGTGGGATAGGGAAGATGGGAGGGAGGCTCAAGAGGGAGGGGATATGGTGACATCTGTATGCATGTGGCTGATTCGCTTTGTTGTGCAACAGAAATTAACATGGTATTGTGAAGCAATTATATTCTGTAACAATCTATTAAAAAATATATTGTGCCACTCCCTTCTATCCTGCAGAGTTTCTGCTGAGAAATCAGCTGATAACCTTATGGGAGTTCTCTTGTATGTTATTTGTCATTTTTCCCTAGTTGTTTTTAATATTTTTTGTCTTTAATTCTTGTCAGTTTGATTACTATGTGTCTCTGCATGTTCCTCCTTGGCTTTATTCTGCCTGGGATTCTCTGCAATTCCTGGACTTGGGTGACTGTTTCTTTTCCCATGTTAGGGAAGTTCTCAGCTAGTATCTCTTCAAAAATTTTCTCAGGTTCTTTCTCTCTCTCTTCTCCTTCTGGGACCCCAATAATGCAAATGTTGGTGCATTTAATGTTGTCCCAGAGGTCTCCTAAGCTGTCTTCGTTTCTATTCATTATTTTTTCTTTATTCTGTTCCATGGCAGTGATTTCCACCATTCTGTCTTCCAGGTCACTTATCCATTCTTCTGCCTCAGTTATTCTGCTATTGATTCCTTCTAGTGTATTTTTCATTTCAGTTATTATATTGTTCATCTCTGGTTTTTGTTCTTTAGTTTTTCTAGGTCTTTGTTAAACATTTCTTGCATCTTCTCAATCCTTGCCTCCATTCTTTTCCGAGATCCTGGATCATCTTCACTATCATTATTCTGAATTCTTTTTCTGGAAGGTTGTCTATCTCTGCTTCACTTAGATATTTTTCTGGGGTTTTACTTGTTCCGTCTTCTGGGACATAAACCTCTGCTGTTCCATTTTTTCTAAGTTTCTATGATTGTGTTTTCCATTCTGCAGGCTGCAGGATTGCAGTGCTTCTTGCTTCTGCTGTCTGCCTTCTGGTGGATGAAGCTATCTGAGAGGTTTTTGAAAGCTTCCTGATAGGAGGGACTGGTGGTAGGTAGAGCTGGGTCTTGATCCTCTGGTGGGCAGGGCTGTGCTCAATAAAACCTTCATCCTCTTGTCTGATGATGGGTGGGGCTGTATTCCCGCCCTATTTGTTGTTTGGCCTGAGCAACCCAGTACTAGAGCCTACAGGCTGTTTGGTGGTGCTGATGGCCTCCAGGAGGGCTCATGCCAAAGAGTACTTCCCAGAACTGCTGCTGCCAGTGTCTTTGTCCCCACAGAGCTTCCACCCACCTTTGCAGGAGACCCTCCAGTACTAGCAAGCAGGTCTGGCCCAGTCTTTTATAGTGTCACTGCTTTTATCCCTTGGGTTCTGTTGTGCACAAGACTTTGTGTGTGCCCTCCAGGAATGGAGTTTCTGTTTCCCTCAGTCCTGTGTAAGCCCTGCAGTCAAATCCCACTGGCCTTCAAAGGCAGATTCTCTGGGGACTCCTTCTCCCATTGCTGGACCCCCAGGCTGGAAGCCTGACGTAGGGCTCAGAACTTTCACTCCAGTGGGAGAACTTCTGTGCTATAGTTGTTTTCCAGTTTGTGGGTTGCCCACCCGGCAGATGTGGGATTTGATTTTATCACGATTGTGCCCCTCCTACTGTCTCGTTGTGGCTCCTCCTTTGTCTTTTGATGTAGGGTAGATTTCGTGGTAGGTTCTAGCATTTTTTGTTGTTGTTGATGGTTGTTTAGCAGTTAGTTGTGATTTTGATGTTCTCGTAAAAAGGGGTGAGCACACATATTTCTACTCCACCATCTTGAGCTAATGGTTACTAAATCATTTAAATTTTACTGTTGTTTGCATTTTTGAAGGTGAATTCACTGCAATTTATCACGTCAATTTATTCTTTCTTATTGACAATTTTCCTCACGTGCTTTGGGAAGTGTTTGTAGACTTGTCTTGAGAGGGCGCTCACACTCCTTTTCCCCTGACCTCTCTGTATCTAGTCATTTCCACCCGTTCTTAGTCCAGAACCAGCCTTTTTGGTGGCACTGGGCTCCTGTGTGGCAATGATTTGGAGAAACTATAAGTGTGGACATGGGCCAACAATCTTGCTGGTCCAGTTTACGCTGCTGAGCTCTCTGCTTTCTCCTGCTCTGACACACAGGCTGGCCATATCCTGTGGCATACTCTGCAGCTATTTTAAGTTGACTCTCCCTGGTAGGTAACCCCACTCTAGTCGCCCTTCGCTGGTACTGAGCATGGTTTGGTTTCCCTCCACCATTGGAGCCTGGTTATTCCCTGTCACACTGTACAGATTCCTCCCTCACTCCTGTCCTCTTCACAAGCTCAGCTCTCTCCCCCTCCCACTCCCCCTCTCTCCCCTTACTGATTGGTTGTCTAGTTCTATTAGTTGGTAGGAAAAGAGTGTTAAAATCTCTAACTATGATTATGGAATTGTTTATTTCTTCCTTAAGTCTGTCGATTTTTACTTCATATATTCTAAATTTATTATTAATACATACGTATTTATGACTATATCTATTTGAATTTTTCTAACTTAAGTGTTTTTTGGGAGGTGGAGTTAAGATGGTAGAGTAGGAAGACACAGAGTCCGCATCTCCTCATAACTAGGGTACCTACTAGGCACTGGTGGGGGACCTCAGATGCCTAAGGGGATGGGAAGAATCCCCACATGACTGGGTAGGACATGGGAGAAAAAGAGGGGGGAAGAAAAGTGGAGGCGGGATGGGACCTGCACCCCTGTGTGGGGCTGTGGGAGGGGAGGGGTTTCCATGCTCAGAGGGGCCCACTCATGTTGAGGAGATCAGCAGGGATGGTGAGGGGGCTTTGGGGGATTGGAGAGGAACGTGGCCAGCATCTCCCCTGCCTATTCAGGCCCTGGCAAGACTGCTGGGGTCCCGGGCCTGAACCCCCACACCCAGGGGCCACCTCCATTCGCACAGGTCCCAGGCCTGAGCCCCTGCCTGCCAAGGCCTCTTCTGGCTGCATGGGTCCCCGGGTCTGAGCATCCCCCACCACCAAGGCCTCTTACAGCCATGCGAGTCCTGGACCTGAGCCTCACCTCCCACCAAAGCCTCTTCTGGTCACATGGGTCCTCAGCCCAAGCCCCCTCCTTGCCCGCCTAGGCCTCTTCCCACTGTGCTGGTCCTGTCAGACCTGAGTATGCCCCCCACAAAGCCTCCATGGGCCGCACGGGTCCCGACAGCCCATGTGCTGCCCCAACAAAGCCTCTTCTGGCCAAGCGGGTCCTGGGCCTGAGCCCAACCTCTGCCAAAGCCTCCTCTGGCCACACAGGTCCTGACAGCCCATATACAAAAACAAAACCCATATATATGTTGTCTACAAGAGACCCACTTCAGACCTAGAGACACATACAGACTGAAAGTGATGGGATGGAAAAAGATATTCCATGCAAATGGAAATCAGAAGAAAGCTGGAGTAGCAATACTCATATCAGATAAACTAGGCTTTAAGATATAGACTGTTACAAGAGACAAGGAAGGACACTACATAATGATCAAGAGATCTACCCAAGAAGACATATCAATTATAAATGTTTACTCACCCAACATAGGAGCACCTCAATACATAAGGCAAATGCTAACAGTCATAAAAGGGGAAATTGACAGTAACACAATAATAGTGGGGGACTTTAACACCCCACTTACACCAATAAACAGATCATCCATTCAGAAAATCAATAAGGAAACATAAGCTTTAAATGACACAATAGAACAGATACACTTAATTGATATTTACAGGACATTCCATGCAAAAGCAGCAGAATACACTTTACTCAAGTATACATGGAACATTCTCCAGGATAGATCACATATTGCATCACAAATCAAGCCTTGGTAAACTTAAGAAAACTGAAATTGTATCAAGCATCTTTTCCAGCCACAATGCTATGAGATTAGAAATCAATTACAGGAAAAAAAAATACTGTAAAAAACACAAACACATGGAGGCTAAACAATACGCTAGTAAATAACCAAGAGATCACTGAAGAAATCAAAGAGGAAATGAAAATATATATAGAAACAAATGACAATGAAAACACGATGACCCAAAACCTATGGGATGCAGCAAAAGCATTTCTAAGAGTGAAGTTTATAGGAATACAATCCTACCTCAAGAAACAAGAAACACCTCAAATAAACAACGTAGCCTTACAGCTAAAGCAACTAGGGAAAGAACAAATAAAACCCAAAGTTAGTAAAAAGAAAGAAATCATAAAAATCAGAGCAGAAATAAATGAAAAAGGAACAAAGAAAACAGTAGCAAAAATCAATGAAACTAAAAGCTGGTTCTTTGAGAATATATAGAAAAGTGATAAACTTTTAGCCAGACTCATCAAGAAAAAAAGAGAGGATTCAAATCAATAAAATTAGAAATGAAAAAGGAGAAATTACAACTGACACTGCAGAAATATAAAGAATCATAAGAGACTACTACAAGCAACTATATACCAATAAATTGGACAACCTGGAAGAAATGGACAAATTCTTAGGATGGTACAACCTTCTAAGACTGAACCAGGAAGAAATAGAAAATATAAACAGACCAATCACAAGTAATGAAATTGCAACTGCAATTAAAAATCTTCGAACAAACAAAAGTCCAGGGCCAGATGGCTTCACAGGTGAATTCTATCAAACATTTAGAGAAGAGCTAACACCCATCTTTCTCAAACTCTTCCAAAAAATTGCAGATGAAGGAACACTCCCAAGCTCATTCTACAAGACCACCATCACCCTGAAACCAAAACCAGACAAAGATATCACACAAAAAAAATACCAACCAATATTACTGATGAACATATATGCAAAAATCCTCAACAAAATACTAGCAAACAGAATCCAGCAACACATTGAAAGGATCATACACCATGATCAAGTGAAATTTATCCCAGGGATGCAAGCATTCTTTAATATATGCAAATCAATCAATGTGATACACCATATTAACAGATTAAAGAATAAAAACCATATAATCATCTCAGTAGATGCAGAAAAACTTTTGACAAAATTCAACACCCATTTATGATAAAAACTCTCCAGAAAGTGGGTATAGAGGGAACCTACCCCATTACAAACCCACAGCAAACATCATTCTCAATGGTGAAAAACTGAAAGCGTTTCTGCTAAGATCAGGAAGAAGACAAGAATGTCCACTCTTTCCACTGTTATTCAGAGTAGTTTTGGAAATCCTAGCCACAGCAATCAGAGAAGAAAAAGAAGTAAAAGGAAGCCAAATTTAAAAAGAAGAAGTAAAACTGTCACTGTTTGCAGATGACATGATACTAAACATGGAAAATCCTAAAGATGCCACCAGAAAACTACAAGAGCTAATCAATGAATTGGGTAAAGTTGCAGGATACAAAATTAATGCACAGATATCTCTTGCATTCCTATACACTAACAACAAAAGATCAGAAAGAGAAATTCAAGAAACAATCAAATTTCACAGAATTAGAACAACCCAGGCAGGTCACTTAGACTTTTAATAAGTCTCAGCATCCTCACCTGTAACATGTGGCTTGTGATGCCTCCCTCATAGGATTACTGTGAGGACCATCTATCCTGTGTGTAATGTGTCAGGTACACAGTGTTGCTCCCAAGCAGTAAATCAGATTGTTGTCTACTTCACCACAGAGCACAGAGCCACCTTTGTAGGTGTCTTAATCCATTGAGCTGCTGTAACAGAATACCGTAGACTGGCATGCTTATGAACAACAGAAGTTTATTTCTCACAGTCCTGGAAGGTAGGCATCCAAGATCAAGCAGCCAGCAGATTCAATAAATTCAATACCATTTAAATTCAAGATTCAAGAAATTCAATACCATTTAAATTCAAGATTCAAGAAATTCAATACCATTGCAACAAAAAGCATAAAATACCTAGGAATAAACCTACCTAAGGAGGTTACAGACCTGTACTCAGGAAACTATAAGACACTGATGAAAGAAATCAAAGATGACACATGGATGGATACATATACCATGTTTTGGATTGGAAGAATCGATATTGTAAAAATGACTATACTACCCAAAGCAACTTATAGATTCAGTGCTGTCCCTGTCAAATTACCAATACATTTTTCACAGAATTAGAGCAAAAAATTTTACAATTTGAATGGAAATACAAAAGACCCCGAATAGCCAAAGCAATCTTAAGAAAGAAAAGCAGAGCTGGAGAAATCAGGCTCCCTGACTTCAGACTATACTACAAAGCTACAGTAATCAAGAGAGTATGGTACTGGCACGAAAACAGAAGTATTGATCAATGGAACAGGATAGAAAGCCCAGAGAGAAACCCACGTACCTATGGTCAACTAATCTATGACAAAGGAGGCAAGAATATACAATGGAGAAAAGACAGTCTCTTCAATAAGTGGTGCTGGGAAAACTGGACAGCTACATGTAAAAGAATGAAATTAGAACACTCCTTAACACCATACACAAAAATAAACTAAAAATGGATTAAAGACCTAAATGTAAGACCAGACACTATAAAACTCTTAGAGGAAAACATAGGAAGAACACTCTTTGACATAAATCACAGTAAGATCTTTTTTGATCCACCTCCTAGAGTGTTGAAAATAAAAATAAACAAATGGGACCTAATGAAACTTAAAAGCTTTTGCACAGCAAAGATAACCATAAACGAGATGAAAAGACATTCTTTAGGATGGGAGAAAATATTTTCAAATGAAGCACCTGAGAAGGCATTAATCTCCAAAATATTTAAACAGCTCACGTAGTTCAATATAAAAACAACAACAACAACAAACAACCCAGCAAAAAGTAGGCATAAGGCCTAAATAGACATTTCTCCAAAGAAGATACACAGATGGCCAAGAGGCACATGAAAAGATGCTCAACATCACTAATTATTAGAGAACTGCAGATCGAAACTACAATGAGGTGTCACCTCTCACCGGTCAGAATGGCCATTATCAAAAAATCTATAAACAATAAATGCTGGAGAGGGTGTGGAGAAAGGGGAACCCTCTTGCACTGTTGGTGGGAATGTAGATTGATACAGCCACTATGGAGAACAGTATGGAGGTTCCTCAAAAAACTGAAAAAAGAAGTACCATATGACCCAGCAATCCCATTACTGGGCATATACCCTGAGAAAACCATAATTGAAAAAGACACATACACCCCAATGTTCATTGCAGCACTATTTACAGTATTCAGGACATGGAAGCAACCTAATGTCAATTGACAGATGAATGGATAAAGAAGATGTGGTATATACAGTGGAATATTACACAGCCATAAAAAGGAACGAAATTGGGTCATTTGTACAGACGTGGATGGACCTAGTGTCTGTCATACAGAGTGAAGTCAGAAAGAGAAAAACAAATATTGTATATTAATGCATATATGTGGAATCTAGAAACATGGTACAGATGAACCTATTTGCAGGGCAGGAATAGAGATGCAGACGTAGAGAATGGATGTGTGGACATGGCGCAGGGGAGGAAGTGGTGAGTGGGATGAATTGGGAGATTGGGATTTACATATATACACTACCATGTGTAAAACACATAGCTAGTGGGAACCTGCTCTATAGCACAGGGAGCTCAGCTCCGTGGTCTGTGGTGACCTAGATGGGTGGGATGGGGTAGGGATGGGAGACAGGTCCAAGAGGGAGGGGATATATGTATACATATAGCTGATTCACTTTGTTGTAAAGCAACTATGCCTCAATTAAAAAACAACAAAAAAAAAACACCTCTAAGGAAGATGTAGTAAAATAAAAGAAATAGGAGGTAGAATCTGGAGACTATAACAAAAGAATAAAGAGACCTGGATAATTTTTAAAGTGTTTTTTTGTAGACAGTATAATGTTGTCTTTAAAAAAGTACAGTTGATAACCTCTGCCTTTTATATAGTGTATCCAGTCCATTTACATGTAATTATTGATAAAATTATATTTAAGGCTGCCATCTTGCTGTTTGACCTTTGCTCCTTCTAATTTTGTTGTCCCTGGGCCTTCTTTCCTGTCTTCTTTTGAATTATTCAAATATATTTTGAATCCCATTTTAATGCATCCATTGGCTTTTTAGTTATATTCCTTTCCAGTTCCTTTTATTAGCTGCACTGAGAGTAAACATGCTTAACTTTGCAGTCTATTTAGAGTTAACATTATACCGCTTCATCTAAAAATGTAGAAATCTTGTCATTTCTTCCCCCACCTTGTGCTATCCTTTATAATTGCCTTATATATTACATTTACATACTTTATAAACTCTTCAAGACATTTTATATTTTTCGCTTTAAACTGTCAGTGTTTAAAAGAAATGATCTCTTCCTATGTATTTACCATTTCCAAAGTTTGTTATTTCTTCCTGAAGATGCATGTTTTCCTTTGGTATCATTTCCCTTCAACCTGAAGAGCTTTCTTTCACGTTCTTGTAGTACAGGTCTGTTGCCGACAGACACTCACAAATGTCTTTATTTGACCTTAATTCTCTTTTTTTTTGGCTGTGTTGCACAGCTTCCTTGACCAGGGTTTGAACCCAGACCACGGCAGTGAAAGTACCGAGTCCTAACCACTGGACCACCAGGGAATTCCCTCACTTTAATTCTTGAAGTAGATTTTCATGGGATATGGCATTCTGGCTGACAGGGTCTCCCCTCCCCCAGGACTTTAAAGATGTCATCCCCCTGCCTTCTGGCTGGTTTGGGAGATGGCAGCTGTGAGTGCCACACCACTACAGAATCCGTCCTCAGGCCCCAGGCCACTCGAGTCTTCAACCCCAGAGTCTGTCTCCCTTGTTTACTCTCCAGAGCCTCCAAGCAGTTGCTTTTACATTTTGTTCAGAGTTTACAGTTTCTGTCAGTGGGAGTGTTGGTCTCTTGGCTTACTCAGCAAGGCCAGGAATGGAACTCAAGAACTCATGTTTTAAATCTCTTTTCTGCACTGCTTCCCTAAAGCAGAGTTTAAAATGGAATATTGAATAAGTTGATTCATTACATATACTTTATCGCATTTGGTAATTACAGTAGTGGTATATTTGAAGGGCAATAGAATATGTCAATTTCTTTTTCAAGTGCCATTTACTTTGACTCTGCAATACTAAATCTTTGTGGTTCTCAGCTTTTAATTCCCTGATTAATCTTCCTGAGGTTCCTCTTGTGACCCCTCTATTTTTGTTTCTCTTTTAAATGCTGGTTCAACATGACCTCAGAGTTTTAAAAAAATCTATTCCTGATTCCCTAGGTAGTTTCATTAACAACCTGAATGCAAATGCTCCTCCATCAAATCCCCAGAGCTGAACCTCACGAGTTCCTGATCGGTACCCTCCATCTCCTAGAAACATCCAGCTTGTGTCCAGTGCACAGTATGGGTTTCTTATTTGCTTTTGCTCCCAAACGTTCCCTTCTCTTTCTCTCATTTATTTACCCGCTAAATCAATCAATCTTTATTGAGCGTTATGTCCTGCTTTTCATGTTACAGATTTAGTGCTGAGGGAAATGTATACTTCTGGATTTGAATTTGAGCAAGTGACTGACTACATGCTAATAAGCATGTAACTGTATTACCAAGTCCAAGCTCATTCTGCTCACCACATGACAGGCCAATAAATCAGGAGATGAGTTGTTGGATCAAGGCATAATGACTTTAATCAGAAAGCTAGCTGACCGAGAAGATGGCAGACTAGCACCTCGAAAAACCATCTTCTGTCAGTCTGAATTTGGGGTCCTTTTATACAAAAGAGGGGGAGGGGCCAACTGTGGCACCAACGAATGGCTGAGTGGGGCCTCTATAGCTCGTGCCTGCCCCACCCCTGTTACAGACAGAGAGCCCAGAATTCAACCCATTTGGAGGTGGTCAGTTAATTTATGAAAAGGGGCCAAGGACACACCAAGGGGAAGGACAGTCCCCACGATAAACGGGGCTGGGAAACCTGGGCACCACATACCACATGTCATCTACACCACACACCAAACTGACTAAAAACCCAGTTTTCCACATCAAGCCTTCCTGGGTCCTCTGAAGACGGAACTCCCCCTTCCCCACCCCAAGCAGTCAGTGGCACACAGAAAGCTACTCCCCACTTTTCCTCACTTCTCCTTCCTTTTTCCTCACCTTTTCCTCCTGGCGTCACCTGCGTCCTCAGGAAACCAAGCTCCTGTCAGTGTGGATGCAGCCCTACTTTATCAGGAAGACTAAGCCCTGTTTGGTCTTGAAGAACCAGACTCCCATCAGTGTGGACACAGCCCAGTGTTGTCCTGAAGCCAAAACCCCAGTGAATGCTAAGGAGACTGAGCTCCTGTCTGCAGAGACACTGACCCGGTCATCCCTGCCGAAGCCCTGGAGGTGCCTGAGGAGACGGAACTCAATTCAGCTGCCTGAGGAGCCAAGTCCAAAGGTGGAACGCTCATGCACGTTGGGTCAGAGAGGCGGGCTCGGCCCCCTGTGGGCAGTGAGGGCACTGCAGGCCCTGCCTTCCTCACAGCTCACTGGACGCTGGATTCCCTGATGGCAGAACTGCTGAATCTGTTCAACTTTGGGCAGTTGCACTGAGATAGAGACTATATCCCGTAACTTTTCTAAAAATAGTTAAGGAACAGTTAATTGGAAACCATTCGGCGTGAAATCAATGCAGATGCAAAGTTTACAACTTGCACCAAATTCACTCAAAATTATTCATAGATACATTTTAAATACAAAATGAATCACAATTACAGGAGAAAACATAGAAGAAAATCAACACGAGCTTGTTTTTGGTCATGTAGATCATGAGTTTTGAGCTTTAACACACAACACAAAAAAGCAATCCAGAAAGATAAACAAGGAATACGATGGACTTTATAAAGTTAAAGATTTCGACTCTGTGAAAGACCTTATTCAGAAAGTCAAAAGGCAAGTCACCAACTGGGAGAAAAAGAGTTGCAAACACACATGTGGTAAAAATTTGTCTCAAAATAAAAAACAATAACACAAAAAAACCATTAAAAATAGATGTAAGTCTATTAAAAATAGATTATACATGACATGATACTCTATATAGAAAATGCTGAAGGTGACACCCAAAAACAAATAGAATTCACTGGGAAATTTAGTTAAGTTGCTGGATACAAAATTAACCTACAGAAGTCAGTTGAGGCCTCAGAGAGATGGAGAGGGAGGAAGGGGAAGAGGGCCAGTTATGCTTACACCTAACTCTCACCCTGACTACACTCGCCACTTCCATTCAACATGGTCTAGGAAGTCCTGACCATAATAATTAAGTGAAAAAAAAAAAAAAAGAGGAATCCGATGGCAGAGGAAAAAGTTAAACTGTCCCTTTTTGTAGATGCCCTGATACTCTATAGGAAATGCTGAAGGTGACACCTAAAAACAAATAGAACTCATCAGAAAACTCAGTTTAAGTTGCAGGATACAAAATTAATCTACAGAAATCGGTTGCATTTCTATACACGCACAAAAAAACTATCAGAATGAGAAATTAAGTAAGCAACCCCATTGACAATGACATTAACAAAAATGAAATACCTAGGGGTACATCTAACCCAGGAGGTAAAAGAGCCATACTCAGAAAACTGGAAGACATTGATGAAAGAACATGGAGATGACACAAACAAATGAAAGATATACTGTGCTCATGGATTGGAAGAATTTGTATTGGTAAAACGATTCCACACCCCCAAGGCAATCCAGAGATTCAATACCATTCCTCTCAAAATATCAATGGATTTTTCGCAGAAGACTACAAAAAAGAATTCCAAAATGTGTATGGAAACACAAAAGAACCTAAATAGTCAATACAATCTTAAGAAAGAAGGACAAACTTGGACATACCATGCTGCCTGATTTCAAAATATACTAGAAACCTAGACTCATCAAGACAGTATTACTTACTTACTTGCAAGTAAGTATTACTTACTTTTATTCGCACAAAAGTAAGTAATACACATAGATCTATGGAACAAAACTGAGAGCCCAGAAAGAAACCCATGCTTATATGGTCAATTCATCTATGACAAAGGAGGTGAGAAGACACAATGGGGAAAAGATAGCCTCTTTAATAAATGGTGTTGGGAAAACCTGACAGCTACATGCACAAGAATCACACTGGATTCCTTCTCATACCATCTACAAAAACAACCTTAAAATAAATCATATACTTCAATGTAAAACCTGAAGCCATAAAACTCCTAGAAGAAAACATAGGCAGTATGCTCTTTGACATCAGTCTTAGCAATATTTTTTTATTGTTCTTCTCAAGCAAGGGAAAGAAAAGTAAAATAAACCAATGGGACTCCATCCAACTGAAAAGGTTTTCAACAGCAAAGGTAACCATCCACAAAACAAAAAGGCAGCATACTGAATGTGAGAAAGTATTTGCAAACAATGTATCTGATAAGGAGTTCATATCCAAAATAGACCAAGAACTCATAGAACTCAACCTCCAAGAAACAAAAACCCTAACCCAAACCCTGACCCCTAACCCTAAACCAAACCCTGACTCTAACCCTAACTATATATATACATGCATACATTCATACACATACATACACACATGAGAGACAGAGAGACAGTGGAAGAGAGAGAGACAGAAACATAGAAAGGCAGCAAGAGAGCGAGAGAACACAGGAGAGAGGAAATGAGTAGAAGACACAGACTTTTCCTAAATCCATCTATAGGCTAGAACCAATCACAATGTCCATCCATTCTGGAGGGGTGGGGATTTATACAAGGTTATGTGACCAGGAGGCAAGACCGCCGGGAGCCATTGTAGGGGCAGCCCACCCTGAAGCCAAGAGAAGACACTTGAACCAGGAGGACCTGGAAGATTGTAAGCCAGAGGGGGCGTTGTGTGAATTTTATTTACTTTCAATCCTCCCACAGGGGGACTGGGAAATAGGCAGGAAGGGGAGTGACTTTCTCTAGATCCCAGAGCAGACCCAGGCCTGTTTCAGTTGTATTCTGTGCTACACCAGTCCTTTATGGAATCCTTCCTTTGTTCAGTCTGTGCATGAGCTCCATGTGATACCAGCCCATGGTTTTTTACAGGCACTGTAAGTGTTTCTAGGTCTATACACCTGATGGCTTCCCTAGAAAGTTGCCAGAATGGCTGCCACTGTGCAGATGGGGAGACTGGGTGGGGGGGGACTGAGAGGCCCATGGCATTTGTCCAGGGCCACATCATGGGTGAGGAGGAAAAACTGGGTCTGAAACCAGCTGTGTCCACAGAGCTGGACCCTGGCCCCACCCAAGTTGCCCCACGGCTGCAGGGCAGGCTAGGTTGATGTCAGTGTGTGGACATGGCATGGGATGCAGAGGTGCCCTTGGGGAGCTTTGTAGAAGGAAGAAGCCTGGGCAAGGGGACTCCAGGAAGTGACCTCACATCCCTGGCAATGGAGCCCAACAGAACGTGGAACCTGGGTAACCAGGCATCCACATCCTAGAGGAGCCCCATAACCAGCTCATGTGGTTGGAAACATGATCTGCTGTGTCCCAATATCCCAAGGCTGTGGCCTCGGAAAGGTCGCAGTGCCAACGTCTTCCAACGCTGTCGACATTGGGTCAGGTCCCACTCCAGATGCCGTTGGCTCTTTGCCCGGAAGGACCCAAAGGTAAGCCAGGGAGGCCCCGAGCAGGCCACCCAAGCCAGGCCACAACTCTGATTCCACTCGGGAAGCCCTCTGTCCCTTCCCTGGATGTGTGGAGGTGGGGGCTTCTGTGGGTGGGTCTGCCTTAAGCAAGAACAGGCTGATGAGGAGTCAGAAGCCTGGTGGGCTGGTCATGTCCACACCCCAGGTTCAAGCTGGCTGGACAGGATAGGAAGAGAGAGCCCAGGCAGCGCCTTTCGGCCTGACGGTTGTTCTAAGCCCTCTAGGTGGATTTCTTTCCTCCCGGGTAGATATGTGAGCAGACACAGGTGGTGCCTGATCTGGGAGCAGAAGGTCGAGTGGGCAGAAGAAGCAGCGATAATGGCCGGGCGATGCCCTGATCCCTCCAGGCTGGGCTGGCTGCTGGTCACTGTCATTGCAAAGCCTCCCATAGGAGATCGGCAAGGAGCTCCAATTAGGACACACGATCCATCTCCCCGAGTGAGGGGCTGAGGCACACCACACTGCCAGTGAGGGCCCACACAGGTTCCAGGTGAGTGTGGCCATGGATGGTCCTCCAGAACCACGGCCCAGAGGTCAACGGAGAAGGGCTCCTGTCCAGACACCTCCCATAGTGTCCGGAAGCCCCAGGCTTCCACAGGGCTGGAGCACCGTGTCAACCTTCCCCTGAGTCAGCTGGAGGATCTGGAGCCCACCAAGGCAGAGCACAAAGGTGAGAAGGCTGGGGGTGGGTGCATGAGAATTCTGGGCCACACAGAGAGGAGTGTCCAGAGGCTGGTGTTTGGCCCAGAGCAAGGGCTGGTCTCAGACCACCCATCTGGTGGTGGACTGCAGTCAGAGAAGACCTCCTGTGTGAGTTCCCGGGCTGGGAATTCTCTGGAAAGCTCTGGGAAGAGTTCTGTCCTTGGAAAGACACATGGAAAGGCAGGCGTGTGGGTAATCTTTACTTCTCTCACAGGTCCAGCTGGAGACCCAGCGCCAGATGATGATTTGCCAGCTGGACAGGGAAAACCTGTACCTGCTTTTGCAGGAGACCGAGATCCAGATGGTGGTTTACCACCTCTGTAGAGAGGAACTTCAACTGCTTTTGCAGGAGACCCAGAGCCTGGTCAAAATTCACCACCCCTGCAGAGCCTGCTATGTTTCCTGCAGGAGACCCAGAGCTATTTCAGAAATCATCATCCCCACAAGCAAAGCCACCTCTGCCACTACCATTGCTGTCAGCTCCCAATCTACACCATCAACCTGCTCCCCCACCTGAAATTTACTTTCCTTCCCTGTATTTGTTTGTATTTGGGTCTTTTTAAATTTTAATTTTATTTTTAGTTTTATCTATTCTTCCACATTTTTTACCGCATACTCTACTTAAGTAATAAAATTTAAATATCAACATTTTCTATTTTCAGTTGCAGTTCAGGAGCATTAAGTACATTCACGATGCAGTATAACCATCACCACTTTCTATTTGAAGACTGTTTCATTCCTCAAAGTAAAACCCTGTGTCCCAAGCATGCACTCCCCATTTTTCCCTCCCGCAGCCTCTCACACCCCTAATCCTTTCTCTGCTTCTTTACTTCTTCTGGATGTTTCCTATAAATGAAACCATACAAAAGTTGGCTTTTTGTGTCTGTGCACTTATTTTAAGAGGGAACTGGTGAATATTTTTGTTTTTATTTGAAATAGCATTTTGGTTATTTGAGAGGGAAATCCAGGTGGATTAAAGAGAAGATGTACAGAACGAAGACCTTTTAGTAAATATGTGCATAATCTCAGGGTAGACATTGCTAAGTGTGACACCAGAGCCAAAAGTCAGAAGGGAAATGCTTAGCTCTTCTTGTGGCAAAAACAAACCAAGAAAAACTGGAAAAGCATTCCTCATAACCCAAGGCCAGAGAAAGGCGGATAAGACTTGTACACTGAAAACAACAGTAGCTTGTTGAAAGAAATTAAGAAAGGCCTAAATTCATGGGAAATAATCCCATATTCATGGATCAGAAGGCTTAATTCCGTGAGGATGGCAGTATTCCACATAGATCTAAAGATGCAAAGAATCCCTACCCAAATCCCAGGTAGTGTTTTGCAGAAATTGACAACCAATCTAAACCTCATGTGGAAAATGCAAGGGGCTCGGAATGGATAGATCAAGGAATCTTGAAAAAGAATAACAAAGTTGGAGGTATGGAGAGCCAGGCAGAACCCCAAGGTTGGTAGAAAGACAACTGAAGCTGAAGATACTTGAGATTCAACAGATGCAGAACAAAAGCCTTCTTGGAGTTCCCCTCATCTGAGTAAAAGCTGAAACTTCTGAAAAATGACCACAGCCAATATATTCCCTCTTCAGGGTAACTTCTATTCCAGGAGAAGGACCAAGAGTAACCCTACCATAAATCACTTCTGTGGGGTGTTTTATGGTGCTAAAGAAGATACAAAGATCACTCATCCGTGGACAAACATTGTAACAAACTTTCTTACATCTCATTGTTTTGCAAATAACCCGTTAATCTTTCCTGAAGAAACCTATCTGTTCTCCCCATAGAAGCCAATTCTCCCCTCTCCTTTTCCCCTATTAAGTTAGATTGATAAGCCTTTAAATTTTACAATTTAACATGTGAGTGACTTTTTGGATTGGCTCCTGTGTACATAGAAATAAACCTTTTCTCTTGTTCATATTTTCTTTATTTTGGCTGTTTTGGGAAGTGACACTGGATCATGGGGGATGCTCTTTTTTCACCTTCTTTAGTGACAACTTTTTGTCCATGGTTAAGCTATAAAAAGCCTTCTTGGTTTTGAGTCATACTTGGAATAGGTATACCTTTGGAAACCCCGTGGCAGGAAGGAACATCTTCAGTACTGCCAGGAGAATTTACTGGTTGTCTTGACCAAACACCTGATAAGATGATATTTGCAAGGATTTTATTTTAAAGGCTTTCACCCTAGAACAAAGGTCCTATTCAAACCTCTTTGATGATCAAACTGAAAGAAAGATGAAGGAGTATCATGGCTAGCCTAAGATCACTTCCTTAACAGAACAAGAGAATGGAAGTCAGATTTAGAGCAAAAATTAAAATCCATCATCAACCCTCCCACCCATATATACACTGTGTTCATGCAGTCTTCCAGATGGCCCCCTGGAGAAAATCCTCACCAAGATCCCAAATGGACAGATCCTGGTCCAGAGCCGCCTGCTAATTTTCAGAACTTGGCCCAGCTGGAGGCTGCTATTCCGGCCTGGTAGGAGCTATTTGTGAGTCCTCCTCTGCTAAGACCACCTGGCTAAAGTAGAACCACGCGCTCTGAGGGAGACAGAGCACACGGAGCCTTTGCAGAAGGATCCATGAAAACATCCAAAGGCACAGAGCTCTAAATCTGGACACAGGAATCTTCTGATTTACATCTTAGTTGGAAATCTTCTCCTTGATATAAAGAGTCAACTTCAAGATAGTGAAGTTGGATGGGCAGGTCAGCCTCTTGAATACGCAATTCCTTGAAAAATTAAAGACAAGCATCCTTGCTTTACTAATCTCGTCGATACAGAAACAGAAATGTGACTCTAGGGGGAATTCAAAGCCCACCCACCCTTCTCACTGATATCAAAGTCTCCACGTTCTTCTCAGGTCAAGGCATTGGGAAAAGAACTGTTCTGCACTCAAGAAAGAAGAAAAACTTAGATACTAATTTCCCTACACCTCTGATAATAGGAAATATGCCCCAGAAGCTCTTTAAAGTGCTTACATCCTTCCTCAGGCCCTTCTGCCAGCAAGAGCTGTGTCCTCCATGTCCTGAGAACCAAGTCTTTAAACGTGAACATGCAAAGAAATAATTCTAACTTGAGAGTGCCTTGCTACCTGAGACTGAAAAGAAAAATGCTGATTGTAGACAAACTGGATATTTTTGTCCACACAGATGGATTTTCAGAACTAACAAGATGGCCACAACGTATTTCCAAAAATTCCTTTGACCAGAATTTAGTCCACAGCCTCCATAAGATTATATATCAGGGCAAATCTAAATCTGAAAAGTCTTCTCTGCAGATATTAGTAAAAATCTTTAGCTTTCACTAAGCAAATAATCATTCTTGGTCCATCTTCCAGAAACACAATTCACAGCCTACTCTTATATAAACAGATGATTCTGGATTATGCAGTTTTACTGACTCATGGCTAAAATTTTGGAAAGAAGTTATATCTAGTGGCATTTGTTTGTATTATTATTCTTTATCTTTTATTACTAAGGATGGGGGTAGGGAGGCCTCAGTCAAGAACCTGGGAGGGAAAGTTACTTTTCCCATATGCATACAATGGAATACTATTCAGAAATAGAAAGGAATTAACCATCAACCATGCAAAAAACATGGGTGAATCCCACATGTATATTGCTAAGTGAAAGAATTCAGTCTGAGGCTTCACACTGTAGGGCTCCATTTCTATGACATTCTGGAACAGGTAAATCAGAGATGGTAAACAGGTTATGGGGTTGGGGTTGAAATATTCCATGTGATACTTAAGTGATGGATACCTGCCATGAGGCATTAGTCTAAACCCATGGATTTTTCCAACCCAACAAGTAAATCATAATATATTCAAATTTAGTTTTTTAATTTTTTAGGATATGGGAGTGTCACAGGATGGAATAGAGAATGAGACAAAGAATCTAACTCATTTAGAAATGTATGAAAAAGACTCACTGTTAGGTGGTGGGGCAAAAGATATTTGACCTAATTAACTATGGAAAAGACTGGAATCTTGTAGAACAAAGGCAAATTGTGCCATCCATAAATACTGGACTCTGTAAGTTCTTTCCCATGGTGGTAGGAGTTAACAATACTGAAACTACTATATCTGTAATCCAGAATGGAGTAAGCAGTGAATTCAATGGAGGATAAATGGTGGAAATCAGGTTTCTTACCGTTGGAGTGGGAGGTTACAGACAAGCAAAGGAAGGTTACGATACCCATGTAATAATGGATAGATTTTATTTCCTCAATTTTAAAAACTTTTGTGCATCAAAAGGTGCTATCCAGAAAGTGAAAACATAGCCTACAGAATGGAACAAAATATTTGTACATGATATATCTGACAAGAGCCTGTTCTTCAGAACACATCAAGAACTTTTACAAATCGTCAACAACAAGAAGACAACCTAATTGTTTGAATAGAAAAGGACTTGAACATACCCTTCTCCAGAAAAGAAATGCAAATGGTCAACAAGCACATAAAAAGATGTGCACAAGAAGAAAGGAAACCCACGAGGTGGAATTATGTCAGAGGAAAGCAAGAACCCATGGAAAGAGCTTTCAGTAGCCAAAGCAGGAGTGAACTGAACAACCAAATACTGTTCTGATGAATTGTAACCAAAATCTTAGAATAATGATCTGGGTGGAGTGTCCACACTGTTAAAAATAAATGATTTTATATATATATATATATATATATATATCGTGTGTGTGTGTGTGTGTGTTTTATGAGAACTGTTGAATGAACTGTGAGGAAGAACTCCAAATAGTTGATGTAGATACTCAGTCATTCATTAAGGGGGTGGGGCTATCTTCCCTGTCCTGAAGTGTGGGGGCTGCATAGTGACATCATCTTAAAGGAGACACACAGTACAGACTTAAGGAAAAAGTGACGTCACAGTGGGGAAAACTTTACAAACACTACCTAAGCCAGGAAGACAAAGTTAACATGAACACTTTTTTTTTTTTTAAGTTTTGTAATTCTCCATTTATTTGAGAGAACTTTGAATTCCACAAGATTTGAATTTCACACTAAAGTGAATCAAATTTTAAAACATATTTCAGTCAACTTGCCAAATATGTATAATAGTATCACATCAAACAACTACAAAAATGTGAAAACATAACATTTCAGACTGGAGTGTTTTCTAACACCGTCAAGCAACACTCCAATTTTCAGTAGACCGTGACTGGAGGTCCCACAGATTATCCTACAGTGATAAGTTGCTTTGATGTATGTTCCCGTGATATAAAGTCATGAGAAAGCACTTTGCCTCTGTGATCTGCTTCCTCAAAACCCATGACTCTATTCTAATCACAAGAAAAACAGCAAGTAGATCTCAGTGTGTGACAGTCTACAAAATACCTAACTGTCTCCTCCTGAACACTGTCTAGGTCACTGAGAGAAGGATAGTGTGAGAAAATGTCAAAGCCAAAGAGATCCGAAAGTGACATGATGACTCAATGCCATGTAATACCCTGGATGTGATCCTAGGGCAGAAAAACGGAGAATAAAAGGAACCTGAATAAAATATGGGTTTTAGTTCATAGTAAGGTAACCATATTTGTTCATTGATTGTGACAGTTCTGTAGAAAACTAGAATGAGAGGTGAAATTAAAAGTTAAATAAGAACAAGCTACTGCATCAACCTGTAAATCTAGAATAAAAGGGTGATATCCTCATAACACACACAAAAAATTAACCCTCAGATATGGAAAATACAAGCAGATCAATTAACCATCCTATGACCCTTTCTCCCCGATCATTTCCAAAGAAGATAAAATACTGAAGCATAAATTAATTAATACAATTTTAATTTACCTACTCTTGGCTATTACTATAGAGAGTCTAATAATATTGGGGTCTGTTGAAAAACATGTTTGCCACATTGAAAAATTGTGTAATGAAGGATACATATGCCAGTATAATTATAAAATGGTGTATTCATAAATGTTCTAGTCTCCTTTGGAATGCTGACATATGGTGGTTCACAATTTCCTACTTCCTAATTTTCACTAGAAATTAAGGTTGTAAAGGGTAAGAATTCTAATATATTTACATGAACTATGGGGAATAATAAGGGTGAAGTAAAAACTGTGTTCAAAATATGCAAAGAAAATAAATTGGTTTTTGGTAAGGAAAGGTAAACAAGGTATTATGGATGTGGTTTTGGTGAGGTGAAAGAAGGGGTTGTTTTTGCCCTAAAATAATTTAGAGGTTGTGTCATTGTTCCAGAATGCATAAAAGGGAATTAGGACAAAAGCCTGAATGGGAAAAGAAAGTTGTAACAGGTCTGTGGAAAAGAGAGAAACTTGTATGATCAAGCTGGCTAAGATTGAATAAACTTACTTATAAGGTTTGTTTGTTTGTTTGTTTTTAAGAAGCCCAACAGTGTAGTGATGGAAAACTAGAATTTGCTTTATCTCTGTCAAAATGACAAAGTTTCTTGTATTATCAGTCTGTTTTAATAAGAGATTGGGAAAGATTTTTCTTTACCCTTTGAGTAATCTGCCTAGGAAACAACTATTTTGTGTCTTAACCAAGTAGTTTCCTGTACTTCCTGTTGTCTTTATCGTGTCTTTGGTTAGTCAAGAAAATCAAGACTTCTCTGTATTGAAAGAGCTATGGCTTTTGGTTTTTTTTCTTTTACAAACATATAACTTTTTCTTTGCCTTTGAAATATTTTATTGTCACTTTGGTTAAATAGATAAGAAGGATTGTTTCATAGTGATCTGTATTTCTATTTAATTAAATGTTCAAATATTTTGACATTTTGGACAACTTCCTGAATCAATTTCTAAATAAAGTTTTATTGACTTTGAACTGACTGAGATTTCCCAGAGGGCTCCTGGAAAATCTCAAAGGATTTGTTCTCACACCTTGTACAAAGATAGATGTTAAACTAATTAGGTTTACTTGATATACTCAATTACACAGAAAGCACTGTCAAAAAAGAAGTAGTGTTTATGAAGGAGGATGATGGAGGTGGAGGTGCACATTACCTGGGAGGAAATTAAGAAGGAGCCAGAGAAGCCCTTCAATAAAGAGAAGACATTCCCGCTGCTGCTGTGTGTCTTCACCACCAGTAACATCTCCCACCACGGAATGGACACGTTCTCCTGCAGAAATGTACAATCCAGTGAGCTACAGAGCTACACTTGTTTGAATCCAACCTTGAAAGAACTGACTAGTTTAGTAAAAGAAGTCTACCCAGGAGCTAGAAAGGGTACATAGATCAATTTTGTAATTGTTTTATGGAACTTAAAAGATTCAGCTGTCAAATAAGAAGACTGGCAGCACCATGTCTAGGAGAAAGAAGACTGATGATTCTGTAACCCTGCAGTCTCAGCAGGTCCCTGTAGGAGATCACTTTGATATAACAATCTGCCCTATAAATGGGGCACTTCCTCCTTCTGGCTATATGAAACCCTATTAAATTTTATTTACAATTTCTTGGGAAAAAAAGAAGCAATGTTTAATCTTCTTTAGTTTATATTTTTATGGATATATGCTATTAATATGTTTCCAAAATTGTATAAAGTTCCTAGAAATTTGTCAATGTCTTTGTTGTCCATGATATGTCCTGTTATAATGTAATTAGTCAAAATTCCAGTTATTATCTTAAAATGTTATGTCACTGAAACAATCAAATTTCCTAGTCAGTTGCATTAAAGTGAACTCTCATCAGGTCTTTAATCCTGACCATCTTAAGCCTTTTGTCATTCATAGTTATCCTTTTACTCTGATGCTTTCTGAAAGCTCTTACAGTCAGTTACACACAAATGTGCTTCATCATCAACAAAAAAGGAAAGATTTAGTGGACACGTTGATGTGTTCCTGAACTGCTGACCCCAAATCAAGCAAAGTAAGAATGAATTACATGTGACTGAATGAACTGATAAAGATGATTATAATTTTTCTAAACTTTTGTTTGAAACATGCTGGTTCTTTAATGACTTATCTTCCAGATTAAGAAACCGTCTTGCCCTTTTTTTAAACAAGCTATCTATTACTTGCAACAGTTTAATACATTAAGCCTTTGTAAATTAAAAAATATATATTTATCTTTTCTCTCTCCCTGATCCCTCTGGAATTTAACAACTCTTACTGAATACAGTTGACCCTTGAGTAACATGGGTTTGAACTGCACGGGTCCACTTATACGCAGATTTTTTTTTCCCTAGTAAATATTACAGTACCACACGACCTGGGGTTTGTTGAATCCAAGGGTTCAGAACTGCAGATATGTTTTCCTTTATTCATCCATCCATTTCCAAATATTTGTCAAGTGCTCACTAGAGATTGGCACTGAGCTTAGGCAGTGGAGATGCTGTAATGAAAAGAAGGAATGTGCTCATTGTCCTAAGGGAAAATGCATGGTGGGAAGCAGACATTAAACAAATAATAACAGTAAGAACCATATACATCAAATGGGATAACTGCTATAATCGACTGACAGATTCACACTAGTAAATATAAAATAGACAAACAACAAGGACCTACTGTATAGCACAGGGAACATAATGTATGTATAACTGAATCATTTTGCTATACACCTGAAACACAACATTGTAAATCAACTAAACTTCAATTTTTAAAAGTGCAGGATGTTAAAAGGGCAGTCTTGAGTCACTCTTTAGTGATTTAACCTCTTTGACATAACTCGTTGAATGGAAAGGAAGGAATTCAAGCCAGGTAGATCACTTAGAGTGTATGCTGGTCATTCTTCTTTTGCCTCTGCCCCATCTCGTATCTCCTTACCCTGCAATTCTGTTCCTTTTTTATCCTTCCCTGCCCTGCTCTGTGCCCAGGGGGCTGACCAGTATCAACTTACTGGGATTCCCTTGCCCTCTGGCTGCCAGTGGGTCTGGAGTATGGAGCACAGAGGTCTAGATGTTACCTTGTTCTCTCTCTGCCTCATCACTGTGGATTTTACAGTGGATGGGTCTGTCTTTAACTACAGCTCTTTTGGGGAAGCCTCGTCCTCCAGTCTTTCCTCTTCTTGCTCCCTCTGACCTAGTGACGATAAAAACCTCCTCCTGTTGCTAGATCTTGGGTGCCTTAATCTCCATTACTGGTTCTTTAAAATTTTCCTCCATCACTCTCAAAACGCCCTTAATTAAATTCTGCTGAAAAATAACAGCCAAGTAAGCCTTCTGTTTTCTGTTTAGACTCTGATTGATACAGAGTGCTTCTCCATTAATTTGCAATTAGAACTAAGAGGATCAACTGTATTCTTCTTTTCATGGCAATGAAATTATTTGCATAAATTCTATAACAATCTATTCTCCTTGTAACAGGACACAATTAGAAACATCGATTTATTACCAAGGCTTTGCCTGAAATGTCATATTTAGAAAGATGTAGATAGAACCAAACCATTTTCAGGAACTATGTTGATTTTGTGGGGTCAGTGCTTACAAAGTCCCTTGAAAATAACTGGTCTGGTACCTGGCTTACAGGGTTCCCAGGCTTACCCTGGGAAGTGAGGAAGGAAGTTCATTTCCTGACAAACTCAGGAACCTAAGGCTATTTGGGGGACATTGAGAAGAGAGAAGTTCACCCAAATCGAGGTATTGCAGGGGAAATATGGTGGTGAGTCCATGGCTTGGCTTCCTAGTCTTGAGAGGCTTTTAAAAATTGAATCTGATAGAAAGCCCAGAAATAAACCCAGGCACTGATGGTCAACTAATCTATGACAAAGGAGGCAAGAATATATAATGGAGAAAAGACAGCCTCTTCAATAAGTGGTGCTGGGAAAGCTGGACAGCTACATGGAAAAGAATGAAATCACAACATTCTCTCACACCATATACAAAAATAAACTCAAAATGGATTAAAGACCTAAATATAAGACTGGATACTATAAAAGTCCTAGGCAGAAACATAGGGAGAACACTTTTTGACATAAATCGCAGCAATATTTTTTTGAATCCACCTCCTAGAGTAACGGAAACAAAAGCAGAAAATAAACAAATAGGACCTAATAAAACTTAAAGGCTTTTGCACAGCAAAGGAAACCATAAACAAAATGAAAAACAAAATATGGAATAGGAAAAAATATTTGCAAATGATGCGACAAATGAGGGATTAGTTTCCAAAATATACAAACAGCTTAATATCAAAAAAACAAACAACTCAATCAAAAAATGCATGGGGGCTTCCCTGGTGGCACAGTGGTTAAGCATCCGTCTGCCAATGCAGGGGACACAGGTTCAAGCCCTGGTTCAGGAAGATCCCACATGCCGTGGAGCAACTAAGCCTGTGTGCCACAACTACTGAGCCTGCGCTCTGGAGCCCGTGAGCCACAACTACTGAGCCCGTGTGCCACAACTACTGAAGCCCGCATGCCTAGAGCCAATGCTCCACAACAAGAGAGGCCACCGCAATGAGAAGCCCGCACACCGCAACGAAGAGTAGCCCCCACTTGCCACAATTAGAGAAAGTCCGTGCACAGCAACAAAGAACCAAAGCAGGCAAAAGTAAAATAAATAAAATAAATAAAATTTTTAAAAATGCGTGGGAGACCTAACTAGACATTTCTCCAAAGAAGACATAGAGATGGCCAACAGGCACATAAAAACATCACTAATTATTAGAGAAATGCAGATCAAAACTACAATGAGGTATCACCTCACACTAGTCAGAATGGCCATCATCAAAAAGTCTACAAATCATAAATTCTGGAGAGGGTGTGGAGAAAAGAGAACCCTCCTACAGTGTTGGTGGGACTGTAAATTGGTGCAGCCACTATGGAGAACAGTACAGACTGGAGGTTCCTTAAAAAACTAAAAATAGAATTATCATATGACCCGGCAATCCCACTCCTAGGCATATATCCTGAGAAAACTATAATTCAAAAAGGTGCATGTACCCCAATATTCACAGAAGAACTATTTACAATAGTCAGGATATGGAAGCAACCTAAATGTCCATCGACAGAGGAATAGATAAAAAAGATGTGGTACATATACACAATGGGATACTATTCAGCCATTAAAAAAAGAATGAAATGATGTCATTTGCAGTAACATGGATGGACCTAGAGATTATTATACTAAGTGAAGTAAGTCAGACAGAGAAGGACAAATATCATAAAATATCACTTATATGTGGAATCGAAAAAATGATACAAATGAGCTTATTTACAAAACAGAAATAGACTCACAGACATAGAAAAAAACTTATGGTTACCAAAGGGGAAAGGAGGGGGGGGGATAAATTAGGAGTTTGGTAATAAAGTATACACACTATATATAAAATACATGTATAGCACAGGGAACTATACTCAATATCTTGTAATAACCTATAATGGAAGAAAATCCAAATATATATATTTATAAATATGTAATATTTACAAATACATAAATATGTATAACTTAATCACTTTGCTGTATACCTGAAACTAACACAACATTGTAAATCAACTATATTTCAATAAATTTTTAAAATAAATAAATAAAAAGAAAAATTGAATCTGAGATTCCCTATTAACAGTTCCAGCAATAAAAACTGCTCTGCTCTGAGAAATACCACGACAGTGACACGAATGTACGTGCTGTCACTGAAGGCACTCAAGCTGCAAACACATTGATTGATTTGCAGATTTTTTTTTAAACAACAACAACCTTTTTTTTTGTTTGTTTGTTTTTAATTTTGGCTGTGCCAGGTCTTAGTTGTGGGATCTTCGTTGCAGCATGTGGGATCTTTAGTTGCAGCATGTGGGATCTTTAGTTGCAGCATGAGGGGTCTTTAGTTGCGGCATGCAGGCTCATAGTTGCAGCAGGCGAACTCTTAGTTGTGACATGTATGCGGGATCTAGTTCCCCGACTAGGGATCAAACCCGGGCCCCCTGCATTGAGAGTGCAGAGTCTTACCCACTGGACAGCAGGGAAGTCCCGATTTGCAGATATAAATCATTCTTGCATCCCTAGAATAAATCCCACTTGATCATGGTGTATGATTCTTTTAATGTATTCTTGAATTTGGTTTGCTAATATTCTGTTGAGGATTTTTGCATCTATGTACATCAAGGTCCTTCTTGATATTCTTAAAATCCGAATTTAAAATGTTATCTCAGTGAAAAATTACAGGTAAATGCAAAAATATCAAGAAAGTGAAAGAGTCCTTAGAAATAAATGATAATAAGGCATAACAGATGCAAGGAACAAGGACTCAAAATAACTTACTTTCCATAAGAATTTTAGCTCTTCAGAGGAATTCTCATTAAAATAAATGTAAAAGGCAAGCTTTAGATTAAAATTTAAAACTTTTTTGGGCACTGTATTTCCATGGTGAAATGGAAACGTAATTTATGTATAAGATATTAAGGAATACTGTTTTCAAAAACTTGTAATGACTTGGATAAGTACTAATATTAAGTGAAAAGGTAACTAGGAATATAGGATGATCCCATCTAATTTAGATGAAATATAGATATGCTGAGTGCTAGTTCTCAAATTTTAAAAAAGGTTTGAGTGTTAACACAATGGGAAGGATTCCATAAACATGCTTTGGTTTGATATTCTGTTTTCTTTCAACCAGACACACAGAGCTGCGATGCAGACCAGGTGTGACCAACACTTTCCCACCCCACCCCCTGTGGGTCCTGGGAGGCATTGACTTTCTGTCCTGGAGCCCAGTGCCTGACTCGGGGGCTCCATAAATGCTCCCTGATATACTGCACTTAGGAAGAAGCCTATTTTTCCATAGTGTGAAATAACAGGAAAATTACTTCTACTAGAAGATTCCCCCCTAAACATTGAATCTTACAAATTTGGTTTTGATCTACCTGCAATCCTGTGAAGATATCTGAGTTTAGATGTGGCTTCTTTTGCAACAGAACCGGGGAACCCTGAGCACTCCTGTCATTTCTCATGTGACCACCGGAGGGCAGTGCGTGGCTGCTTGTGACAATCACACTGCCTCCCCCCCCCCACCCCCACCGTCAAACCTTTTACAAACAGTCTTCCTCAGAACATGTTTTATATCCTTAGAGCATTTCTCTGAGGATTATTTAATTTCCTTTTATTCTTCAAGCCTTTGGAATCTAATGAAAACTCCTTACAAATAACAACTAAAGGTAATGCACTGGATGGGAGATGCCCCTCCTTACACAGGCAGACACATGCAATTATGAGTGTCTGAATGAGATGGACCCTTGCCTAACATAAAATTTAAAAACTCATCCAAAATGGATCAAAGACCTAAATTTAGGAGCTAAATCTATAAACTTATAGAAGACAACATAGGAGCAAATCTTCATGACTTTGGATTTGGAGTTGGTTTCTTAAAGGTGACACCTTTCGTAAAGGGTCACCAATATGACTGCTCTCCATTTGGCTCTTAGTGTGCCTCAGGCCCCAGGCAAGAATTATACAGGTCATTTCTCCAGTAATTCTCCCAAAACCCATTAAGCAGTGCCAGTTATTTTCTCCATTTTAGAGATTGGGCCACTGAGGCTCACAGCCTTGCTCGATCACCCAGCTAAGAAGAGGCTGAGCAGGGACCAGACTGCAGTCTCTCTGTCCTTGGACCCTGTGCTCTTTCCACACTGCTCCTCCCTGGATTCCTCCAGATGTCGGATTCCCAGACCTTGAGAACTCACGGAGATCTGGGGCGGAGTCACCACTTATGCCTGGAGCTTGGTTTGTTGGCCAGGAACGGCCCACCCTGGCCACTGGGGGCCCTCCTGGTGCCAGGATCAGCCGATATCTGGGCAGAAGGAGGTCTCTCTATGGGCATCAAGAGTAAAGGTTCTTGTATTCTCAGATCTGACTGCAGCATCTGCTTGCAGCCTACTTGTCAGGTGGGCCCTGCAGGGGTCTACTGAACACTGGGTTCATATCCTGCCTTGGCCAGTCTGTGGGGCAGAAAAGGCAGAAGTTTCTTTCAGCTCCATTTCCTCATCAAACAGGGACAGTGTTTCTACATTCTTCTTGGGGTTTTAAGAGTCAATGAGACGATTCATGTCTGGAAAAGAGACCCGGGTAAGGACTGGATCATCGTTAGCTGTACCTGCTGATATGACCTCCCTGCAAGCCCTCTGCTGCCCTGGGCTCCCCCCCTCTGCCCACTCTGTTCCCTCTGCTGAGGGCCCAACGCCCTCAGACTCAGATGATTCTCCAGAAAGCCCTTTTCACACTCCCATTGGGTGGAGTGTCCCTTGGCCGGCGGTGGGGGACAACACTGGGGCTCATGCCATCACCCCGGGCATCCCTGGAGCTGGACATGAGCCTGTGCCTGAGGACGATAAGGTTCCGAGTATGCAGGGCTGACCCCGGAGCGCCGTGCATAGTGCCGTCTCCTCCTCGGACCACAGGCCGGGACGCCCGGGAAAGGGGCTTCCTCCTTCCAAGCAGCCACAGTGAGCTGCGCTGAGCTCCCTGGGGCGCCTCCCAGCTCCCCTGTGCCTCGCCCCGAGACCGCATCTCAGGGTCCCGCAGCCCAGGGTCCCGCAGCCACCGGGGGCGGGGGGCAGTGTCTTCTCGCGGGTCGATATTGAAAGTCAGTTTCTGGAGAAGAAGTTAGTCTTTAATGGAAACGACATTGGGAAGAATGTACAAACCAACAACGAGCCTGAGCCCGTAACCGTGACGGCACTGCCCCTGCCGTGCGGACCCTGCCCCGTGGTCCTCACTGCTCTCCACCCCGGTTCCACCAGGCGCGTCCCTCTCTTACCCTCAGGGGAGCCCTGAGTGTCCTCCCTGTGAAGGTCTGTGTTCTGTGCGTGCGGACCCGTCTCTTGGCCGAGGAGAGGTCGCTGACCCGCAGCCGTAGATAGAGTGCCTTCTGTCCTTACCTTGAGGTAGGTGAGGGCTCCCCCCTTCTCCTCACCTGGGGTCTTGGGTGGGAAGCAGAACCCCACCCCACGCAGAAGCTGAATGTGAGGGGTGCCAGGGCTGGGGGCTGGCGCAGGGCCGAGCCAGGGGTCACTGATGGGGGAGCCCGAGGGGTGCTCAGGGCCGGTGCCGCCTCCAGAGCACCCAGCCTGAAGCTCTGACCTTCCCGCAGCTCCCCCCGGCGCCCACGTGCTTTGCTAAGGCCTCTCCGCTCACACAGGCTGCAGCGGTTCTTGCTGTCGCGGCTCAGAACTTCTTCTGGCCTGAGCACAGTCAAAGCCACGTCTGTAAGTCGCCCACCTGCTCTGAGAGGTGCTCTCTTGAGAAGAAGGAGCCCCGCCTTGGAGGGGGAGGGAGCGGCCCGGCCTGAAGCCTCCTCTGACCTGGAAGCAGGGCCTGCGTTCTTGGCTCGGAAGCGGAGTTAGGAGCCGAGGGTTGGGTGGCTCCCGGGGTGGGGGGGGGGGGGGCTGGGCAGGGCTGGGTGTGTCACCGGACAGGCCGGGCGGAGATGAGCTCCAGGGAACGGGGCAGGGGGGTGGGGCGGGAAACCTGGGCCAGGGGACTGGGGTGGCCCCTCCCTGCTCCGCGGGTCACTCTTAGGCACCCTGAGGGCCTCCACTGCCGACTCGGCCATCTCCCTGCCTCAGGTGGAGCTCCAGCCTCTCGGGAGCCCCTGCTTTCCCAAACGAGGTGCAGACTTGATGAAGAGACACAGATAGTGGAAACTGCAGCCAACAACTAAAAACACGTATGAATTGTGTTCCCCAAATTCCACTTATAGGGACCAGTCCTTAAAAAAAGTAGAGACTGAAGGATGCAGATGTACAGTACAATTAGGAGAGCGAAAAACTGGGAATGGCCCAGTTGTGCACAGCCGGAGCTGCTGAGTAACCTGTAATGTGTGGCCACCGATAAAGGACAAGGGATGCAGGACTGACCTACATGTCCACCTGTGGGGACATCAGTTTACAGAAGAACACAGCCCTGGGGCCTCACCACCCTTACCCTCTTGTGTGCACACGCACACACACACCCCCCACTGCACTGTCCAATGGAAAAGACTGGAAAAATGGAAACCACTTGTAAAGGACAATTATTTCTTTTTTTCAGAATTTCATTTTATTTTCTCCCAGTTTTATTGAGATATAGAAACACAGCACTGTATAAATGTAAGGTATACAGCATACCGATTTGACTTACAATCATCATGAAGTTTAGTGACTATCCATCCTCTCATATAGACACAAAATAAAACAAAAAGAAAACATGTGTTCTCCCTTGTGAGGAGAACTCCTAGGATTTACTCTTAAGAACTTTCATATATAACACACAACAGTGGTAACTGTATTTATCATGTTGGACATCACATCCCTAGTACTCATTTATCTTTTTTTTTTGAATTTTTGAATTTTATTTTATTTTTTTTTATACAGCAGGTTCTTATTATTATCTATTTTATACATATTAATGAATACATGTCAATCCCAATCTCCCAATTCATCCCATCACCATCCCCTGACGCTTTCCCCCCTTGGTGTCCATACGTTTGTTCTCTACAGCTGTGTCTCTGTTTCTGCCCTGCAAACAGGTTCATCTGTACCATTTTTCTAGGTTCCACATATATGCGTTAATATATATTTGTTTTTCTCTTTCTGACTTACTTCACTCTGTATGACAGTCTCTAGATCCATCCACGTCTCTACAAATGACCCAACTTCGTTCCTTTTTATGGCTGAGTAATATTCCCTTGCATATATGTACCACATATCCTAGTACTCATTTACCTTATAACTGGAAGTTTGTACCTTTTCAACCACCTTCATTCAGTTCCCCCTCCCATCACCCCCTACCTCTTGTAACCACAGATCTGGTCTCTTTTTCTACGAGTTTGTTTGTTTGTTTTTCAAAGTATATTTGACCTTGAACACTATGTTAGTTCCTGGCACACAGCACAGTGATATGTCTATACATTTCAAAATGATCATCATGATTAGTCTAGTTACCATCTGTCCCCAGACAAAAATATTAAACTGTTATTGACCATATGCCCCACGAATACAGTACATTTCATTCCCGTGACTCATTTATTTGTAACAGGAAATCTGTACCTCTTCATCTCCCTCACCTATTTCTGGCATCCCCATATGACTCTTCCTTCTGACAACTACCTGTTTGTTCTCTGTATCTATGAGTCTGTTGCTATTTTGTTGTTTGTTCTTTCATTTGTTTTGATTTTTAGATTCCACACAGAAATAAAATAATATGATATTTGTCTTTCTCTGTCTGACTGATTTCGCTAAGCATAAGGTCCATCCATGCTGTCACAAATGGCAAGATTTCATTCTTTTTTGATAGCAGAGTAATAGTCCATTGCATGTGTGTGTGTGTGTGTGTATATACCACATATTTTTTAATCTATTCATCTGTTGATGGGCACTTAGATTGCTTCCATATCTTGGTTATTGTAAATAATGCTGCTATGAACATTGGGGTGCATACATATCTTTTTGAATTAGTGTTTTTGTTTTCTTTCGATAAATACCTAAAAGTGGAATTGCTGGGTTGTATGGTAGTTCTAGTTCTAGTTTATTTGGGAACCTCAATACTGTTTCCACAGTGGCTGCACCAATTTACATTCCCACAAACAGTATATAAGTGTTCCCTTTTCACCACATCCTCTCCGACATTTGTTATATGTGTTCTTTTTGATGACAGCCATTCTGACAAGAATGAAGTGATATCTCATTGTGGTTTTGATTTGCATTTCTCTGATGATCGGTGATGCTGAGCATCTTTTCACGTGTCTGTTGGTCATCTGTATGTTCTTGGGGAAATGTCTGTTCAGGTCTTCTGCCCATTTGGGTTTTTGTTTTTTTGTTTTTTGGGGGTTGAGCTGAATGAGCTCTTTGTCTATTTTGGGTGTTAAGCCCTTATCAGAGACATTGTGTGCAAACATCTTCTCCCATTCAGTAGGCAGCCTTTTCCCTTTGTTGATAGTTTCCTTCACTGGGCAAAAGATTTGAGTTTGACGGAATCCCAACTGTTTATTTTTGCTTTTGTTTTCCTGGCCTGAGGAACATATCCAAGAAAATATTGCTAAGACCGCTATCAAAGTGCATACTGCCTATGTGTTCTTCTAGAAGTTTTATGGTGTCAGGTCTTACATTTAAGTCTTTAATCCATTTTGAGTTTATTTTGTATCTGGTTTGGAAAGGAAGACACTTATTTCTTGGTAGAAGGACTGTATCTTCTTTTCTTATTTTTATTTATTTATTTATTTTTAATTAATTTATTTTATATTTGGCTGCATTGGGTCTTTGTTGTTGCAATCGGGCTTTTCTCTAGTTGTGGCGAGCGGGGCCTACTCTTCGTTGCAGTGCACAGGCTTCTCATTGTGGTGGCTTCTCTTGTTGTGGAGCACGGGCTCTATGTTCGTGGGCTTCAGTAGTTGTAGCTCGTGGGCTCTAGAGCGCAGGCTCAGAACTTGTGGCGCAGGGGCTTAGTTGCTCCACGGCATGTGGGATCTTCCTAGACCAGGGCTCGAACCCATGTCCCCTGCATTGGCAGGTGGATTCTTAACCATTGCACCACCAGGGAAATCCTTCACAGGTCTTTTTTAATTTACAAAATTTTTAGGTTTTAAGGAAGTTTCTGGCGAAGATAAAATCAAGCAAAATCTGCTCTTCATAGCGTACCTTCCCCAAATTTGGGGCCAAAACATACATATGCAGCTATGCATAGAATAAGTAAACACCTTGGAATTATTATAACTTGATAAAGAGCATAAAGAATTAAATAACCTGCTCTAGACAGTGAACGTTTAGCATTTTCTGTTGTATTGTAAAGGGGGTGAAAACTATTAGAGGAACAATTTAAGCTCTGAAGCTCGGAGCTGCAAGTGTGGATATCCAGTGGCACTCACCCAGAGTAATTGTTGAAAAGATTCTGGGAAGGCATTCAGAACCTTACAAAATATCCATAGTAATAACACCTTCCCTTTATGTATTGAAGATAGTATTATCTGTTAGAAAATAGAAACTTCTCCTTGGAGTTAGATTACTATGATGTTCACACACAAAAACTCGATTGGAACATTCATTTTCATACAAGGAAAAATGTTTTTCAGACATTTATTAAAGTGATATTTTTATTTATTATTAAAGTGATATTTTTCCTGATCTATCACAGACCGAAAACTTCCAGTGTACAGAGCTTGCTAGCATGGATTAAATTTCTGTGATAATTATCCTGGAAATCATATTAGCAAGGACCAAAAATCTATGGGGCAACTGTGTGCAATTTTGCTCAAGACATCCCTCGTGGTGCAGTGGCAAAGAATCTGCCTGCCAATGCAGGGGACACAGATTCGAGCCCTGGTCCAGGAAGATCCCACGTGCCACAGAGCAACTAAGCCCGTGAGCCACAACTACTGAGCCTGCACTGTAGAGCCCATGAGCCACAACTACTGAGCCCGTGTGGCACAACTACTGAAGTCCGCATGCCTAGAGCCCGTGCTCTGCAACAAGAGAAGCCACCACAATGAGAAGCCTGCGTACCGCAACAAAGAGTAACCCCCGCTCGCTGCAACTAGAGGAAGCCCACGCGCGGCAATGAAGACCCCACGCAGCCAAAAATACATAAATAAAATAAATAAATTTACTAAAAAAAAAAAAAAAGACAGTCAGTGTCCATTCTACTCACTCAAGTGACAAACAAACCTGGGTTTGAACACTGAAGGGCAGAAATGCCTCTTCAACTCCAGAGTTCTGGAAAATTCCCATACCTTTTTTGTAACATTCCAGGAATTGGCTAAGTGGCAATGTGGGTTATGAGACTGCAATGATACCATTGGAATTCAATGAATAACTTAAAAAAAAAGCCTCACATACTTTCTTTTTCTTAAACAGCTTTATTGAGACATAATTTACAAATTATATAATTCACCCATTTAAAGTGTACAATTCAATGGGTTTTAGTATATATTCACAGAGTTGTGCAACTATCATCACAATCAATTTTAGAATATTTTCATCACATTCCCCCAAATCCATACCCATTAGCAGTCACTTCCCACTTCCCCCCAACCTCTCCCAGCCCCTGGCAACCACTGATCTGATTTCTGTCTCTATGGATTTGCCTGCTCTGTGCATTTTATATCAATGGGATCATATAAGATGTGGGAACTTTTTTATTTTTTTGAGGGAAGGGGTAGGGAAAGAGCAATGGTCTGCTTTTCTATTATTGTAAATTTCTTGTCATATAATATTTATAATCCTTCTGTCCCTAACTATTATCTTCCTAATTTCCATCCCAGCTGGTAATGGAAGGGAGGATGGTTCCTGGTTGGTTATGGCGTGGTGTTCTGCTGCACAAAGTGCGTGCTCCACTTGGACACTGCGGGAAGGGGAGGGTGTGGCAGACGCCTCTGCTCTTGTCCCCAGTGCTGCCCGTGGGTCCCCAGCCTCCTACATCACCTAACCAGGTAATAGGAGAAGCCAGATGTGTAAGGATAAGCTGGACGTCTGTGAGAAAGACTTGAGAGTCAAACACCAGAGAAATTAGCTCAAACATCAAGTAGAAGGGACAACAGCAAGATTGGAGAGGTGATGCAGTGTCTAGTGTTTAGACAGAAATCAGATCAGATTAACAGCAGGTAAGAAACAAGCAATCAGTGTCCACAGTGTTCTCCCAGGTGCTCTGATAGACTTAGTCTAGAACACAGCTATTCCACTGGGAAACACTGAAGGGCCAATGGTCCTGTGTCATTGAGTTAAGTCTTTGTGTTCCGGGAGAATGGGTAGGCATCCTTGGTTGCCTTCAAAATAGTCATTTGCCCCATCCATCCTCTACAACCCACATCCCCGCCTCCATTCCGGCTACGTATAGGTCTGACAATGTCAGATACTATATTCCCATTCCTCCTTCCAGGGAGAGTCAAGCATGAGATCCAAACGTGGCCAAGTAACCTGGTGGGACACTGCTGGAAGACTTCTCAGAATAGATTTCCTCCCTAATAAAAAACAGATTCATGAAAAAAAAAATACCAGTGGCAAATTTGGCAAGACATTGTCTTCATTTGATCCCTGGAAGTGTAATAACCACCTTGAGACAATGAAGGGGTAATTCAGAGGATGGCAACTTGGGAATACAGAATCCATCAAGGCCTTGATGGCAATGCTGTACTTATTTTTTTTTTTTTAGGTAAAAGTATAATTTTATTTATTTTTATTTTTTATTTTATTTTTAACATCTTTATTGGAGTATAATTGCTTTACAGTGGTGTGTTAGTTTCTGCTTTATAACAAAGTGAATTGCTGTACTTCTGATGTAAGTAATCCCACGGTGCCTTTCTCAGCTTTTTGTTATGTGAGTTTATCAACTTTTAATTGGGCTTTCTGATATTTTTTTATTTTACTTTTATTTTTTTTAACATCTTTATTGGAGTATAATTGCTTTAAAACAAAGCTAATCAGCTATACATATACATATATCCCCATATCTCTTCCCTCTTTCATCTCCCTCCCTCCCACCCTCCTTATCCCACCCCTCTAGGTGGTCACAAAGCGCTGATCTGATCTCCCTGTGCTTTGCGGCTGCTTCCCACTAGCTATCTATTTTACATTTGGTAGTGTATATATGTCCATGCCACTCTCTTACTTTGTCCCAGCTTACCCTTCCCCCTCCCCGTGTCCTCAAGTCCATTCTCTAGTAGGTCTGCATCTTTATTCCCGTCTTGCCCCTAGGTTCTTCATGACCATTTTTTTTTTTTTTTAGATTCCATATATATGTGTTAGCATACGGTATTTGTTTTTCTCTTTCTGACTTACTTCACTCTGTATGACAGACTCTAGATCCATCCACCTCACTACAAATAACTCAATTTCGTTTCTTTTTATGGCTGAGTAATATTCCATTGTATATATGTGCCACATCTTCTTTATCCATTCATCCGATGATGGACACTTAGGTTGCTTCCATGTCCTGGCTATTGTAAATAGAGCTGCAATGAACATTTTGGTCCATGACTCTTTTTGAATTATGGTTTTCTCAGGGTATATGCCAATAGTGGAATTGCTGGGTTGTATGTTACTTCTATTTTTAGTTTTTTAAGGAACCTTCATACCGTTCTCCATAGTGGCTGTATCAATTTACGTTCCGACCAACAGTGAAAGAAGGGTCCCTTTTCTCCACACCCTCTCCAGCATTTAGTTTTTGTACATTTTTTGATAATGGTCATTCTGACCGGTGTGAGATGATATCTCATTGTAGTTCTGATTTGCATTTCTCTAATGATTAATGATGTTGAGCATTCTTTCATGTGTTTGTTGCCAATCTGTATATCTTCTTTGGAGAAATGTCTATTTAGGTCTTATGCCCATTTTTGGATTGGGTTGTTTGTTTTTTGATATTGAACTGCATGAGCTGCTTGTAAATTTAGGAGACTAATCCTTTGTCAGTTGCTTCATTTGCAAATATCTTCTCCCATTCTGAGGGTTGTCTTTTCATCTTGTTTATGGTTTCCTTTGCTGTGCAAAAGCTTTTAAGTTTCATTAGGTCCCATTTGTTTATTTTTGTTTTTATTTCCATTTCGCTAGGAGGTGGGTCAAAAAGGATCTTGCTGTGATTTATGTCATAGAGTGTTCTGCCTATGTTTCCTCTAAGAGTTTAATAGTGTCTGGCCTTACATTTAGGTCTTTAATCCATTTTGAGTTTATTTTTGTTTATGGTGTTAGGGAGTGCTATAATTTCATTCTTTTAGATGTAGCTGTCCAGTTTTCCCAGCACCACTTATTGAAGGGGCTGTCTTTTCTCCACTGTATATTTTTGCCTCCTTTATCAAAGATAAGGTGACCATATGTGCCTGGGTTTATCTCTGGGCTTTCTATCCTGTTCCATTGATCTATATTTCTGTTTCTGTGCCAGTACCATACTGTCTTGATTACTGTAGCTTTGTAGTATAGTCTGAAGTCAGGGAGACTGATTCCTCCAGTTCCATTTTTCTTTCTCAAGATTGCTTTGGCTATTCGGGGTCTTCTGAGTTTCCATACATATTGTGAAATTTTTTGTTCTAGTTCTGTGAAAAATGCCAGTGGTAGTTTGATAGGGATTGCATTGAATCTGTAGATCGCTTTGGGTAGTATAGTCATTTTCACAATGTTGATTCTCCCAATCCAAGAACATGGTGTATCTCTCCATCTATTTGTATCACCTTTAATTTCATTCATCAGTGTCATAATTTTCTGCATACAGGTCTTTTGTCTCCTTAGGTAGGTTTATTCCTAGATATTTTATTCTTTTTGTTGCAATGGTAAATGGGAGAGTTTTCTTAATTTCAATTTCAGATTTTTCATCACTAGTGTATAGGAATGCAAGAGATTTCTGTACATAAATTTTGTATCCTGCTACTTTACCAAATTCATTGATTAGCTCTAGTAGTTTTCTGGTAGCATCTTTAGGATTCTCTATGTATAGTATCATGTCATCTGCAAACAGTGACAGCTTTACTTCTTCTTTTCCTATTTGGATTCCTTTTATTTCTTTTTCTTCTCTGATTGCTGTGGCTAAAAGTTCCCAAACAATGTTGAATAATAGTGGTGAGAGTGGACAACCTTGTCTTGTTCCTGATCTTAGTGGAAATGGTTTCAGTTTTTCACCATTGAGGACGATGTTGGCTTTGGGTTTGTCATATATGGCCTTTATTATGTCGAAGTAAGTTCCCTCTGTGCCTACTTTCTGGAGGGTTTTTAGCATAAATGGGTGTTGAATTTTGTTGAAAGCTCTCTCTGCATCTATTGAGATGATCATATGGTTTTTCTCCTTCAATTTGTTAATATGGTGTATCACGTTGATTGATTTGTGTATATTGAAGAATCCTTGCATTCGTGGAATAAACCCCACTTGATCATGGTGTATGATCCTTTTAATGTGTTGTTGGATTCTGTTTGCTAGTATTTTGTTGAGGATTTTTGCATCTATGTTCATCAGTGATATTGGCCTGTAGTATTCTTTCTTTGTGACATCTTTGTCTGGTTTGGTATCAGGGTGATGGTGCCTTTGTAGAATTAGTTTGGGAGTGTTCCTCCCTCTGCTATATCTTGGAACAGTTTGAGAAGGATAGGTGTTAACTGTTCTCTAAGTGTTTGATAGAATTCGCCTGTGAAGCCATCTGGTCCTGGGCTTTTGTTTATTGAGAGATTTTTAATCACAGTTTCAATTTCAGTGATTGTGATTTGTCTATTCATATTTTCTATTTCTTCCTGGTTCAGTCTCGGAAGGTTGTGCATTTCTAGGAGTTTGTCCATTTCTTCCAGGTTGTCCATTTTATTGGCGTACAGTTGCTTGTAGTAATCTCTCATGATCCTTTGTATTTCTGCAGAGTCAGTTGTTACTTCTCCTTTTTCATTTCTAATTCTATTGATTTGAGTCTTCTCCCTTCTTTTCTTGATGTGTCTGGATATTGGTTTATCAATTCTGTTTATATTCTCAAAGAACTAGCTTTTAGTGTTATTGATCTTTGCTGTTGTTTCCATCATTTCTTTTTCATTTATTTCTGATCTGATCTTTATGATTTCTTTCCTTCTGCTAACTTTGACGTTTTTCTGTTCTTCTTTCTCTAATTGTATTAGGTGTAAGGTTAGATTATTTGAGATGTTTCTTGTTTCTTGAGGTAGGATTGTATTGCTATAAACTCCCCTCCTAGAACTGCTTTTGCTGCATCCCATAGGTTTTGGGTCGTCGTGTTTTCATTGTCATTTGTTTATCGGTATTTTTTGATTTCCTCTTTGATTTCTTCAGTGATCTCTTGGTTATTAAGTAGTGTATTGTTTCGCCTCCATGTGTTTGCAATTTTTACAGATTTTTCCTGTAACTGATATCTAGTCTCATAACGTTGTGGTCAGAAAAGATACTTGATACTATTTCAATTTTCTTAAATTTACCAAGGCTCGATTTGTGACCCAAGATATGATCTATCCTGGAGAATGTTCCATAAGCACTTGAGAAGGAAGAATATTCTGTTGTTTTTGGATGGAATGTCCTGTAAATATCAATTAAGTCCATCTTGTTTAATGTATCTTTTAAAGCTTGTGTTTCCTTATTTATTTTCATTTTGAATGATCTGTCCATTGGTGAAAGTGGGGTGTTAAAGTCCTCTACAATGATTGTGTTACTGTTGATTTCCTTTTTTATGGTTGTTAGTATTTGCCTTATGTTTTCAGGTGCTCCTATGTTGGGTGCATAAATATTTACAATTGTTATATCTTCTTCTTGGGTTGATCCCTTGATCATTATGTAGTGTCCTTCTTTGTCTCTTGTAATGGTCTTTACTTTAAAGTCTATTTTGTCTGATGTGAGAATTGCTACTCCAGCTTTCTTTTGATTTCCATTTGCATGGAATATCTTTTTCCAACCCCTCACTTTCAGTCTGTATGTGTCCCTAGGTCTGAAGTGGGTCTCTTGTAGACAGAATATATAATGGTCTTGTTTTTGTATCCATTCAACCAATCTATGTCTTTTGGTTGTAGCATTTAATCCATTTACATTTAAGGTAATTATCAATATGTATGTTCCTATTACTATTTTCTTAATTGTTTTGGGTTTGTTATTTTAGGTCTTTTCCTTCTCTTGTGTTTCCGGCCAAGAGAAGTTCCTTTAGCATTTGTTGTAAAGCTGGTTTGGTGGTGCTGAATTCTCTTAGCTTCTGCTTGTCTGTAAAGGGTTTAATTTCTCCATCAAATCTGAATGAGATCCTTGCTGGATAGAGTAATCTTGGTTGTAGGTTTTCCCCTTTCATCACTTTAAATATGTCCTGCCACTCCCTTTGGGCTTGCAGAGTTTCTGCTGAAAGGTCAGCTGTTAACCTTATGGGGATTCCCTTGTATGTTATTTGTTGTTTTTCCCTTGCTGCTTTTAATATATTTTCTTTGTATTTAATTTCTGATGGTTTGATTAATATGTATCTTGGCGTGTTTCTCCTTGGGTTTATGCTGTATGGGACTCTCTGTGCTTACTGGACTTGATTAACTATTTCCTTTCCTATATTAGGGAATTTTTCCACTATAATCTTTTCACATATTTTCTCAGTCCCTTTCTTTTTCTTTTCTTCTTCTGGGACCCCTTTAATTCAAATGTTGGTGTGCTTAATGTTGTCCCAGAGGTCTCTGAGACTGTCCTCAATTCTTTTCATTCTTTTTTCTTTATTCTGCTCTGCAGTAGTTATTTCCACTATTTTATCTTCCAAGTCACTTATCCGTTCTTCTTCCTCAGTTATTCTGCTACTGATCCCCTCTAGAGAGTTTTTAATTTCATTTATTGTGTTGTTCATCATTGCTTGTTTGCTCTTTAGTTCTTCTATGCCCTTGTTAAACGTTTCTTGTATTTTCTCCAGTCTATTTCCAAGATTTTGGATCATCTTTACTATCATTAATCTGAATTCTTTTTCAGGTAGACTGCCTATTTCCTCTTCATTTGTTTGGTCTGGTGGGTTTTTATCTTGCTCCTTCATCTGCTGTGTGTTTCTCTGTCTATTCATTTTGCTTATTTTACTGTGTTTGGGGTCTCCTTTTCACAGGCTGCAGGTTCATACTTCCTGTTGTTTTTGGTGTCTGCCCCCAGTGGCTAAGGTTGGGTCAGTGGGTTGTGTAGGTTTCCTGGTGGAGGGGACTAGTGCCTGTGTTCTGATGGATGAGGCTGGATCTTGTCTTTCTGGTGGGCAGGTCCACGTCTGGTGGTGTGCTTTGGGGTGTCTGTGACCTTATTATGATTTTAGGCAGCCTCTCTGCTAATGGCTTGGGTGGTGTTCCTGTCTTGCTGGTTGTTTGGCATAGGGTGTCCAGCACTGTAGCTTGCTGGTTGTTGAGTGGAGCTGGGTCTTAATGTTGAGATGGGGATCTCTGGGAGATTTTCATCATTTGATATTACATGGAGCTGGGAGGTCTCTGGTGGGCCCATGTCCTTAACTTGGCTCTCCCACCTCAGAGGCACAGCCCTGACATCTGGCTGGAGCACCAAGAGCCTGTTATCCACACGGCTCAGAATAAAAGGGAGGAAAAAAGATAGAAAGAAGGAAAAAGATAAAATAAAATTAAATTAAATAACAAAATAAAATAAAATAAAGTTATTAAAATAAAAAATAAAAGTAATTTAAAACACATTTTTAAATGTAATAAAAAGAAAGAAAGAAAGAAAGAAGAGAGCAACTAGATCAAAAAACAAGTCCACCAATGATAACAAGTGCTAGAAACTATACTAAAAAAAAAGAAAAAAAAGGACCGACAGAACCCTAGGACAAATGGTAAAAGCAAAGCTATACAGACAAAATCACACACAGAAGCATACACATGTACACTCACAAAAAGAGAAAAAGGGGGAAAAAAAATATATCGTCGCTCCCAAAGTCCACCTCCTCAGTTTGGGATGATTCGTTGTCTATTCAGGTATTCCACAGATGCAGGTTATATCAAGTTGATTGTGGAGATTTAATCCGCTCCTCCTGAGGCTGCTCAGAGAGATTTCCCTTTCTCTTCATTGTTCGCACAGCTCCTGGGGTTCAGCTTTGGATTTGGCCCCGCCTCTTCATGTAGGTTCCCTGAAGGCATCTGTTCTTCGCTCAGACAGGACGGGGTTAAAGGAGCAGCTGATTCGGGGGCTCTGGCTCACTCAGCCCGGGGGAGGGAGGTGTATGGGGTGCGGGGCGAGCCTGTGGCTGCAGGGCCTGGCTTGACGTTGACGTTGCAACAGCCTGAGGCACGCTGTGTGTTCTCCCGGGGAAGTTGTCCCTGGATCACGGGACCCTGGCAGTGGCGGGCTGCACAGGCTCCCGGGAGGGGCGGTGTGGAGAGTGAGCTGTGCTTGCACACAGGCTTCTTGGTGGCCGCAGCAGCAGCCTTAACATCTCATGCCCATCTCTGGTGTCCGCGCTGATAGCCGCGGCTCGCGTCCATCTCTGGAGCTCCTTTAAGCGGTGCTCTGAATCCTCTCAACTCGTGCACCAGGAAACAGAGGCAAGAAAAAGTCTCTTGCCTCTTCGGCAGCTCCAAACCTTTCCCCGGACTCCCTCCCCGCTAGCCGTGGCGCACTAGCCCCCTTCAGGCTGTGTTCACGCAGCCAACCCCAGTCCTCTCGCTGGGATCCGACCAAAGCCCGAACCTCAGCTCCCAGCCCCCACCCCCACCGGAGGGTGAGCAGACAAGCCTCTCGGGCTGGTGAGTGCTGGTCGACACCGATCCTCTGTGTGGGAATCTCTCCGCTGTGCCCTCCGCACCCCTGTGTCTGCGCTCTCCTCCGTGGCTCCAAAGCTACCCCCTCTGCCACCCACTGTCTCTGCCCGCGAAGGGGCTTCCTAGTGTGTGGAAACCTTTCCTCCTTCACAGCTCCCTCCCACTGGTGCAGGTCCCATCCCTATTCTTTTGCCTCTGTTTTTACTCTTTTCTTTTGCCCTACCCAGGTACGTGGGGAGTTCCTTGCCTTTTGGGAGGTCTGAGGTCTTCTGCCAGCGTTCAATAGGTGTTCTGTAGGGGTTGTTCCACATGTAGATGTATTTTGAAGTATTTGTGGGGAGGAAGGTAATCTCCACGTCTTAGTCTTCCACCATCTTGAATCCCCTCCCTCTGGGCTTTCTGATATTTTTTATAGGAAGTATCCTAGAATGATATACTAGAATGAGTATGTTACTTTCTGAGGATCATTGGTTATAATCTTGTTTACAGGACAAGTATGCAGTTGTACTTCCTTTGTGATTTTTCCTTTGATTTCTCCTTGGAAAAATCCTCCCAGTGGATGCCATACTTGGTCAGTATTCCAACAACTGGGGTGTCTTTGTGGACTAGGAGATCCTAAGAACCAAGGGGAGACCTTATAGTATTACATGGCAGTGAATGCCCCCTCAGAAACAGTGGGATCATGGAAACACCAAATTCAATGCCATAAATCAGCAGTATGTGGTGGAGTATATCAGCCTCGTGAAGTTGGGAGTGGGTGTGAGAACAGGTGGGGAGGCTGATTTTCATTGTGATGTGGGTCCTAAACACCAGGTTTCCACAGGTAATGATTCAGATCAAATTATATCTGGGCCCACTGACCAGGGTCTTGTCAACAACAACATTTCAATTTTCCATGATACACCTCCATAAAGATTTTTAAGGCAATTCTTGGCTGGAAACCAGAACATATCATTTTTTTTTTCTTTTTTCTAAATTAATTTTTGTTTGAGTATAGTTGATTTACAATGCTGTGTTAGTTTCAGGTGTACAGCAATGTGAATCAGTCATACATATACATATATTCAGCCTTTTTAAGATTCTTTTCCCATTTAGGTCATTACACGGTATTGAGTAGAGTTCCCTGTGCTATACAGTATATATACAATGGAATATTACTCAGCCATGAAAAAGAGCGAAATAATGCTACTTGCAGAACATATCATTTTCATTAAGATTTTAGATTTAGCAAAGGTCAAAAGCAGGGCCCAAACTCCCCAAGATCAACACACTGTGACACTGCCCAGAAGCAGTTCTGATAGCTCTTGAACCAGAGATTTATGTTCCTTTTTAAGTTGAAATGATACAGTGCTGCCTGGTGGTGCTACCCCTTCTGGAAAGTGACAGGCTCTTATGCCAAGCAACTCTGCTCTACCTCATCTTAATCCCCATCCCCACTAGGGAAAGTCAAGAACCAGAAAGTGTGTGTACACTCCCTTCAAGCAAGTACCTCCATCTTCAAGCAAGAGTGTGTTCTGCAAAAGCCTCTTTGGACCACCCCAGCTCAATGTAGGGCTCCCCTGCCTGTGCCCAAAACAAACTTCTGTGCTGTCAGTGGTTGGATCCAGCTCTGCCTCTGCAAAACCAGTGAGACAATGGAAACACCACACTTTGAGGCTTCCACATAAATCATGGGCTCTGTGTGTTTATTTTTTAAAATGCACATACAAACAACATGAAACAAAAAGCTAGACATGGGTGGTTTGCTGGATTTCTTGTGAACTTTTGGTTGTGGAGAATAAGAATGAAATTAGGGTCTTACAGCATCTACGAACAGCAGTCACGAGGCTCCATCCAATTATCTAATAGATCGAACAACACATTAGACTGCAGATATTAGGAATTTGTATTCTTTACTCTGTGCCATACATCCCAAGGTCAGGGACTGGTACATCACAACAGACTTATCCCTGTTGTCAAGGACATGTAGAAGGGTTCCTGAACCAGCAACTTAGAGAGGAATGTCCGGTCCCCCTATCTTGGTAGGTCAAGCTGGCTGGACCAAAGTGCTCAGCTAGCAGTGGTGCTTGCCTCAAACTTTCAGAGGAGGGGTTTCCTATCAGAGTTAATCTGGAGTGGAAGAAGCTACCTGGAAGTGGAAGAAAGCCAGATCCTGAGGTCAAAGAGGAAAATAACACAGTGCAGGGGGGTGTTATTGGGGCAGGCTGAGTAGATAAATAGCCAGATTACCACAAGGCAAGTTGCTATGTGCTGTAACAGAAGATCCAGCAGGAGAAAGTGAGGAACACTGGAGAGGATGGAAATGGGCTGATTCGAGAAGTCTTCGCTTAAGAAGTGATACTGGAATACTACTCAGCCATAAAAAATAATGAAATAACGCCATTTGCAGCAACACGGATGGACCTAGACATGATCATACTAAGTGAAGTCAGTAAGAGAAAGACAAATATATGATATCATGTGCACAAGGAATATAAAAAAAAATGATTCAAATGAAACTTATTTATGAAACAGAAATAGACTGACAGACATAGAAAACAAACTTATGCTTACCAAAGGGGAAAGGGGGGGAGGGATAAATTAGGAGTTTGGGGATAACAGATACAAACTACTATATGTAAAATCGATAGCCATCCGCACCCCCGGCCTGGGCCTCAACCTGGACATGGATGGGGCAGCACCAGAGAAGGCCAGTCGCCTCCCAGCGCTGCTTGTTCGAGGTTCTGCAGACGCAGTGGGATGTGCCTTGGTCCAAAGAACCAAACATGTATCCGGATCCTGAGACACAAAGGCCTGAAGGAGACCCACTTCACCAAGAACATGAGGCAGTAGGACACCAAGTACAGCAGGATTGTGCTGATCTGCGCCCAGCGGTCCCTGTGTGCAGCCTTCTCGGCCCAGACCTGTGGAGAAGGCCTGCGGGCCAGTGGCCTGAGGGTGGACAGCCAGAAGCAGAGGATCCATCCGGGGGTGTGTGTCCATGTCTTCCGAGATCGTCTTCCTGTTGGAAGGCGTTGAGTTGGGGGCGGATGGCAAGGTCGCGTCTTACGCCAAGTTCCTGTACCCACCAACGCCCTGGTCAAACTCAAGCCGGACCGCCCGGCCCAGCGACCCCACCCTCTGCTGGGGTCCAGATGTAACCCTGTCCTGCCCAGGGCGGCGCCGGCCGGCTCGGAACCTTCAGGATGACTGGATTGCTGGCTAAGCAATACTGTGGAGAAACCGTGTTTAGTGTCGTGTAGGATTTGGTTCTGTGGGTCTTTCTTTGTTTCCTAAGGGAACAGAAACTGGTTAAACAGCGGCGTCTGCTGAAGTTGTGACTTGAACCACACTTGACCCTCCAGCAGGGAGGAGACTGACCACTTCACAGCCCTGCCTCCCCGCAAGGGTGAGACAGCCTTCTTCCTCCCGGCAGGAAGTGGGAGCCGCCTGGGCTGGAGCGTCGCCACACTAAGCAGACACCAAGGGCTGGTCGTTGTGTTCTGGGCAGGTCTGTGCCCAGCACGCCAGCTTCCCCACACACATGTGGCCCAGTTCCTCCGCTTGCTGCCCCACTGGAAACACTGAAGTCCGCGGGCTGGAGTTTCTCCTTCAAGGGTCAGCTGCTCTCAAAAAGTACCAGGTTGGCTGGGCCGTTAAGCTGCTTCCCTACTGCTGTCCCATGAACCGTCACTAGAGGGGCTCCAGGACAGCCCCACCCTGCATCCTACCCGTGTGCACTGTGCTTTTGCAGAAAGGAGACACCAGCCCTTGTCAGCGTGCTCAACCACCAGCAACTCGGGGAGACCCCAGCAGGGAAGCAGGACGGCTGCTCCCACCCTGCTGGCTGCTGTGGCCTCTTCCTCGTCACTCACTTGGGCTAAGGGGTGGGGGGACTGCAGGATGGAGCGCAAAGCCCAAGTCTGTACCCGGCCTTATTTACTGAAGAGTGCCTCTGCCCTGTCCTCCCCAAGACGGCCCCCAAAGCCCACGTGCACCAAGGGGGGCTTGAAGGATGAAGCTGCTAGACCCCAGGCAGCTCTTCTGGAAAGCGACCTGTCCTGCCACCACAGCGTCTCAAGGACACTCCTGTTGCAGGCACCGCAAGGGACCGACTTCCAAATGTACGTCCTGGTTTACAATTAGCCTTGCAGAACACATCTTCCTGGGAATTTCTATACAGATGTTAGAATGGCTGATACAGTAACTTAAATTTGTGTGTTTATGTAGTGAGAATTAGTCATTCACCAAACCCATCTGTAACCTTCCCTTTAGTGCACTGTGTTCTTTTTTTTCCTTAACATCTTTATTGGAGTATAATTGCTTTACAATGGTGTGTTAGTTTCTGCTGTATAAAAAAGTGAATCAGCTATACATATACATATATCCCCATATCTCTCTATGTGTCCTTTTTAATACCCCTAGAACCAGCCCAGACGTCTGTGTCCAAGGACCTGGGGCCACTCCCTCATCACCTGTGAGGCCCTGTGGACTTAAACGTGAGCTATGTGGCTGTCTGACCTCACTGTCTAGTTATGTGTCATAGATCTCTTTGCAAAAAGTAATGTATTTGTGGTTTAAGTAAAATTTAGTTTGCAAAAAATAAAATAAAATCGATAAACGACAAGACCTACCATATAGCACAGAGAACTGTATTCAGTATCTTGTAATAACCTATAATGGAAAAGAATATGAAAAACAATATATATGTTTGTATATGTAAATATATATATGTATATTGAATCACTTTGCTATACACCTGAAACATTGTAAATCAACTATACTTCAATTAAAAAAAAAAGTATTAGAACTGACAGGAAAGTATGTAGAAAGTTGCCCTGGAGAATAGGGATATTGTAGAGAAAGCCGTTTGGGCAAGGTAAATCAGTAGCATGTGTACAATCATGAATATCAACATGTACACATTGTATTTAGGGCACAATGAGTATTTTAGATAGAGAATAATGTACTTTATATTCAGGGAAAGGGAGTAGTTGGAATGGAAAAAAGGGGAGCAGAGAAAGATAAATGGAGAAAGATGAGATGATAAGAAAGATGAAATGAAAGCACCATCCCTCGTAAAGAGTCTGGCAGCTCAGGAAAATGGCCTTGGAACTACTGAAGTTTCTAATCTGGTGCTGTGACGGGACCCCTCCACAGCAAGCTTCTCTAATACACGTGCCTGCAGGGCCAGGCTCTTCATGTAAAGGATGAAGAAGCCATGTGAAGGCGGGGATGAACTACGCCATCTGAAGGGGGCCGTGCTCCCCAGCTCCAGGGGATTTTTATCATTTGAGACTATAGGCCAACGTCCTCAACTCGTTAGGAAAATGTTTATTGAAATATACTTGACATATATCACTGTGCAAATTTAAAGTGTACACATCAAATTTAATACATTTCATATTGTAGTGTGACTGTCATTGTAGCGATAATTAGCACCTCTATCAGGTTACATAACTATCATTTCCTTTTAGTGGTTGGTATAATTAAGTTCTAGTCTCTTAGCAACTTTGATGACTATAATACTATTGTTGTCTATATTCACTATACTGTACATTAGATCAGTTCTTTAAAAGTTTTAAAAGAAGCCAGAAAGCCAGCTACAAGAAACCTCTAATTTTTCAATGTTGGCAACTAATTTAAAATCAAAGAGTTCAACAGTTTGTTGGCCAAAAAAAGCATTTCTAAAGGTACATTTGTCTGGATCTGAGGGCATCTAGATTTTTACTCAGCACTAAGCAATGCTGCAAAGTACGTAAATTGTACATGTGTTATCTGTATTCATGGTTCACTCACATTGAATTTTAAAATCAGATTTGGAAACCCACAGTATCTAATGAGTCTATTAATGGCAACTCAGCTCAGGAGACAGGCTACACATAAGGACTCTGAGATTAGAAGTCCAGCCCTAGGACTGAAACAGATTTATTCGGTGACCTGGAACAAGGTCATTAACCAGGAGTTCACATTAGCATCTGGGTCTGCTGTGAGAAGAGCTAACCGAAGGGATTTAAAATATTTAGCTCCCTCCCAATGAGTGCTTCGAGAATTCATGATACTCTCCTTGTCTCTAAGTCTAAAGTCTGTCTCATTTGGACAGTTCCCATGAATTTTGCCAAAATTATCATCATACTATGAAACCCCAAAATGAGAGTTATGCACTATCAGCTGAATGCAAACTTTTGCAACATTGTAAAAACAAAAACAAAAACAAAACAACCCCAGATATTCCTTTTACAAATCACACCATATATTTTCCAGGAAAGAATAGTTCTGTTTCAGTCAATTTTTTTTCAGTCCCTTAGGCTCTGCAACTAACTTCCTTATAAAGCACAGTAGAAAAATGAGAATGTATTCAATATTTTAAGCCTCAGAAGCAAATAAGTTGGTGGAAGAAGCTAATATTTACTTCTCTGCTTATCCACTCGTATCTGTGTATGACCCTTGAGTCGAGGCTGTGAAAAGTTCTCATTTACACTGTTCCTTATTAGGAGAATGCATTCAGTCAAGTATAGTGGACTCTTTTTTACTTTGATGGTAAAGTATATTTAATATTCTTATGCTGTATTTTATAAACCTAGACGTGTACTGCACAGGTATGCACAATTATTACTTTAACAGGGTCAGTCCAATTAATAAATTTTATATACTCCAAAATTATTGTCTGGTACATGGAACCATACTTTCCCTATTCGTCAGTATGAAATTCTCTTTCACTTAGATGTGGTTTGGTGTGGGTCTTTAGTAACGCCCCCAATCTCATCCAACCTATTAATGGCATTAAAAACTAATGCTCGGGGCTTCCCTGGTGGCGCAGTGGTTGAGAATCTACCTGCCAATGCAGGGGACATGGGTTTGAGCCCTGGTCTGGGAAGATCCCACATGCCGCGGAGCAACTTGGTCCGTGAGCCACAACTACTGAGCTTGCGCGTCTGGAGCCTGTGCTCCGCAACGAGAGGCGGCGATAGTGAGAGGCCCGCGCACCGCAATGAAGAGTGGCCCCCCGCTTGCTGCAACTAGAGAAAGCCCTTGCACAGAAACGAAGACCCAACACAGCCAAAAATAAATACATAAATTAAGTAATTAAAAAGAAAAATATTCCTTTAAAAAAAAACACTAATGCTCATGTTTCTCATTTGTGAACTTTGTGGGTTTTCTTCAGCATTAAAAATGAGTTGGTCGCCCTTATGGAACCCCTATAGCTGCTACTTTCTTTAAAGAACATACAGCATTGATCTTACGAAAACACTGCGCACGCTTCACTTTTGTGCATCGTCAGTATCGTGACGTGTTCCCTCCCTCATCCTCACTGTTCGCCTCTGCCCCTTCCTCTCCAGCCACACATCACCCGCTCCGACAGTTCTGCCCTTGTTTGCTACATTCCTATCTGCTGCCTTTTCTCGGCCTTCCCAGCTTCACGCAGACCTGACTCGTTTGGCATCTGTGTGCATTTCTGGCCCTCCAGCCTCCTACACGTGGCTCATGCACTGCTCTGCCCAAGCCCATCCTCTCACTGCAGGCTTTGTCTCCCTCGCCCACTCCACAAAACCCACCCCTTGTGTTCTATTGCCCTTTATGTTCAGAACGGCCTCCCACGAACATTCATACACCTCCTTACTATGCTGCCCCAGATCATTTCTCCAGAAGGGTTTCCTAGTCTGCAAGTATCCCTGCTCCTGTGTCTGCAAGTCACACTCTCAGCTATTCCTGCCCTATTTGTAGCTATTCCCTTTTGTCCCTGAAAGATTTTATTTGGAGCCTTAATTTTTTTCTGGATACTTTCTTTACAGAAATAATCAGGGAAACTGCAGCAGTATATGTTAAATAAACACGCGTAATATTTACTTGTAAGTAAGTTATGCAAACACATGGGCAGGAGTACTTCTATTACTTGATGGTCGCATGGACCAGTGAGAGCAGAACCAAATTGCTTCTCACACGGGAGAAACTTACATGTTTGCTAAATGGTATTTTAACAACCACTACTATCAGGAAATTTAAACTTTTTAATAAAAATGCCAGGTCAACATTTAGAATATTTGTTAAAATGTTTAATATTTGTTAAAATTTTTTTTAAACATCAACTTTTTTTAAAAAATATTTATCTCTTTATATAGTTACCGGGTCTATTTGCTGCTTGCCAGCTCCTTAGCTGCGGCATGCGGGCTCCTTAGTTGCGGCATGCATGTGGGGTCTAGTTCCCTGACAAGGGATCGAACCTGGGCCCCTTGCATTGGGTGCTTGGAGTCATCCACTGCGCCACCAGGGAAGTCCCTGTTAAAATTTAAAAAGGCTTTTAAAAACTGCCTTTGTCATAGATGTAAGAATGCATGATTCTTAGAATCTTTGGGTACTTTCACCCTGTATAGTATATAAGACTTCAATTGAATGAAAATGTGTGCCTTTAAATATCTTTGAAGGAAAACACTATCATTATGTCTTTTTCAACTACAGCAGTTTACTAAACTATCTTTTGGAGGAACCATTTGTCACCTCTTTGCTGCAATAAACCTCCATGCAGTTTCCAAAAACTGAAATTCTGTATCTGTCTATATTCCCTTGGACCAGATGTGAACTGATGCAAAAATAATAATAATCAATAGCAATTACAAGCTTTAAACTCACTGCACTAAGGTCGTACAGCAGGCTGCCCAGCCTCTCTTCATGTAATAGCTCCCAGTCTCGGTAAAGATTCATGCTAAATAAATAGCTCACTGCCTTGCCCAAAGGCTCACAAAATGCCGTTTGTCCTCAACTAGAAAAGTCATGAAAAGAAAATGTGGAGATTCAGGGTCTTCATTTGGTCTCCTCCAAACAATCCATCATGGACGATCTCCCTTCTCTCAAAACTTCTGTTGCGCTTACACTCTGTGCACTTTAAAATGCACTTTACGCTTTTCTCACTCTCACAGTAAACCATACTGTCTTCTCTTTCTCTGTGTGTTTGTTTTCCTGCCACCGTCTTCTGTGGAAATGCTAGCTTCAGAGACCATGACTCTATTCTCTGCTCCTCATTTCAGCATTGGTGCCATGCGAACGGGAGGAACATGAATTCATTCAACAAACATCTGCTGCATATCTACTATGCTCCAGCACTGTAACCAGAGATACAATGGTAAACAAGACAAGGTCCTGCCCCCAGAGAACTGAAATCTGGAGGGAGAGAGACAGGCAAGCAAACAGGCAATTACCCTCAAATGTGATGTGTGATCCTTGAAGCCAGCAGTGGGACCGTGAGAGCACATTTAGCGGGATTTGAGCTGGTTTTAAAGAGACCAGGAAGAGCTCTGGATGAAGTGACTTCTAACAAGCAATCTGGAGGTGAGTAGGACTCAGCACAGTGAACAAGGGTTGGGGGAGCAGAGGAGTTTTCCCCAGAGTTTAAATTGCATCCCAGAGGTGAGAAAGAGCAGAGCACATTAAAGGAACAAGAAATACTCCAGTAGACTTGGAGTTTACAGTCGTGGTGAGGATTGGAGATGGGGGATGAAGCTCTAAAAGTGAGCCGAGACCAAGAGACACAGGAGGATATTTGGTCTTGCATCTTCAGGGTAACGGAGGGTTGGGGAAAGTTCTGAGAAAGCGTGTGACTAATTGTGGCTGGACTTCAGGAAGGACTTTCTGGCTGCGCTGCGGAGAGACGGCGTGAGGTGGGGTGCGGCGGGGATCCAGGTGAGGGCGGGGCTGCGGCGGAGATCCAGGTGAGGGCGGGGCTGCGGCGGGGATCCAGGTGAGGGCGGGGCTGCGGCGGAGATCCGGGTGAGGGCGGGGCTGCGGCGGGGATCCGGGTGAGGGCGGGGCTGCGGCGGGGACCCAGGTGAGGGCGGGGCTGCGCTGGACCACGGCGGGGGATGGGGAGGGGTGGTTGCACTCGCTTCCTATTTGCCGGTGGAGTAAATGGGAAAGACTAGGTGGTGATTGTTTTGGAGGCTGTGGGAGAAGGAGGAGGAGCAGGGGGATACCCATGTTTCCAGTTTAGTCAACTGCACTTAGGCTAGTCATTCTAGAGCAGGACTGCGGTCCTCAGGGTGTGGGCCAGCAGCGTTTGCAACGCCTGGGAACTATGAAAAATGCAAATTCCCCAGCTCCACTCCGGACCAAGTGAGTGGGAAATGTGTCCACGGAGGAGACCAGCGACCTGAGTTTTAACCACCTTCCAGGGATCCTGGTGTGTGCTTAAGCTTGAAAACCAATGTTTCAGCTCATGGTTCTTCAAACTGTTTTGCTCAGTACCCTTAAAACTGTTTGAAAAAATATGTACAATTCACACATTTTAAATTTGACATCCAAACATTTTCTTTTTAAGTGTAAACAGTTGCAAAGGATGTAATTTCTAGCATATTAAAAAATATTATGTCTTTTAAATACTGTCGATCAATTCAAAATACTCTAGCAATTTGGTATCCACCATCGCACATTGAGAAGATAAACACGCTAAAAAAAATAAACAAGCTCTTTTTAAAAATAGTTTAGCAATTTCAAAATGTACCTTCATTCCTTGAACATTCATATCCTTTTAATTTCCATAACTGAATTTTATACTATATTCTATTAATCAACCTACCATATTTATCTGCAACAAAATATGAATGTAATAAAATATTCATCCTCAATTTAGATATAATTATTTTAGCACATAAGATAGTATAACTTTTTATAATTTTGATAATAACTATTAACATAAAAAGTAAAATATTATTGAAATATATCTCCTAATGAGATGAGTAGGGCCTTTAAAATTTAATTCATATATCTGTGGATTAATATTACATATTAATAAAATAAAACAAGCTTAGCATCAGTTCTATTCATATTTTTCTTTGTATAATGCAAATTAAAAAAAAATAACGAAACACCCTGTTTGTATAATAAGTACATAGAAGGAGTGAAAGGAGTTTTATTATAGCAATTCTACCTAATTCTCTGAACTCCTTCTAGGATATATGCCAAAATATTACAGAATCACCTATCATCAAATATGTCTGGTCGAGCTTCCCTGGTCGTCCAGTGGTTAAGACTCTGCGCTTCCACTTCAGGGGATGCGGGTTCAATACATGGTCAGGGAAGTTCCGCGTAACACACGGTGCGCCAAAAAAAAAAAAAAAAAAATCTGGTGGACTGTAGGTTCTCTGTGAAATGGGAGACCAAGTCATCCCTTGAGAGTAAAGGTGAAATGTGGGGTGGGCACGCGGAAGAGAAAGGATTTGTGGCGGGGCGGGGGGGGGGGTGGTGGTGGTGGGGGAGGTGAGAGTGAGAGAGAGTGAGGACAAAGAACATAAGTGAATCGTTGGGCAGCCTTTAGGCCCTGAAACACTAAGGATACAAATGACTGAATCAACGAACTAATGCGAACATGTCATTGAGTTGCCGCTGTTTTGAAATAGATTTCCGATCAACTGAGCAAAGTTTAGTCACACGGAAGCTGTTACAGACAGAACAATGGCCCCTCAGAGATGCCATGCCCTAATCCCCCTGTGAATATGTTACTTTATACGACAAAAGGGACTTTTGTAGAAGTGATTAAAGTTTAAGAAGTTGAGGTGGGAAGGGTATCCTGGGTTATCCTGTGGCCCACTGTCATCACAAAGGTCCTGTTAGTGAAAGAGGGAGGCCAGGGAGTCAGAGTCAGAGAGGAAGGTTGAAGCCAGAGGCAGTGGTCAGAGCGACGGGGGAAGGGGCCACGAGCCCAGGATGCAGGCGCCTCCAGGAGCTGGAAAGTCAAGGACATGAACCTCCCCTGGAGCCCAAGAGGGAACCAGCCCTGCCCACACCTTGAGTTTAGGACTTCTGCCTCCAGAACTGTAAGATCATACACTTTTCTTGTTTCAAGCACTCAGTTTGTTTTATTACAGCAGTGATAAGCAAGGAGCACACTCACCCCTTCAGCCCTGTGTAGACAGTGCTTCTCAAGCTGTAACATGCAGTCATCTGGGACCTTGTCAACATGCAGCCTCTGATTCGGTAGGGCTGGGGGGTGAGACTACGATTCTGCACATGCAACAAGCTCCAGGTGAGGCTGGTGCTGCTGGGCCACAGGCCACACTCTGAGTAGGAAGGACCTAGAAGGCAATGTCGAGACAGAGAGAGAAACAGTTCTTCTGAGCATATAGCATGAGTCTTCCATTTGTATAGTTGCCCTGAATTTATACATTACGATTGCATTTTTTAAATAAATAAATTTCTTTATTTATTTATGGCTGCATTGGGTCTTCGTTGCTGCATGCGTGGTTTCTCTAGTTGCAACGAGCGGGGGCTACTCTTTGTTGTGGTGCGCGGGCTTCTCATTGTGGTGGCTTCTTTTGTTGTGGAGCACGGGCTCTAGGGTGCACGGGCTTCAGTAGTTGTGGCACACGGGCTCAGTAGTTGTGGCTCACAGGCTCCAGAGCACAGGCTCAGTAGTTGTGGTGCACGGGCTTAGTTGCTCCACGGCATGTGGGATCTTCCTGGACCAGGGCTCGAACCTGTGTCCCCTGTATTGGCAGGAGGATTCTTAACCACTATGATTGCATTTTATAAACAGAGTTGCTACGAGATAGATACTGATATCATTTTCTTTTTCTGACAAGAAAAGCAATACTCAGAGAGGGTAAGCAACTGACCCAGGATGTATAGCTGCTCTGTTGTATTTGACTTGTGACAGGATCAGGACTTGAGTGCAGGTTCCTTCTTTCCAAGTTCTTTTCACTACTGCAAAGTCAATGTCTTAAGTCAAGATCCAGAAACATTCAATGAATTCAGAAGCCTCAGTGTTACTCAAGGACAATATGCACAAAGTTAAAAGACCAACAACAATTCCTGTGGATTTAACTGACACAAGAATGGATGGGAAGTGAGATGAGCCATTACACAACTTTTTCCCTTTGAGATTTGACCAAAATGTTAATCATGCTTCAAGTCACCTCGGATACATTTGTACTGCTTTGGTACACGTATCTTGACAATGAATAAATGTAAATTTGAGCCATTTTGTCACACTCTGCCATCTTTTCCAGAACCTTTATATTGTGTTCAGCATTTATTGAGCACTTACTGTGTACCAAAGCCTTATGCCAGACACTGCAGAATCAAATATAAATGAGACATTGTCCCTGTGCTCTGGAATTCCACTGCAGGATAGCAAAGAGGTAAACACAGAAAACAAACAAAACAACAACAACAACAAAAAACACTCTAGGTACTTTCTTGGTGGTCCAGTGGCTGACTCCGCACTTCCTACACAGGGGGCCCAAGTTAGATCCCTGGGTGGGGAACTAGATCCCACACACATGCTACAGCTAAGACCCAGCACAGCCAAATAAATTAAAAAAAAAAAACAAAAAAACTTTATTTTGATTGATACAATTATAGAAGTTTGAAAGATTAAAGGAAGGGTTGATTTACTCTGGATAAGTTAAATGTGAGAAGTTTGTTTTGTTTTCCTCATAGGAAACTGTATCTATTCCAAAAAGTCTACTGAGATTTTTAAAATAAGTCACAGATTCAAAATCCTAGCTCTTCCCAAAGTTTTAAAGTTCGTATTACAATAATCTTATTTTTTTGAGCAATTATTAACTGTCACTTGTAGGGGAGCCGTTACTAATGCTTAGTCTGGCCTATTTACACATTTTATATTTTTAAATTGCATTTGCAAATTTAATACATCCCATTTCGTTTACAAATACTTTGACCTAATAAACAAAACCTAAGTATTATACAATTCTTATAAATGTAATAAACTGAACTTTTATAAATATAGTGAAGTTTAGTAAAGGTCACATAAATGTTCCATCTCGGGAAGATTTCAACTTAAAATTACAAGTCTAAATCAATCTCTTGATCTGACATTTTAGTTATAAAGCTAAAGTTCTAATATGACAAATTATTTTATACATGAAAAAGATGTGAGAAATTCATGCATGTTCCTTAACACAATGATATTATTGCTATGGTTTTGATTTTCCTAAACATTTAGAACCTTCCTGACACTAATAAGATGCCTACCCACTAGGAAAGACAAGCACACTTTGCAGTGCAGGGCAGGGTCCTCGACTGTAGCAGAAGGACCACGGGGAGCAGGATGCCCATCGTGGGGGAAGCTGCATGTATTTGGACAAGGAGTACGTGGGAAAACTCTGTACTTTCTGCCCAATTTTGCTGTGAATCTAAACAGCTGTAAAAAATATAATCTATTAACTTATTAAAAAAATAAATAAATAAGGGACTTCCCTGGTGGTCCAGTGGGTAAGGCTCCGTGCTCCCAGAGCAGGGGGCCTTGGTTTGATCCATGGTCAGGGAACTAGATCCCGCATGCATGCCACAACTAAGAGCCTGCATGCCTCAACTAAGACCCGGTGCAGCCAAAATAAATAAATAAATATTTTACAAAATAAAAGAAAGACAGTTACCATCTCTGTTAACGAGAAATTTTGGCTGGGATGCTACATTCTGGTCCACAGTCCTCAAGCCCGTGTCCCTGGATCCAGGTCCTACTCATCCCCTAACTCCCGAGGCTCTCCCAGAAATCTACAGCCCATGAATGTTGATCACTTGATTACATTTTGCATGGTTTTGGCTTTTAAGATATGTTAATGTTTCTTCTTTCCATGTAAAAATCTCTGAACCTTACTAAAAACCTGCATTATTTTCATTTTGTATGTTTTACAGACCCACTCAAAACAGGTATTAAAAGTGTATTTCTTTGAACCCTGAGTGTTTCACAAGGTTTTCACTGACTGGTGGTTGTAATTTGCAAAGTCATTTTAATAACAATGCTCCCCCAACTCTAAGAGCTTATAGAAGAGATGTAGCTAAATAACGATTCATATGATGCAATATTCAATTATAGAAGAAGCTCAGGTAAGAGAAGAGGCTGAACTAACTTGGTGGAGAGAGGCATTATGTATGTTTTCAGAGCACTTGATGACTGGGGGAGCTTAGAATGTTAAATAGGCAAATGTTAGGCAACTAATGGAGAAAGAAATGCTAGTAAGGGAGGAAGTAAGTCCAAATGTATATACAGTACTCTAGCCTAGGACATGCATAACATATTGTATAGTGCCCGATAATCACTTCTTGAGGAAATGATGAATGAATACAGCATGAATTGCTCACAGACGACCTTAGTCCTAGAGTATAAAGTACAGGTAAGGTAATGGATTTTCACTTATAGTGAGAGAAAACCCATTCCTCCCCCTAAAAACCCCCTGTGTCCCTCCTATTTCTTCGTTCTTCTCCTCCCAGAAAGCCTGGCAACCACTGATCATTTTACTGTCCTTTCATTTTGTATTTTCCAGAATGGCCTGTTTTTGGACTAGGCAATACAGCTTTTCCACACGGGCTTCTTTCATCCGGCAATATTCACTTAAGAGTGCTCCATATCTTCTCACATGGCTTCTCTGCTACACTGAATCCATTCCATTGTCTGGATGCATCACAGGCCGTTCATCCATACCCCTATGGAAGGGCATCTTGGTTGCTTCCAGTTTAGGCAATTATAAGTTGGTATAGACAATTGTTTGCAGGATTTTGTGTGAATTTCGGTTTTCAAATAAATTGGATAAATAAGATTATTGCATTAGCTTTGTAAGAGACAGCCAAGCTGTTTGCCCAAGGGCCTGTACCATTTGCATTCCCAGCCAGCATGAGGGAGACTGCCTGTCGCTTTGCATGCTCACTGGCATTTGGTGTTACCAGTGTTTTGGATTTCAGCCATTCTGAGAGATGTGTATGGTATCTCACTGTTGTTTCATGAAATTCCCTATGACAAGTGATGATGAGCATCTTGACCTATTTGCCGTCTTCCTTAGTGAGGTCTCTGTTCAGATCTTTTGCCCATTTTTACTTTCTTTTATTATTTGAAATAAATGTATTTATTGTGCAATCTAAGGCATGCCTAGAATGCCTTCAGAGCAATAATAATACAGCTAATTATGGAGTACTCCCCATTGGTGGCCATTCCCCTAGCATTTTTTTTTAACATCTTTATTGGAGTATAATTGCTTTATAATGGTGTGTTAGTTTCTGCTTTATAACAAAGTGAATCAGTTATACATATACATATATCCCCATATCTCTTCCCTCTTGCGTCTCCCTCCCACCCTCCCTATCCCACCCCTCTAGGTGGTCACAAAGCACCGAGCTGATCTCCCTGTGCTATGCGGTTGCTTCCCACTAGCTATCTATTTTACGTTTGGTAGTGTATATATGTCCATGCCACTCTCTCATTTTGTCCCAGCTTACCCTTTCCCCTCCCCATGTCCTCAAGTCCATTATCTAGTAGGTCTACATCTTTATTCCCATCTTGCCCCTTGGTTTTTTATGACCATTTTTTTTTTTTTTTAGATTCCATATATGAGTGTTAGCATACAGTATATGTTTTTCTCTTTCTGACTTACTTCACTCTGTATGACAGTCTCTAGTTCCATCCACCTCACTACAAATAACTCAGTTTCGTTCCTTTTTATGGCTGAGCAATATTCCATTGTATATATGTGCCACATCTTCTTTATCCATTCATCTCTTGATGGACATTTTGGTTGCTTGCATGTCCCGGCTATTGTAAATAGAGCTGCAATGAACATTTTGGTACATGACTCTTTTTGAATTATGGTTTTCTCAGGGTATATGCCAGGAAGTGGGATTGCTGGGTGGTATGGTAGCTCTAGTTTTAGTTTTTTAAGGAACCTCCATACTGTTCTCCATAGTGGCTGTATCAATTTACATTGCCACTAAGAGTGCAGGAGGATTCCCTTTTCTCCACACCCTCTCCAGCATTTATTATTTCCAGATTTTTTGATGATGGCCATTCTGACCAGTGTGAGATGATATCTCATTGTAGTTTTGATTTGCATTTCTCTAATGATTAATGATGTTGAGCATTCTTTCATGTGTCTGTTGGCAATCTGTATATCTTCTTTGGAGAAATGTCTATTTAGGTCTTATGCCCATTTTTGGATTGGGTTGTTTGTTTTTTTCATGTTGAGCTGCACGAGCTGCTTGTAAATTTTGGAGATTAATCCTTTGTCAGTTGCTTCATTTGCAAGTATTTTCTCCCATTCTGAGGGTTGTCTGTTCGTCTTGTTTATGGTTTTCTTTTCTGTGCAAGAGCCTTTAAGTTTAATTAGGTCCCATTTGCTTATTTTTGTTTTTATTTCCATTTCACAAGGAGGTGGGTCAAAAAGGATCTTGCTGTGATTTATGTCATAGAGTGTTCTGCCTATGTTTTCCTCTAAGAGTTTGATGGTGTCTGGCCTTACATTTAGGTCTTTAATCCATTTTGGGTTTATTTTTGTGTATGCTGTTAGGGAGTGTTCTAATATCATTGTTTTACAAGTAGCTGTCCAGTTTTCACAGCACCATTTATTGAAGAGGCTTTCTTTTCTCCACTGTATATTCTTGCCTCCTTTATCAAAGATAAGGCGACCATATGTGTGTGAGTTTTTCTCTGGGCTTTCTATCCTGTTCCATTGATCTATATTTCTGTTTCTGTGTCAGTACCATACTGTCTTGATTACTGTAGCTTTGTAGTATAGTCTGAAGGCAGGGAGCTTGATTCCCCCAGCTCCGTTTTTCTTTCTCAAGATTGCTTTGGCTATTCAGGGTCTCTTGTGTTCCATACAAATTGTGAAATTTTTGTTGTAGTTCTGTGAAAAATGTCATTGGTAGTGTGATAGGTATTGCATTGAATCTGTAGATTGCTTTGGGTAATATTGTCATTTTCACAATGTTGATTCTTCCAATCCAAGAACATGGTATATCTCTCCATCTATTTGTATCATCTTTAATTTCTTTCCTCAGCGTCTTATAATTTTCTGCATACAGGTCTTTTGTCTCCTTAGGTAGGTTTATTCCTAGATATTTTATTCTTTTTGTTGCAATGGTAAATGGGAGTGTTTTCTTAATTTCACTTTCAGATTTTTCATCATTAATGTATAGGAATGCAGGAGATTTCTGTGCATTAATTTTGTATCCTGCTACTTTACAAAATTCATTGATTACCTCTAGTAGTTTTCTGGTGACATCTTTAGGATTCTCTATGTATAGTATCATGTCATCTGCAAACAGTGACAGCTTTACTTCTTTTCTAATATGGATTCCTTTTATTTCTTTTTCTTCTCTGATTGCTGTGGTTAAAACTTCCAAAACTATGCTGAATAATAGTGGTGAGAGTGGGCAGACTTGTCTTGTTTCTGATCTTAGTGGAAGTGGTTTCAATTTTTCACCATTGAGGATGATGTTGGCTGTGAGTTTGTCATATATGGCCTTTATTATGGTGAGGAACGTTCCCTCTGTGCCTACTTTCTGGAGGGTTTTTATCATGAATTGGTGTTGAATTTTGTTGAAAGCTTTCTCTGCATCTATTGAGATGATCATATGGTTTTTCTCCTTCAATTTGTTAATATGGTGTATCACGTTGATTGATTTGTGTATATTGAAGAATCCTTGCATTCCTGGGATAAACCCCACTTGATCACGGTGTATGATCCTTTTAATGTACTGTTGGATTCTCTTTGCTAGTATTTTGTTGAGGATTTTTGCATCTATGTTCATCAGTGATATTGCCCTGTAGTTTTCTTTCTTTGTGACCTCTTTGCTGGTTTTGGTATCAGAGTGATGGTGGCCTCGTAGAATGAGTTTGGGAGTGCTCCTCCCTCTGCTATATTTTGGAAGAATTTGAGAAGGATAGGTGTTAGCTCTTCTCTAAATGTTTGATAGAATTCGCCTGTGAAGCCATCTGATCCTGGGCTTTCTTTTGTTGGAAGCTTTTTAATCACAGTTTCAATTTCAGCACTTGTGATTGGTCTGTTCATATTTTCTATTTCTTCCTGTTTCAGTCTCGGAAGGTTGTGCATTTCTAAGAAGTTGTCCATTTCTTCGAGGTTGTCCATTTTATTGGCATACAGTTGCTTGTAGTAATCTCTCATGATCCTTGGTATTTCTGCAGTGTCAGTTGTTACTTCCTTTTTCATTTCTAATTCTATTGATTTGAGTCTTCTCCCTTTTTTTCTTGATGAGTCTGGCTAATGGTTTATCAATTCTGTTTATCTTCTCAAAGAACCAGCTTTTAGTTTTATTGATCTTTGCAATCGTTTCCTTCATTTCTTTTTCATTTATTTCTGATCTGATCTTTATGATTTCTTTCCTTCTGCTAACTTTGGGGTTTTTTTGTTCTTCTTTCTCTAATTGCTTTAGGTGTAAGGTTAGGTTGTTTATTTGAGATGTTTCTTGCTTCTTAAGGTAGGATTGTATTGCTATAAACTTCCCTCTTAGAACTGGTTTTGCTGTATCCCATAGGCTTTGGGTTGTTGTGTTTTCATTGTCATTTTTTCTAGGTATTTTTTGATTTCCTCTTTGATTTCTTCAGTGATCTCTTGGTTATTTAGTAGTGTGTTACTTAGCCTCCATGTGTTTGTATTTCTTACAGATATATTCCTGTAATTGATATCTAGTCTCATAGCGTTCTGGTCAGAAAAGGTACGTGATATGATTTTAATTTTCTTAAATTTACCAACGCTTGATTTGTGATGCAAGATATGATCTATCCTGGAGAATGTTCCATGAGCACTTGAGAAGAATATGTATTCTGTTGTTTTTGGATGGAATGTCCTATAAATATCAATTAAGTCCATCTTGTTTAATGTATATTTAAAGCTTGTGTTTCCTTATGTATTTTCATTTTGGATGATCTGTCTATTGGTGAAAGTGGGGTGTTAAAGTCCCCTACTATGATTGTGTTACTGTTGATTTCCCCTTCTATGGCTGTTAGTATTTGCCTCATGTATTGAGATGCTCCTATGTTGGGTGCATAAATATTTACAATTGTTATATTTTCTTCTTGGATTGATCCCTTGATCATTATGTAGTGTCCTTCTTTGTCTCTTGTAATAGTCTTTGCTTTAAAGTCTATTTTGTCTGATATGAGAATTGGTACTCCAGCTTTCTTTTGATTTCCATTTGCATGGAATATCTTTTTCCATCCCCTCACTTTCAGTCTGGATGTGTCCCTAGGTCTGAAGTGGGTCTCTTGTAGACAGCATATATATGGGTCTTGTTTTTGGATCCATTCAACCAGTCTATGTCTTTTGGTTAGAACATTTAATCCGTTTACATTTAAGGTAATTATCAATATGTATGGTCCTATTATAATTTTCTTAATTGTTTTGGGTTTATTATTGTAGGTCTTTTCTTTCTCTTGTGTTTCCTGCTTAGAGAAATTCCTTTAGCATTTGTTTTAAGTTGGTTTGGTGGTGCTGAATTCTCTTAGCTTTTGCTTGTCTGTAAAGGTTTTAATTTCTCCATCAAATCTGAATGAGATCCTTGCTAGATAGAGTAATCTTAGTCGTATGTTTTTATCCTTCATCACTTTAAATATGTCCTGCCACTCCCTTCTGGCTTGCAGAGTTTCTGCTGAAAGATCAGCTGTTAACCTTATGGGGATTCCCTTATGTGTTATTTGTTGTTTTTCCCTTGCTGCTTTTAATATTTGTTCTTTGTATTTAATTTTTCATAGTTTGATTAATATGTCTTAGCATGTTTCTCCTTGGATTTATGCTGTATGGGACTCTCTGTGCTTCCTGGACTTGATTAACTATTTCCTTTCTTATATTAGGGAAGTTTTCAACTATATTCTCTTAAAATATTTTCTCAGTCCCTTTCTTTTTCTCTTTTTCTTCTGGGACCCATACAATTCGAATGTTGGTGTGTTTAATGTTGCCCCACAGGTCTCTGAGACTGTCATCAATTCTTTTCATTCTTTTTTCTTTATTCTGCTCTGCAGTAGTTATTTCCACTATTTTATCTTCCAGGTCACTTATCCGTTCTTCTTCCTCAGTTATTCTGCTATTGATCCCCTCTAGAGAATATTTAATTTCATTATTGTGTTTTTCATCACTGTTTGTTTGCTCTTTAGTTTTTCTAGATCCTTGTTAAACGTTTCTTGTATTTTCTCCATTCTATTTCCAAGATTTTGGATCATATTTACTACCATTATTCTGAATTCTTTTTCAGGTAGACTGCCTATTTCCTCTTCATTTGTTAGGTCTGATGGGCTTTTGCCTTGCTCCTTCATCTGCTGTGTGTTTCTCTGTCTTCTAATTTTGCTTAACTTACTGTGTTTAGGGTCTCCTTTTCGCAGGCTGCAGGTTCGTACTTCCCGTTGTTTTTGGTGTCTGCCCCCAGTGGCTAAGATTGGTTCAGTGGGTTGTGTAGGCTTCCTGTTGGAGGGGACTAGTGCCTGTGTTCTGGTGGATGAGGCTGGATCTTGTCTTTCTGTTGAGCAGGTCCACATCTGGTGGTGTGTTTTGGAGTGTCTGTGGCTTTATTATGATTTTAGGCAGCCTCTGTTCTAATGGATGGAGTTTTCTTTCTGTCTTGCTAGTTGTTTGGCATAGGGTGTCTAGCACTGTAGCTTGCTGGTCGTTGAGTGGAGCTGGGTCTTGGCGTTGAGATGGAGATCTCTGGGAGATTTTTGCCATTTGATATTACGTGGTGCTGAGAGGTCTCTTGTGGACCAGTGTCCTGAACTTGGCTCTCCCACCTCAGAGGCACAGCCCTGACGCCTGGCTGGAGCACCAAGAGCCTGTCCTTCACACAGCTCAGTATAAAAGGGAGGAAAAAAAGAAAGAAAGAAAGAAGAAGGTAAAATAAAATAAAGTAAAATAAAATAAAATAAAGTTATTAAAATAAAAAAATTATTATTAAGAAAAATATATTTTAAGTAAAAAAACAAAACAAAACAAAACAAAAACGGACAGACTGAACCCTAGGACAAATGGTAAAAGCAAAGCTATACAGACAAAATCACTCATAGAAGCATACACATACACACTCACAAAAAGAGAAAAATGGAAAAAAATATATATATCGTTGCTCCCAAAGTCCACCTCCTCAATTTGGGGTGATTCGTTGCCTATTCAGGTATTCCACAGATGCAGGTACATCAAGTTGTTTGTGGAGCTTTAATCCGCTGCTTCTGAGGCTGCTGGGAGAGATTTCCCTTTCTCTTCTTTTTTCGCACTGCTCCCGGGGTTCAGCTTTGGATTTGGACCCACCTCTGTGTGTCGGTCGCCTGAGGAAGTCTATTCTTCGCTCGGACAGGACGGGTTAAAGTAGCAGCTGATTCGGGGGCTCTGGCTCATTCAAGCTGGGGGGAGGGAGGGGTACAGAGTGTGGGGCAGCGGCAGAGCGCGGCGTGACGTTGCAGCAGGCTGAGGCGCACCGTGCATTTTCCTGGGGAAGTTGTCCCTGGATCACGGGACCCTGGCAGTGGTGGGCTGCACAGGATCCCAGGAGGGGAGGTGTGGAGAGTGACCCGTTCTTGCACACAGGCTTTTTGGTGGCCGCAGCAGCAGCCTTAGCGTCTCATGCCCATCTCTGGGGTCTGCGCTGATAGCCGTGGCTCACGCCATCTCTGGAGCTCCTTTAAGCGGCTCTCTTAATCCCCTCTCCTCGCGCACCAGGAAGCAATAGTCTCTTGCATCTTAGGCAGGTCCAGACTTTTCCCCGGACTCCCTCCCAGCTAGCTGTGGCACACTAGTCCCCTTCAGGCTGTGTTCACGCTGCCAACCCCAGTCCTCTCCCTGTGATCCGACTGAAGCTGAGCCTCAGCTCCCAGCCCCCGCCCGCCCCGGTGGGTGAGCAGACAAGCCTCTCTGGCTGGTGAGTGCTGGTTGGCACCGATCCTCTGTGTGGGAATCTCTCCGCTTTGCCCTCCGCATCCCTGTGTCTGCGCTCTCCTCCATGGCTCCGAAGCTCCCCCCTCCGCCACCCGCAGTCTCCGCCTGCAAAGGGCCTTCCTAGTGTGTGGAAACCTTTCCTCCTTCACAGCTCCCTCCCACTGGTGCAGGTCCCATCCCTATTCTTTGTCTCTGTTTTTTCTTTTGCCCTACCCAGGTACGTGGGGAGTTTCTTGCCTTTTGGGAGGTCTGAGGTCTTCTGCCAGCGTACAGTAGGTGTTCTGTAGGAGTTGTTCCACATGTAGATGTATTTCTGATGTATTTGTGGAGAGGAAGGTGATGTTCGCATCTTACTCTTCTGCCATATTGAAGCTCTCTTCTTTTGCCCATTTTTAAGTGGGCTGTCTTTTTTCTTATTGTTGAGTTTTAAGAGTTCTTTGTATTTTTTGATGTAAGTCAAATGTAGTTTTTGCAAGCATTTTCTAGCTGTGGCATGTCTTTCAATTTCTTAACAGTCTTTCACAGACACAGAGTAGAGTTTTGAAAAATTTGAATTCAATTTGTTTGAACTAATAAAATCCCACAAAAACAGTTTACTCATTTCTCCCACCCTCAACCCCCACCTGTGGCAACCACAAATCTGTTTTCTGTACCTATGACCCTTTTTGTTTTTGCTTTTAGATTCCACATATAAGTGAGATCATATGGTATTTGTCTTTCTCTATCTGACTTATTTCACTTAGCATAATGCCCTTGAGGTCCGTCCATGTTTCATTATTTTTTATGAATGAATAATATTCCATTGTGTATATATATACACTACAGTTTCTTTATCCATTCATCCATTGATGGGTACTTAGGTTGTTTCCATATCTTGTCTATCACAAATTATGCTGTAATGAACATGGGGGTGCCTGCATCTTTTCCAGTTTTTAAAATTTCCTTCAGGTAAATACCCAGAAGTGGAATTGCTGGATCGTATGGTGCTTCCATCTTTAACTTTTTAAGAAACCTTCATACTGTTTTCCATAGTGGCTGTACCAATTTACATTCCCATCAACAGTACAGAAGGGTTCCCTTTTTTTCACATTCTCGCCAACAGTTAGTTTCTAGTCTTTTTGATAATAGCCATTCTAATAGGTGTGAGATGATATCTCATCATGGTTTTGATTTGCATTCCCCTGATGATTAAGGATGTAGAGCATTTTTTCATGTACCTGTTGGCCATCTGTATGTTTTCTTTGGGAAAATGTCTATTCATATCTTCTGCTCAGTTTTTAAACGAATTGTTTGTTTTTTTGCTATTGAGTTGTATGAATTCTTTATATATCTCAGATATTAGCACTGTACCAGATATTAGATCTGCAAATATTTCTCCCATTCAGCAGTTTGCTTTTGCATTTTGTTGATGGTTTCCTTCGCTGTGCAGAATCTTTTTTCTTTGATGTAGTCCCACTTGTTTATTTTTGCTTTTGTTTGTTTTGCTTTTGGTGTCAGATTCAAAAAATCATTGCCAAGACCCATGTCAGGAGTTTACCACCTGTGTTTTCTTCTAGGAGTTTTATGGTTTCAGGTCTTGCGTTCAAGTCTTCAATCTATTTTGAGTTTCTTTGTTTGTTTGTTTTTTGTGTGTGGTGTTAAATAGTGGTCCAGTTTCATTCTTTTGCATGTGGCTGTCCAATTTTTCCAACACCATTTATTAAACTATCCTTTCTCCATTGCATATTCTTGGTTCCTTAGTCCTAAATTAATTAAGAAGTTTTTAATTTTAATAAAATCTAATGTATCATTTTGTCTTTCATAGAATGTACTTTGGAGCTTATACCTAAAAACTAATGGCCAAATCCAAGTTCACACAAACTTCCTCCTATATTTTCTTATAGAAGTTTTATAGTATAGTGCTTTATATTTAGGTCTATAATTCTTAAATAATAGTATATATATCCCCCCAGTTTCTGGCACAGAGTTCCTGAGACCTCTGTAATTTCCTGGATGATGAGAACATCTTTTCTTCTGATGAGAGAACTCTTGGTGGGCTCCTGGGTGGGGAGGCTGATCACCAGGAAGAGTAAGTGGGATGAGAAGCTTGAACTTGCAGCCCACCCCCCTTCTCTGGAGACAGGAGAGAGGGGAGGGCTGGAAATGAAGTTGATGTATCATGCCTACATGATGAAGTCTCCATAGAATCCCGAAAGTGTGAGGTTTGAAGAGCTGCCAGGTCAGTGAACATATCCACATGCCTGGAGGGTAGTGCACCCCAACTCCAAGGGGACAAAAGCTCCTGTGTTCAGGACCCTTCGGGACCTCACCCCCATATCTCTTCCTGTGGCTATTCACCTGTGTCCTTTATTATGGAATAAACCTGTAAACATAAGTGTTTCCTCGAGTTCTCTGAGCTGTTCTAGAAAATGTTTGAACCTCAGGAGGGGGTTGTGGAAACTCTGGTTTATAGCCAGTAGGTCAGAAACACAGGGGACATCTTAGACTTGGAGCTGGCATCTGAAGCAGAGGCAGTCCACCTCATGGGGTCGGTGTTGGGTCTGGCTGTTGTCAGAATTGATTTGTAGGACATCCAGGAGGTGTCGGAGAATTGCCTGGTGTGGAAAACCCACACATGTGGTTGCAGAAGTATTCTGTGTGTGAGTAGAGGGAAACTTTTTTCTTTACAATAATCCATTTTGAGTTGATTTGTATAACTGGTGTAAGGTCTGTGTCTAGATTTTTTTTTTTTTTTTTTTACATATGGAATTTCAATTGTTCCAGCACCATTTGTTGAAAAGACTACTTTTTTTCTCCATGGAATTTCCTTTGTTTCTTTTCTTTGTACAAGATCAGTTGCCTGTATTTAGGTGTATCTATTTCTGGACTCTGTTCCATTAATCCATGTCTTTTTTTTTTTTTTTTAACCAATACTACACTGTATTAATTGCCATAGTTTATAATAAGTCTTGCAATCTGGTAGTGTCAGTCTCCCAACTTTATTCTTTTTCAGCATTATGTTGGCTGTTTTGGATCTTTTGCCTTTTCACACAAACTTTGGAATTAGTTTGCTAATATCCACAAAATAGCTTGCTGGGTTTTGACTGGGATTTGTTGCATCTATAGATCAAGGTGGGAAGAATTGACATCTTAACAATATTTAGTCTTCCAATGCATGAACACAGGGTATCTAGCCATTTATATAAATCTCAATTTAAATATATTAAATAGTGAAAGGAATTTATTTACTGACATAATGGAAACATTTCAAGGTAACATAGCCCTCAGGCATAATTTCTTGCAGAGGTTCATGATTTTATCCCAGGACTCATGTTTGCCCCACAGAGGCCATATTTGCTGCCTTCCTGGTGTTAAATTGACTTCTAGCATCCCCGGCCTCTGGTGCATCTAGTCCATTGTCCAGAGACTTTGTGCAAGAAATTCCAGCCATAGTCCCAGATCTACTCTCATGCAACTAACAGAGGTCCTGTGCATATTCTAAAATAGTATTTCTGTATTAAGCCACATATTCCACTCCAGATACTAAATACCAAGCAGGGCAGGAGTCAGCTTCCCCAGAAGCCTGTGGATTTCCAGATGGAAACCGGGAGCTGTTCTAAGGTGTTAGTGTGGAGGGGGGAAGCAATCACATACACAACTCTAGCATGAAACTGAAGAGTTAGGGTCCAGATCATTTAAGGCTTTCAGTTAAAGCTGGTGAGTAAGGAGTGGGTTTTACTTAGAGGTGGTATATGATTAGATTTGCATGTTAGAATTTTTTCCTGTGGTCTGCTTGGAATGGATTGACCTTTACGTGCCTTCAGGTAGATGAGTGAGGAAGCAGTGAGAGTGGTCCTGGAGAGAGAGCCTGAGGGCTTAGAGCTGAACCATGGCTGGGGCAGGGGGGAGAGAAGATGTAAGGAATGTTTAGGAATTTAAAAAAATTAACCAGCATTTAGAGTGACTTTCTGGTTTCTCTAACCAACAACCTCATAAGTCAGGGACTAAAGGATGTTAGAGCATGAGATGGGAGGTGGGGTGGGGTAGAGTCGGATTTGGAATGTCCGAGTCAACCTAGAGGCAATGTGAAGGAGGCGAGTGGATTTGGGGTGCGTTATAGTTAGGCTGAGGCCAGAGAGAGTTACCATCCTATAGGGAGAAAATGAAACCAAAGACAGCAGGATTAAAATATACTAAACTTTTAATAAAGAATGGGGAGCTAACTTTAACAAAGCCTATATATTAGTTATACTCTAAGTTAATTTTTTAATTAATTTTTATTGCAGTATAGTTGATTTACAATGTTGTGTTCGTTTCTGCTGTACAGCAAAGTGAATATGTTATACATACACATATAACCACTCTTTTTAGATTCTATTTCCATATAGGTCATTAGAGAGTACTGAGTAGAGTTCCCTGTGTTAAACAGTAGGTTCTTATTAGTTATCTATTTTATATATAGTAGTGTGTATATGTCAATCCCAATCTCCCAATTTATCCTCCCCCCCACCCCGTTTTAAGTTAATTGTTAAGTAAACTGAGGTTCTTATTCTTTAGTGTAGCTAAATCTGTCTTAATCAATCCTTATTATCATTTTAATGTCGCAAATTGATTTTGTATGACGTCTGAATCAGCTGTGCTCCAAATTAACAATTGCAGTCAAGATTCTGGCACCCAGCACAGGAAGACAACCGAAGCAGCACCTTTTCCCAATAGTCTTTTAATAAGGTTTCCCCCTGTATTCATAGAAATAAAATTTGCGAATGAGTAAGGCCTAAAGGCTAAATTTTAAATCCTTCTGAGGATAATCCATGCAGTGTGGGAATTCATCTTTTAAACACTGCGTCAGTTTGCTAATGCTGCTGTAACAAATTACCACAAATTTTGTGACTTAAAATAGCACCAGTGTATTGCCTTACAGTTCTAGAGATCAGAAGTCCTAAAACCAGCATGTCAGCAGGGCCCCCCCTGAAGGATCTTGGAGAGAGTTCATCCCCTGGCCTCTCCCAGCTTCAGGACTTGGGAGCGTTCATCTCTGGAGCCACCGTGAGGCTCCTTTGGGCCTGAGTGGGGAGCTGAACTTGGGCACCCAGGCAGAGGCTGCAGAGCAATGGGACACAGGCCACTTCTTGTCTGGAAATTACGGCCTCCAAGCTGAGGCCCAAAGGGAGAACTACTCACTTTTCAAATTAATTTTTTATTAATGGTTTTGTGGAGGTGTCATTTACATACCATAAATTCACCTATTTTAATTCAATGATTCCTTAGTTTATTCACAGAATTGTGTAACCACCACCACAATCTCATTTTAAAACAGTTACATCTGCCCCCCAAAATAAAACTCATGTCCATTTACAGTCGCTCCCCCTTCCTATCCCCAGCCCCAGGCAACCACTAATCTACTGTCTGTCTCTATAAATTTGCCTTTTCTGGACATTTCATATAAATGGGATTGTTAAAGATGTGGTCTTTTCGTCTGGCTCTTTCACTTAGTATAATGTTTTTGAGGTTCATTCAAATGCTAACATGTATCAGTACTTCTTTACTTTTTATTGCCAAATAGTGTTCCATTGTATGGATAGACCACTTTTGTCTACCCGTTGATTAATGCTATTAATTTCTACTATTAGATCATGAAAATGTACTCTAGCTCAGAAAATGTATTCTAAGGAACCTCCCAGATGCAGTCAGATCTGGGGTACTGGGTAGATTCCTGTCTGGTTGGGAATTCTGTCCCTGAAGTGGACCCAAAGCTTGGCTCAGACAGCATCTTCTGGTCAGAGTCCTGGGTACACTGACTCAGGGCTCAGGCTCTCCTAACCCACGCCTCTGAGGCTGTGGTGGATAAAATCCAGCATCTGGGACAGGAAAACCCTGGGTCAATCAGAAAAACACTCAGCCCTTGGCACTCATCTGAGGGTGGCATAAGTGAAAGGTCTTTGTTGACAAGATGACGACAGCTCAGAACACCTAGCAACAGAACTTGAGAATGTCCAGCTTCTCATAACTGGCAGGCTTCCTCAGTCTTGGTGAATTAGCAATTCTGCCTTCTTGCGTTTCTAGGAGGCCTGGAAGAGGTCGTAAGACATCTGGACGTATTTGGACTACATAACTGACTCATTTCCTTTGTTCTACATTTATTGAGCACCAAATATATGTTAGGCCATTTGTATTCATTATCTAATTAAATCCTAGCAATGTTCTTATAAAATAGCTGCTGTTATATTAATTTTATAGATGGGGAAATATAACCTCAGAGAGATTATTTGTCCCATATTACTCAGGATAAATGGTAAAGTCAAGATTCAAACCCATTTTCTCTAAGGCCAATGCTCCCTACCGACTGAAGCTACTTTGACCAAGTAGCTTTAAAAAAAGGAGGGGGGGGGGTTTAATTTATTATGGTAGAATGGTGAGGGCGGAAGTAGGAGATGGTTAAAATAGGTCTTTTCCAGTGGTTTTAGGGACAGAAAAAGGACAGAGGCTGGATGCCTATCGGAATGGTGAGAGAGTCAGTTTGCAGGTGTCCCCAAGGTGGGTCCATTAATCTTTGCTTCCCCATTTCATATGGTCGCTTGCCTCATACCCTAGCGACATAAATAATTGCAAGGATCAGATGGTTCTTAAAAGGTATTAAATGATTTATACTCCATTCTGTTATACTGAAAACAGGTGGTATATGGAAATTAAAAATGTTCAGAGACGTCCCAGGAGCTCAGATGCCCTGAAAGTGGGGTCATAGACTCTGAGGCACAGAACCACCTCACCAGTTGCTGTTACCAATAAACTGCGTGGCTTCCTCACCCTGATTCACACTCTTTCCTCTACCCGAATACTTTTCTCACACGTTTTGCCTGCCTGAATCCTTCTCCAACTCCATCTCTCATCATGGGTCTCAGGCTCCTGGAGAGGCCTTCCCTGACCTCCCACTTTAAAGCAGGTTATTCCCATTCGTAGACAAAGCACCTGTTCCTAACCTCCAAGTCCGCAGGCATCACAATTTGTAATTAGGTAGTTTATTGGCTCGTTCAGTGTCTGTCTTGCCTCACCTGTTACACTGTAAGTTCCTCGAGCGCAGGGAGCAAGTCTGTTAAAATCAGCAGTAAGACAGACAGGTCAGGCTTCAAGGAATGCCTTTGCCACCGCTCACAAGCTCCTTGAATATCGGAGGAGCTGCCGCTTTGCGGGGTTAATCCATTTTGGAGACCAGCAGGCGGGGGGTGCACGGGAACCTAGCTGTTCTCGGCCGACTTCCATCTGCAGCTGAGCTTGGCTCAGGGGGACGAGCTCCATCCAACCGCCCTGAGGCCAGTAAAACTGTGGGCTATATGGGGACAAGCTCGCACACCCTGGCCTTTCTCCTCAGGCTTCTCAGATTCAACAACCCCACAGAGTCCCAAGAAGGGCCAGTGTAAATTGTGAAATGAACCACTCAACTTTTCAAATGCTATTTGAATTTTTGTTGTCATTTTTAATCCTGTATATATGCATCCGCCTTAAACGAAGTCCCAGGAGTTTTTCTGGGGCTAAGGAAGAAATGCGTAAAAACGGTTCCCAGGCTAGGAAGTTTCTAGAAGACAAGAAGAGACACATGCACTGAAGAGCTCCGGCGGTCTTTAATATAGCATCGCGGGCAAGGAAAGGCAGTCTTCCCAATCCCTTTTCTTTTCCTGCCTCTCTAATCCTTGAGGTAGGAAGGGTTTAGAGTGTTGAGATAGATACTCATAAATTAATTCCCACTAAGCTAGTAATGCAGTCACTTCACCCTGAAACTCTGATGACAGTCATTTCTGGACTATTACAAGAAAAACGAGGTATGTTGTCAAGGGTAAAAATTTCCCCTTCCCGTGAGAGCACCGTGAGGTCAAGTTTATATAGCTAAGGCTCTAACACAGGTGAAAGGAATCAAATCTCACGCCAGCCTTTACCTGCTCCCCTGAGGAAAAGGAAGCTGATGCAAAGCTCCTAGAAGAAACCTCTACTTTGTGTTGAAAAAAAAAAAAAGGCAAGTAGCCACATCCTAGTGAATGTAAATTACCTGACAGATGTCAGTTTCAAATGTGCTTTGGATTCATTTCTTTTCAGAACAAGTGCCCTGAGTTTCTGTGTGGAAGTGCAAAGTTTTGTAATGAGCAGGCAAGCCATTGCCCGGAAATGGAAACATTTTCTCTTTACTCTTTTTGGCTTTTTCCTATGTTACGATAACTAATCAGATTGACTCAAATTCTAGGAGAAAATTCTGTCACTTAGAATTCAACGTAAAAACATCTTTAAAAGAATACATATATATATATATATATATATATATATATAAATAGTGAAGATTTTAGGGAGCAGTGTGATTTAAACCAACATTGAGCTCATCTTCTGGACTGTGCACCGAGAAACCAATGTTTATTAGGGAAAAAACGTGTATGCATGCTATTTGTGGAGTCTTGACTTAATGAACATTCACGGTTTGGCCTAATTTTTGTGGGCAGCTCTTATTTTAGTAGTTAAGGCAGAGAAAAGATTATTAAAACTGGAGTGCTCTCTGGAATATTATTTCCTCTCTTGTCTGTTGACTGAAAAAAACGCACAACATGAGAACAGTGGGTTTCGGTTTTATTTGCGGGCCTTACTGAGGACTTGAGCCTGGGAGACACCTCTCAGTAGCTCTGAGGAGCTGACCTGAAGAGGTGGGGAAGGGGCCAGTTTCGATATGAATTTTTTTGGTGAGGAAGTACGTGTAGTCAAGCATTAGTAAAAGACTGACTTGACTAATCACAAATATCTCAAGTTAATGATTTTAGTGCTTTTCTATGGATAGGAAGATGCGAGAATCTGGGACCATTGAAATTCTTCCTTGGACATGCATCTTCACTACCTAGGGGCCCATATATCCAAAAGCACAGGATGCTTCCTGTTTTTTCCATCCTGAATTCCCCTCAGGGCACACCGTCTGCCGTGCATTAGGACTTAACCCTTGTGAAAGGGGCTGATGAGCAACATTCTTTGTTCTGTTTGTTTCCATGTCCACGTTTATACTGGAATCTCTTCCCACGGTCCTTCCTGTTCTATGAATTCTTTAGTGTCCTGATGGCTGTGTCCAGAGCAAGGACTTAACCAGTTTTAAATCCCTAATAAGCTGAATGGTTAAAAAAAGATGGTAAATTTTTTTCCTACAGTGTGTTAAATAAGAAATGTTATGCTTACGTGTGAACACATTTAGAGCTTTAATACCTACAGGACAATTTAAGTCCATCCAAATACCTAATACTGTTCTGAACAACCAAGTAGCACAGTTTGGATCAGCCTTCCCAGGTTCTCAGCGTTGCTCCAGAAGCTCTGAGAAATCAAAGGTAAGGCCTTGTCCAGAAAAAGCAGCCATTCACTGCACGTGGCTGCTGTACAAGTGAGTGTGTCTGGTCTGAACTGAGATGTGGCTGTTAGTGAAAAATTGATGCTGGGTCTTTTTTTTTTTTAAGTCAGCAAAAGAAAACCAAACCAAACATTATCAGGATTGGTGATTAACAGCACAGGGGTTTGAAAAAACTTGACTGCACCTGTGCTGCAGAAGCACCTCTGTTCTAAAATATGGTCTTGAACAAAAGCTATAAGGGCAGAGAATCAATGAATCTTCAAGCAGAAGCCAACACAATTTTACTAACAAGGTGTCAGTGTAAATCTCCACAAACATTTCAACTCACAAACTTGATTCTGTGGAAACTGCCAATGTCTTTTTTGCCTTCAAAGTGTCTTTCCTCACCCAGTGTCACTCAGGGAAGTACTTTCCTGTATAGGAAACAGAATGCCTCTCCTCTTGAGGGTTGCAGATGCTGGCAGTCTTGGGGTCCAGGTTGGATCTTTCTTTAGATTCTAGAACTTTGAACCCTACACCAGATAAAGAATGTGGTCAAGCATCACCACTTGTCAGACACTGACATACTTAACAGTGAAACTTTCCAGATTATGGAATAAGTATAATACACATAAAGGCAGTATTTTACCTCCCTTGGTTCACAGGTTGAACAGGTCTTGGAAAGTTACTTTTGGAATGCCACTCCAGATTCTCATGATGAATTTACCCAATGGGCTATCCTGTTTAATTTTTGGCCCAGAAAGAAAATGCAATGTTTACTGAACACACATGGTTCATACCGGAGAGTTAGGCTGGATTTCATGAGAACCGAGATGGCAATAGATGTAAGTGGTTATTTACTGCAATAGATCATTTGTAGTCCAGGTGGGAGCTTCCACAACGGCATCTAAGATATTAAAGGAAATGCATTCAAGGACACATGGAACATTCTCCAGGACAGAGCATATTTTGGGCCCTAAAACAAAGGATAGAAATACAAAAAGTGTGTCCTCCAACCACAATGCAATTAAATTAGAAATCAATACATTTTGCAAAGCCAAATATCTGGACACACTGCCTAGAGGCCTTTCACATTAGGAATTCTCAGGCAATTTGCTTATTGCATCTTCATGGTGTTGTCGGGTTGGTACCGCCTGTAAAAGAAAAGCAGGCAGAGGGATGAGCACGTGGTCCTGGACAAAATGATACCAGAGTCAGATGTAGACCTGCAAGTCCAGTCTCTAGGCTGTGCTTCAGGACCGGGAGTTTGCCTCAACTTCGAATTGATGCTGGGACTTAAAGACTTAGTGTGAAAAAAAGTATGTAAAATATCTCCTTAGTAATTTTTATTGATTTTTTTCCTGAACTATTTCGGATATTTTGTGTTAAATAAAATATATTATTAAAGTTAATTTCATCCATTTCTTTCAACCTTTCTTTCTTTTTTCCTTTTTTGGCTGTGCCACACGGGTTGCAGGATCTTCGTTCCTGGAACAGGGATTGAACCCAGGCCACACGCAATGAAGGCTCTGAATCTTAAGCACTGGACCACCAGGGAAGTCCCTCTTTTTACCTTCTTAATGTGGCTACTAGAAAATTAAAGATTACCCATAAGGCTCGCATTATGTTTCTAATGAAGAATGCTACTCTAAGGCTAAGGATTGGCTTCCTCAACCTTAATTTCTCCTGGACTCTGTCTTTAAAATGCTTTTTGTCACTTCTTGCCCCTGAACTAGGAACACTGTGGGCTGAGACGCTCAGAGTGGGCTTTCTATAGTTCATTCTGAATGGTTGATGACAGCTTACTTAAGAGTCCCTGAATGATCCCTTTCAGGTAGAAAGGCCAATATCCTTTACAAACCTCTTTAGCTTCGTAGGAGATCCCTTATGACAGAAGAACAAAAGCAGTGTTTTCATTTCTTCCAGTCCCTGGAAACATAAATTATGTGGTGTTGCTTGTTATAAAGAATTTGGGATCTAAATTTGTAGGTTCAAGTATTGCCTTTGCTTCTATGTGACCTAGGAAAAGTCTCATAGTCTGAGCTTGTTTATTAACTAAATTGGGTTGAAAGTACCTACCTACCTACTGAGCACACTTGTGAGTTTCAAATAGGCCTTTGCATGTAATAGAGCTTTGTCATCTGTGACCTGCTACACAACCGTCATCTGTTGTTTCACATTCAAAGGATGTGAAAAAATCAGCAGTCTTCTCTCTCAATTTCCCTCTCTTTCTTCTTCCCTCTTTGCCTTCCTCTCTCCTTCTCTTTTTTTGTCTTCAGAACTTGTAGAACATATCTCGGAAAAAATAGTAAGGAAACAAATAGTTCAGAATCAAAGATGTCTTGTTAAAGAAAACGCAAAAATATAGATCCATATAACTCAGTCCTCAGAGAAGCAGGAAATTCTTACAGCCTCAGGCAAATTGTGCCCTCTGAGGAGCCTGGATTCTGGGAGAGAGCAGTCTTGTGAAAGACCTGAAACAAAGGCTTTTCAAGTCCTCTGGAGTTGCTCAGAGACTGGGACAGTACCCTGGCAAAGTTATTAGAGTTGATTTCTCAGAGTTATTTGCTCAAAAGGGCCACCTGAGGATAACTGACCACTTGTCCTGAAGTTAACATCTATTTTTAAGAGACTAATTAGAAAGAAGTTAGTAATTATTGCTGTGTGAAGCTTTTACATCTAAGAATTATAGGACCTTAAAAAAGTTTTTTTGATAAAATGGTTAAGGAAGGAGGTTTAAAATATTCATTCACAATATGTAAAGGAACGTTTGCTTGTGGCATTTAAAATGCATCATGTAATATGTAGTACTTTTTCCTCCTTTGGGCTTACTTTAGAAATACTCACATGTTAGCTAGGTATACCTATTTCCAAAGTGATTAACAATTAGCTTCTAATTTAAATATTTGTAACGTTATTGATTAATGCCATTTAACTCTTATTTTAATTTACTGCTTGGAGCTTCTTTAGATACCAATGATGTTTAAAAATCTCTTTTAAATATAGGTAACTAAATTTCCTAAGGAATTAAAATAATGATGATTTACAGTGAGGAAAATTTTTATATTAATATTGAAGCAGAATATTAAGAAACTCTGTAACAGTTATCAGGGAGGAAAAAGTTTTTCTCTACCCTTCTAGGTTCTTCTGGCTGTCTAAGAATTAAATTGACATGAGACAGATTAGCAGGAGAAAATCACACAAAAGTTTAGTAACATGTCTACATGGGAGAGACCCAGGAAAACAGAATCGTGGCCAAAACGGCCAAAGCCCTCACCTTAAATACTGTCTTCAGTTAAAGGCAACAGAGGATGTTGTGGGTAATGGTTTGGGACTTCAAAGGGGAGGAAGGCAATTCATATGGAGGTAGGAAAGGAACTGTTTTGTAAAGGAGCATTTGCTGGACCAGCGGAGACAAGGGACAGAGTGGATCAGATCTCTGGGCCCAGCTCTTTTTCCTGGCGGGTATCTCTGACGACAACTATTCAGCTCTAATATGTGAATTCTTTAGGCAGCTAAGTGGAAGTAAAAAGAAAGACTTCCTTAGTCTTCTGTTTCTTAAAAATAATCAGCCTAACAATCCTAATGCCAAAGAGACACATTTTGGGACAGCAAATTTTTCTCCCCCAGACAGTGAACTGTTGCAAACTTTTATAGTCAAGGCAAGGACAAAGTTTGTCTTGGGAAGAGTGGTGGTTTTCCACATAACATGTGATTTCTTGTGTTTGTGCCAAGGGTGTTTCTTTTTTGTCTTTTTCTTTTTTGTAGGCGGCAACAATAGGCACATGTTAAATATTGATGAGTTTGACCTCCTGGGAGTTAAAGTATATGCACCCTTTTTGAATATAAATGCTATTTGGTTTATATGGTAATAGCATAGAAATTTAGAGATTAGCATTTTAATGAAGTCTAATCTCAGTATTTTCTGATTCCCCCCCCCTCCACCTCGCCATTTTGTCAAAAAAAGAGTTTGAAAAATGAAATTTTGAGATGACCGCTGATGTTCTCTCATGGAGATGCAAGGTCTTCATGAACATAAAAGCAGCACTGTGTGTAGTAACCTTTCCTAAACCATATGTCAAGCACATTAACGGTGTTTAAGATGATCAGTTATTGAAGAAAAGACCAGTCCATTCGACCAGTATTTATTAAAGAGCCATGCTTCTGCAGGCAGGTTGGAGGGGGTAGGGTATGTGGCCTTGAGATTACCGCACCTCTAAGCTGGAATGTGGCTTTCCTTTTTCCCCTTTAAATTTTTTCTTTTTTTGTTCAGCGTGGATCTTCCAGCTGCCAAGCCCTTCAGCAGGGACCAGGCATTGGATTCCGGTGGCGGATAGTGAGGTCCTCAGACCCAGGGGCGCTCCTGGCGCTTCAGCGGTGGGGGGCGGGGCCGAAGGGCCGGGGGCGGGAGGGGGCGGTGCTGAAAGCGGACTGGGCGGGGCCTAGGGGCCGGTAGGGGGCGGGGCCTTGTGCGTTCCGCGCGGCCATTGGCGGCGCTGCGTGAGCGCGTTCGGTCCCGCGCGGGCGGGCGCAGCCGCGGCGCGTTCTGCGAAGCGCGGCAGGTGCGCGGCCGGCCTCCCTCTTCTCAGCAGCTCGCTCGCCGCCCGAATCTTCGGGATCCCAGCGCGGCCGGGCCGAGGAGCTGGCATGGCCTGAGCGCCCGCGGCGACGGCGGCGGCGGCAGCAGCATGGGGAACCAGGACGCGAAGCCGAAGAGGAGTGCGGGCGATGCACCGCACGGAGGCGGCGGCGGCGGCAGCGAGGACGCCGCCGGGCCCCGCGAGGCCGAGGGCACAAAGAAGGCGGGCGGGGGCAAGAAGGCGCCGGGCCGGCACGGCAAGGGGGGCGGCGGTGGGGAGCCGGGCAGGAAGAAGAGCCGGTCGGATCCCAGGGCCTCGGTCTTTTCCAACCTGCGCATCCGGAAGACCCTGTCCAAGGGCAGAGGTGCTGGCGGCTCCCGTGAGGATGTGCTGGACCCCCAGGCCCTGCAAGCCGGCGAGCTGGACAGCGCCCACTCCCTGGTCACCAAAACCCCGGACCTCAGCCTCTCGGCCGACGAGACGGGCCTGTCCGATACGGAGTGTGCCGACCCTTCCGAGGTGACGCGGCCCCGGGGTCCCGGCTCCGCCGGGGTCGGGGGCCCGGCGGTGGCCGAGGATTCGGAGACTGCGGCGGGGGTGCAGGATGGACAAAGGACCAGCTCGGGCTCAGACACAGACCTCTACAGCTTTCACTCGGCCGCGGAGCAGGAGGACTTGCTCTCGGACATCCAGCAGGCGATCCGCCTCCAGCAGATGAAGCAGCAGCAGCAGTCCCCGAGCCCCGAGTCGCCCCCGGCGTCGGCCCCCTCCGCCGCCCCCCCGCCCGGGGCCCTGCCGGGCCTGGACCGACCCCTGCCGGGCCCAGGCGCCGAGGCGGCGCCGTCCGCGCGCCCCGACCGGCCCCCGCCTGCAGACCAGCCCGCGGCCGCCGCCTTGCCGTCTCCCGGGTCGGCTCCCGGGGAGCGAGGGGCCGCGGACACGGACGAGGAAGGCGAGGAGGACGCTTTCGAGGACGCGCCCCGAGGCTCTCCGGGGGCGGAGTGCGGCCCGGCGGCGGGAGAGGCCCCGCGCAGGCCGGGGGCGACGCGCGAGGAGGGCTCGCCGAGGCCCAGCGTCCCCGCGGCCGCCTCTCCGCCCCTCAGCCCCGCGCTCAGCCCGCGCTGCTCCCGGGCCCGCCCGCTTCTGGCGCCCTGCTACGTCAGGACCACCACCCGGCAGCTCAGCTCGCCCGGGCCCTCCCCGGCCCCGTCCCCCAGCCACAGCCCCCGGGTCCAGAGACGGCCGGAGTCCTCCCTGGACCGGGGGTCCGGAGCCGCCGCGGCCCCCGCCGCCGCCGCCGCCGCTGCCGCCGCCCCGGCCAGGAAGCCCCGCGCGGGCCGCAGCCGCTCGGCCGACTGGACCGCGGAGCTGGGCCGAGCGCCCGGGGCGGGGGTCTCGGCGCACCTGGCGCAGCGTGGGGCGGGCGGTCTTCAGGACGTGTTCGCAGGTGAGCGCCGGGCTCGGGGCCCAGGGCGCCTGCCCCTCGGAGACGTTTCCGTTTGCACACAGGGTCTTAAAGGGAGCAGCTTAGGTGCCTCTGTCCTAAGGCATCTGGAGCAAGGGCCGCTCTGTCCACTTCTCCAAAATATCCCGGGTCACGCCAGGCAGATCGGCTCCTTTTTGGCACCGTTTGCAAAGCCATCATTCTCTTTCCTTCCTCCTCCCACAGCATTAAAAATAACGAGATTGTTCACGGTCCTCTGACACATCATCTATTCTAGGACTGCTCTGATGTACATGCCCATGTGCACGCATGTGACACGTAGTTTCTCAGCGATCGGCGTGGACGCCGTAGTGAACTTAGGTGGTAACTCCTGGTTGCTGACGCAACCAAATCTGATGCATGCTTTCAGGAAATTAATGCGTAGTGATCTAGAATATTAGGCATCATTTACATTTGGTTTCATGGCCTAGCCTGGAGACAGTGATGGTGAGCAGGCCAAAAGCACCCGGGATGCTACTACTGGTACCTTTCCAGCGTCCGTATGGACTTGGCAAAGCCGGCTGAAGGGTCGGCTCACGGCGGAAAATGTGGAGCAGTGTGATGAGTTTATCCTTGCGTAGATCCCACGCCTTTCCTTAAGTGCCCGCTGGTAGAGTGTCAGCTTGTTTCATGTTTACTAACTTCTCTTAATTTTTAAATGAAATAATTGAGTGTAAGAATTTAAGGAGCAGGGGAAAATGAGAATTTATGCAAGTCCCGGTAGGTAGTGATAAGTATTTGAATGATTAGAAATTTCAAATGTAATTTGAAAAGCTTAAAATCTTAGGTTCTGTGGCTTTAATAAATAGGTTATCTATGAAACAGTAGATGATGTTTCTCCAGAGCATGGATGCTTGTTAGTTAGCTAAATGCTGTTCATGTTTGGTACTTGCTTGTATTGGCCACATTTTAAATTTCATCCATGGGCTATCTTTTATTTTACGTTTATAGATTCTTACACTTCAGAGTAGCTCTTTGATTCATTTTACATGCTTGCTGTCCCTCTTTTACTTCTCCCTTCCCGATATCGTGTAAGTTAAGTTAAAGGAATATTTCTAGTCTAATATCTGTTAGATAAATTGTAAATAAAACAAAACAGAACAAAAAAGAAACATAAAAACGTCCAAAAGACTGATTTTGAAGGAAGAGGATCGGAAAGTTCTTTAGTTAACTTTTGTGAATTTAATGTTGTTGAGAAATTCAGTATTTCCTCCTTACCTAGGTAACACTCATTTTATATATTATTTTTCTAGAAATGAAAATATCACTAAAATTAAGATGATCATTCATTAATATTAATGGTTGTTCTTCTTTAGAATTTCAAATATATTCATTTCCTTCATTTAACAAATATATATATCTATGTATACCGGGCTGCCATGTTATGCCAGGCAGTGTGTTAGATGCTAGGTGATATAAAGATCATTAAATCATGTCTCTGCCTTTCCAAGGCTCACTGACAAGTGCACATAGAGATGTAGTACTCTGGGTGCATCAAGTGTGCAGTGACTTACCTCCTGGCAAGGGATGAGGAGAAAGGAATTCATAGGAGGATTGGTCAGAGTCCTGAAGATTGTAGGACCCTAAATAGGTTGAAGTTTTGTTTCCATTACGGAAAGAAAAAAAAAGGGTATTCTTGGAGCTAGCATTTCATTTAAATTTCCAAACTTGAAATCTGGGACTCTTACAGGATTCCTGTTCAGGAGGTACCTGGGTTTTTTTGTTGACTTCTCCAAGCAGGATTTTTTCCTGTGCAGAGTTAGTTGCTTTAATATGGGCATCACCCACTTTATTTATTTATTTATATATATTTTTTTATTGAAGCACAGTTGATTTTCAATGTTATGTTAATTTCTGCTGTACCGCAATGTGACTCAGTTATACACATACATACATTCTTTTTTTTAAATGTTCTTTTCCATTATGGTTTATCACAGGATATTGAATAGAGGTCCCTGTGCTATACAGTAGGACCTTGTTATTTATCCATTTTATTTGTAATAGCTTACATCTGCTAACCCCAACCTCCCACTCCATCCCTCCCCCAACACCCTCCCCCATGGCAACCAGAGAACCATGTTCTCTATGTCTGTGAGTCTTTCTGGTTTGTAGATAGGTTCATTTGTGTCATATTTTGGATTCCACACATAAGTGATACATATGAGGCATCCCCTACTTTATATGTGATGCTTGGATATAGTTGGTCAGTGACCAGTGGATATTTGTGTAGCAGTTTCTATATATTTATCTCACTCACTCACTTTCTTAAAAAAAAAAAAAAAAAGGTAGGTTTAACCGAATCTTGTAACTGGTGGGCAAATGGAGGTAAACAAAGAGATGAAAGTTTTCCAAGGTCACACTGTCATTCATTCAGAGGCTGAGCCAAAAATAGGAGCTGAGTCTACTGATTTGAGTCCGACTGTTCTTGCTTATTCCTCATTTTTGGATGTTCAACACTGTAAGACTTCATATGGAGTAAAAACTTTAAAAAATATTATAGAATTTAAGGCCTTCTTTTATGAGATTTCCCAGTTTCTGTTATTAATAAGGTGAATTCCTTTCATTGTTGAACGTGTGGCCTTCTTGGGCTGGATGCAGGGTGACTGTTGGTCAGAGTGAAGCAGGTTTTCTCCAGGCATCTCTCATGGAAGCTTTCCTGCGGTGGTCGAGTGAATCCAGGGTGACACAGGCCTCTGTTCCTCAGCTGTTGTCTGTTTTCTTGTCATTTGGCTTTACATTTGGTTCTTTACCATCCTCTCCTATTTTATGGGTGTCTTGGAAATTACTAGAGCCCTGGGGAGCCCTAGCATTGTCCTCAGGGAAGTTGTTTTCTGGTCTTAATTTGCATGTCTTTGGATCAATTAATTGCCAGCTGCCTTTGAAGCAGGTGATAGTTATATCTCTAAGCTTCCATGGACAGCTTTTATTTTTAAACCATAGAATGAGGGTTGTCAGCTCTGCAGGAAGGAACAGATGTTTTTCGCTTTTTACTGCCTTCCAAATGTAGGGAGAAAATTCGAGTGAAAAGAGATCTCCATGGCACATGTTTGTGTTTCTTTGGCAGATATAATAACATTTAGCAATAGTGGGGACCAAGACTTTATCTTGTTTTAGCTGTTAAGGAGTTGACGATGTTTTAGGCCACTGCACTGAAATTTCACAGTTCATTTGCTTGAAAAAACATCTTTTTCAGTGTTTAGTGCAAAAATTGCTAAGAAATTTAAGAGTTTTCTTTGCACATGCTTTCCTTACAGCAGAAGCTTGTGAATAGAATTTTGCAGTTAATTAAAGTGTAGACATGTGAAATGTTAGATTTGTGATGCTGAATCGCTTTTGATAGAAATCTTTCCGAAGTCAATTATGCGCTTATCCGTCTTTTTCTTAAACACATGGCCTAAATGGTTCATCTGTTTTAACTGGCTTAATGTCATCTTTAGACCCATCATGGCTGCATCCCGTGAAAACACTGCTGTTGCCCTCAACTGCTGTTGAAGTGTAATAGGCTGGTGACTCCAGTTGGCTGTTGCTGAGGTTTTGTATCCGTGTGGTTTTCTTGACTTTTTCCTTCCCGTCAGCTATTGATTCTTAGAGCTGTCTTTGGTCTCTTCTCCACCCCCACCCCCATTACTTCTAATTTGATTTTTGTGATCAATTTGTTATTGGTTCATGAATCCTGTGATTATGATGTTAGCTATATTTATTGCACTTCTACTAAATGCCAGACCCTGTGTTGGTGCATTACGTAATTATCTCAAATCCTTACGATAGTCTTGAGGTATAACTATTTATCCTCGTTTTCCCAGTGAGCGAACCAGGGTCAGGCAGGTGAAGTAACTTGCCTCAGGGCATTAAGCAGCCAATGGCCCATCTAGGATCTGTACTTAGAAAACCAAATCTGTTGTTAATGTGAATAAAATAAAATGAAGTGTGTCAGTGAGCTTTTGGAGCACTAGCTAGTCAATAAAGGGCTTGGGCTTTAAAATTTAGATTGCGTGACTCTCATTTTGGCTGTTCTAAAGGTTATCTTGATTTTTATATCAAAATAGAAAGAAGACCCACTCTAGGAGTACAGACTTTCTCATGCTGCTTGTGAAGTTGTTAGACTGTGAACTTTTACAGCCTGGAGCAGTCTTATATCCAGCAGTAGCATCTGACAGAGTGTAGACGTCCAGTTATTGACCAATAAATGAGTGAGGGTCAGAAATCACCCCTGTTGTGTGTAATGCCTCAGTGTTACTATGACAGGAAAGGGGATTTCAAGAATGCCGTCTTTTCCCCTATATCTTGCGTTACTGGGCTTCATGTATTTGAATCAGATTTGGCAGCATAAGCTGGGACTGGGAGCACTGTTTTCAAATCATTTTAGTTTTGTCTAAAACATCCTTTCTCATGCTTCCTGTAAGGCTGTGGTTTGGATTGAAGTCATTTACCCCACTGGCCTGGCTTTTCACGCGTTTAGGCATTTGGATACAAGCCATGTGCACGTGAACTTGAGCAGGTGCATTTAGAGCAGTGTTTCCTTCTGATTCCATTAAAAAGGTGCTGAGCACACACCTTGGGTGATGCAACAGTGGTTCCTCTAACTACTGGTATTCCAGGTATATCTGCATCCTAGCTGGCTGTTCAGTTAGGTGACTCTTAAGTAATTTTTTCTCATATGTATGAAGGTGGAGGAATCATTTCAAATTAATAATATTACGATTAAATAGTGTATGTAAAGCCCCTACAACTCTGCCTGGTACATAGAAGGCACACAGTTGGTGCTATTTACTCATCTGTCCTGGTTTATTGCCTTAATGGACTACATCGTTCAAAGTGGTCCAAACCAAATTTGTCACATCAAAACAAAACAACTCTGAAATTGTGTATAAACACTGGGAAGGATGTAATCCGATGCTAGTTGAAAATTAATATTTCTAGTCAATAGGGTTTTTTTGGGCAAATTGTTTATACATCAGTTTTTTTCTTTCTTGCATTTTCTATGATTGTAAGCCTTTTTGTCACTTTATCAGAAATTGTAGTTTTCTTGGGGGTTTGGATAAGGAAAGCATATGATGGAGGATGAGTGTGTGATTAGGGGGAGGTGGTGGTGTTTAAAGGGGGGTGGGGTAGAGGAGGCACCGTATTTACCCGCCTGGCTTTGCAGCTTCACCTCCCATGGTTTCCTTCAGAAACTCTCTACTTTAGTCAAGTTAATCTGCTTACTGTTCTATGAACATGCATTTCATTCCCCTGACTTTGTGCCTTTGTCTAATGGTTTTCACTCTCCTGTAACACAGTTTGTCTCTCTTGACTTAACATCTGAAAAGGCTGATTGAATTCCCATTTCCTCTTTTGTATCTTTCCCAGCTGGACCTGACTGGTGGTCATCTCTGCATCTCTGTGCTTACTGTCTGTATCATATCATGTATACTTCTTGGATTTGGGGATTCTTTAGGTCTTCCTTCTCACTTCCTTCTGCTTTTCCTTTCTCCTTGCCTGCTCACCCGATTCTGTCCATTCATCACCCACTCCTGTCTATACTCCGCGAGTACCTACTCCGCGCCCGCTGTGGGCCAGTCACTAAGGTGGACACTGAGCACGCTGAGGCCTTTATGAAACTTGTTCACCATTTTCTTCAAACAGGGGAGTTGATTATCTATTGTAACTAAAACTAGTTGAATTTACGTTGGAAGGTTACTAACATTTTTGGGTGGTGGAAATTAATTATTTTCATTGAGGTATGGTTGAATCAGTGGTGAAGGTAGAATGATACTTTGGTAGAATTTGTGTTGAGAGAACATCTATTCCGATTTTCGTGGATTGATTTTAACATAGCAATGATAATGCAGTAACTCTAAGCTTCCAAATATAAATGTTGTTGGTAATGAAAGAAGAGGAAAATTTCATTATTCCCTTCATTCCTGCTTTTGCATTATAAGTAACAACCTGATGTTAATGAAATTTAGAATTAAGGGACCATTAGGAAGAAACAAATATGTACTGCCTTGTGACTTGATAGTTACTGGATATGATTTTAGTGATTGAAAGCTTTCTGAGGCTTTTTAAATATTAAATATATAAATACATGGAAAATAAAACTTCTAGTCAATTTGAGATGGTAGTTAGTAAATCGAGGTATTGTAACATCAGAATGATAAGAACAAAAGATAACAGTTATTGGATGCTTAGAAGAGGGTGCTGACCATGCCAGAGAAGTGTTGTCCTTTGATACCTGCTCCACTGTGGGAGAGAGAGAGGGAAACCTTTGTACCTTCGTTCCCTTCAAGGATGTACCTGGAGGCATTGATTGGGTGGGAAAATTACTGCCATTCCTCTGTGCACCATATCTTGGACCCACTGGAGCCTTTATTATCTGTTATGCCAGGGCTGCAATGGGCCAAAAATAGTCCTTTTTATTTTCAGGGAGAATAGAATAATTTCTTGAGAAAATTAAGCCTTGTTGTGTTTTAAAATTATGCTTAAAAATGCTTAAACCCTACTCCTTCTTGTTTCTTTTTATTTAAAAAATTTTTATTAGTAGTAGTATTTTTTTTTGGTCATGCTGCACAGCTTGCAGGATGTTAGTTTCCTGACCAGGGATGGAACGCGAGCCCACAGCAGTGAAAGCCCCGTGTTGTGACCACTGGGCCACCAGGAAATTCCCTGGGTCTCTTTTTATACTTCAGGCAGAAGGGTCCTTGGTGGTATTGGGTTGGCCAAAATGTTCATTCGGTTTTTTCCATAAGATGGCTCTGGTAGCACTTAGTTGTCTCTAACTTCATTCGAAACAATTTTGTTAGATTGTATGTGACAGCTGTCATATCAGCGTGCGTTTAAAAAAAGAGTTATCAAAATTGGTGAATTTTTGTCTAGCCATCTTATTATTGAAAAATGAAAGAAAAAACATTTTTGGCGTATTATGCTTTGTTATTTCAAGAAAGGTAAAAATGCAATGGAAACACAAAAAAAGATTTGTGCAGTGTATGGAGAAGGTGCTGTGACTGATGGAACGTGTTGAAAGTGGTTTGCGAAGTTTCGTGCTGGAGATTTCTCACTGGATGATGCTCCACGGTCGGGTAGACCAGTTGAAGTTGATAGCCATCAAATCGAGACATTAGTTGAAAACAATCAACGTTACACCATGCGGGAGATAGCCGACATCCTCAAAATATCCAAATCGAGTGTTAAAAATCATTTGCACCAGCTTGGTTATCTTAATCACTTTGATGTTTGGGTTCCACAGAAGTTAAGTGGGAAAAATCCTTCTTGACCGTATTTCCGCATGTGATTCTCTACTTAAACGTAATGAAAACGTTCTGTTTTTAAAACAAATTGTGATGGGCAATGAAAAGTGGATGCTGTACAACAATGTGGAATGGAGGAGATCGTGGGGCAAGCAAAATGAACCACCATCAACCACACCAAAGGCCAGTCTTCATCCAAAGAAGGTGATGTTGTGTATATGGTGGGATTGGAAGGGAGTCCTTTATTATGCTCTACTTCTGAACGCCGAACGATTAATTCCAACAAGTACTGCTCCCAATTAGACCAACTGAAAGAAGCGCTTGACGAAAAGCTTCTGGAATTTGAACAGAAAATGCGTAATCTTCCATCAGGATAACGCAAGACCACATGTTTCTTTGATGACCAGGCAAACACTGTTACAGTTTGGCTGGGAAGTTCTGATTCATCTGCTGTATTCACCAGACACTGCACCTTCAGATTTCCGTTTATTTCTTTAACAAGAATTCTTTACAAAATTCTCTTAATGGAAAAAAATTCAATTCCCTGGAAGACTGTAAAAGGCACCTGGAACGGTTCTTTGCTCAAAAAGATAAAATGTTTTGGGAAGGTGGAATTATGAAGTTGCGAGAAAAATGGCAGAAGGTAGTGGAACAAAAAGGTGAATACATCGTTCAATAAAGTTCTTGGTGAAAGTGAAAAATGTGTCTTTTATTTTTACTTAAAAACCGAAGGCACGTTTTGGCCAGCCCCTGATCTAGTGCACATGTGTGGAGAAGAATTCTGTGTCATTTAAATTGTGGCTTTATACACACACAGCAGCACTGCAGCAGGAGTGCAGGCTGAGAAGTCTTTCCATTGGCCTCCCTTTTTAAATATCCTACTGGTTTCCTGTAAAACGGGGCAATAATTTCTTACCTCCTCTTAGTGCCCTGGTTTCCCAGGTTGCAAAAGTGAGTGTAATCCTGGTGGGAAGCTGCTTCCTCCAAGTCTTATCCATCCCTGAAATTCTATAGGAGTGATGGTTCCAGGAGTTATCCTTTTCTCCAGATAATGACACTTTGCACATTTCCAACTTTACTGTTAGAGTGGAAAAAAATCCCTATGTAGGAGGATCCACTTTTACTGTGGAGTAAAGATGCTCTGGGCATCGGTACTAGCTGGTGGTAAGACCTTGTTGGTTTTGATCAGTTGTTAATTGATGCTAAAGGGGATTTGGGTTGGTTGGAAAGCTGTTATCTGATGTGCACTTGGGATCTTGTGTTTTTGTACACCAGGGTAGTGACTGCGGGTATGGTGGGTGGTGGACCTGTTTTACGGAATCTACAGAAGGGAAGGCTGTGTTGTTCGATGTTACAACCCAAGGATTTAGAGTGTATGGAGTCTAAATTCACTCCAAATTCTAATAGTGACACCACATCCACTGAGGAAATCCTTAGATTCATTATCTAAGGACAATAAGAGTCTCCGATTCTTGAATAGGCTATAGGCTTTGCATTTTTCCTTTTAGTTTAAACTTCTCAGTAAAAGTAGTAGTACTAATTCTTATAAATTATTTCGGTATACTTTAATATGTTGGTTTTGTCCTCAGTTTTCCATACTATTTTATACGCTTACTTAAATAACTTTTATGAGTGCATGGTATTTCATTTAGAAGTTTGCATTGACATGAAAATTTCTGAAGAGACTAGACAGATAAAAGGTTTTGAGAGCTTTTAGGTATTTTACTTTTTTAAAAAAAGTTTTATTGGCCTTAAAGTAGTGCAGCTTGTTCAAGCTCATTAAGAAGAAAATGGGCTAGAAAGGAACTATTTCAGGATTCCAAATAAATGCATTTGAATACTCTGTGGAAAGTTTTGGAAGTCATGAGTCTCTTCATTATTAACATACAAGTCTTATCTTTGAAAAGAGTAATAAAAACAATGGGGTAAAAGTAGAGATGGTTTTTGCAAACATATACTTGTAGATAATTTCCCCCACCCAGCACGTTTGAAAGCTATAGACCAGCACTTGCTGCTTGGAGAGGTGAGGGATGTGGTTTCTCCTTGGGAGGTGTTACATGTTGCAGCTACCCAGGATGTTCAGCAATTATTTCTCACTGTCCTTGCTGTGCTATTTTGGTTAAATGGCTTTGAGGGTGTAAAATGTTTGGATAGTATCCTGGCAGTTTACTTCAGGATATAGGGCTTGATGTGCCTTTATTTTGTTCTTGGAAAAATTAAAAATGTGTTGACTCCGTTGGATCCAATATATTGTTGGTGGGCGAATAAGGCTGAATAAGAACTGCAGTGATTTAGGTGGAGAGACATTTGTCTCTGGGCTGAAAATGTGATGTAAGTGAAGGGGTGATTCTGGAAGCCTCTTATCTCTGACTTGGATGATTTCTCTAAGGAGCCTCACTTGACTCTAAATTCACAGATCATTTTCACTACCATCTGCTTCAGGATAATAAAAGCTGAGCATGTAGCCTCTGGCTTCATCACCACCTAGATCCAGTGGACGGCTGTCTGCACCTCTGGCCCCCTCCCTTCTGCATCAGGCTCGTCCTACTGAGCTGTCACAGGTCTAGGAGGGTCACTGTGTCTAATAGGTCACTGTACCTACTCTCTTCCCTCCCTCTAAATACCTGCCTCCTGGGATTCCCAACCGAGGCTTGGCTGTCCAGCCTTGCCACACTCGGTTTTTTCACCCTTCTCATACTTGAACTTGACCTCAATTAGTCCTGCCATTTTCTCTATTCTTAAATTTCTCTTTGATAAGTCTTCTAATTTCTATTCCCGTTGCCTCTACATTTCCTAGAACAGATTATCCAACACTGAGATCCTAAACTTTCTCCCTGTCCTCAGTCTGGCTCTTTTCCAGTAATTCTCTACAAGGCAAGAGAGTCCACTATTTAAAATACAAATTTGAACTGGCCGGTCTCAGAGTAGAAACATTTCAGTGGTTCCCTCTTGCTTTGGGACTAAAGTTCATATACACTACACATATATATAAAAATACAACATATGTATAAATGATTACATATTATATATATACTTAAAAATTTTTTTAAATTTTATTTATTTAACCATTGTTTAATCGAACTATAGTTGATTTACAATGTTGTGTTAGTTTCAGGTATACAGCAAAGTGATTCAGTCATATATATGTTTTCTTTTTCAGATTCTTTTCCATTATAGTTTATTATAAGATACTGAATATAGTTCCCTGTGCTATACAGTAGGTCTTTGTTTATCTATTTTATATATCATAGTATGCATGTGTTAATCTCAAACTCCTAATTTACCCCTCCCCCTGCTATCACCTTTGGTAACCATAAGTTTGTTTTCTATGTCTGTGAGTCTATTTCTGTTTTGGAAATAAGTTCATTTGTATCATTTTTTTTAGATTCCACATATAAGTGTTATTGTATGATATTTGTCTTTCTCTGTACTTTACTTAGTATAATCTCTAGATCCATCCCTGTTGCTGCAAATGGCATTATTTCATTCTTTTTAATGGTTGAGTAACATTCCATTGTGTATATGTACCACATCTTCTTTATCCATTCATCTGTCAGTGGACACTTAGGTTGCTTCCATGTCTTGGCTGTTGTAAATAGTGCTGCTATGAACATTGGGGTGCATGTATCCTTTCGAACCACGGTTTTCTTTGGATGTATGACCAGGAGTGGGGTTGCTGGATCATATGGTAGTTGTATTTTTAGTTTTTTGAGGAACATCCACAGTGGTTTTCCATAGTGGCTCCAAAGTTTACATTCCCACTACCAGTGGAGGAGGGTTCCCTTTCCTCCACACCCTCTTATATACACACTTTTGTATATTATTATTTACTGTGCTGCAGTTTTTCTCCCCTTGCTTAGTCTCTGTCCCTCCCCTGTCTTGAATATTCCGAGTCGTTTTTCAGGCAGCTCGTGCTCTCCCTAGTAGTTCTAGGTCGTACTGACACTCTCTCCCTGGTCTTGAGGATAGAAGTGCGCGTTTATTGGTACCCTGAGGGTATTGTTAGTCCATGCAGAACTCTTCACTTTGTCCTTGGATTTATTTTCTGTATTTTCATTTCCTATTCTGACCTCCCTCATGGATGCAGGGAACTGCTTTTATGTGTTTGATTGATATCCTTAAAATTGTATGTATTTTTGTAAAGTGTGTAGTATTTCTGTGTGTATTTAATTTTCTGTTATACAAACAGTCTGAATTGTAGACTTCATTCTTTTGCTTTTTCTTTTTTTTTTTTTTTTTAAACTCAGAAGCCTTTGGGAAAAAAATGTACAGATTTTTCCTGGTGAATGTTTATCAGGTGGGTTGTTTCTTACTGCTTTATTCTGTTACAAAGAGTGAGAGTTCCTCTGGGTTGTCCAGCCCCAGGGGCACTGTTCATATCTGTTGTATGTGAGTCTCGACCCTGGAGGTGTGTATTGTGGCCATGGATGGTCCTTACCTTTGATTTCCGCATCCACCAGGGTGGACGTCTAGATGCCACCACAGACAGCACTGTGATTAGTATTCCCACACGGGTCCTGTGTGAGAACTTCTCTGGAATGTCTATTCAGGGGTGAGATTGCTAGGTCAAAAAAATGAAAATTTACTTAATTTGTCTGGGTACTGCCAGTTTAGTTTTTAAAATATTTCTCCCAGTTTATACTCGCTAGCACAGCAAATCAGCATTTATCTAATTTTTGAATTTTTACTAATCCAATGAGAAAGTGGTATGTCATTGTTTTACTTTTTACTTTGTATTTATCTGATGGCTAATGCCTTTGAGAAAAACTTTGTGAGTTTTTAGCTGTTTGGGTTTACCCTTCTGTGAATTGCCTGTTCATATCTTTGTACCTTTTCTATAGGGTTTCCTGATTTTTCTTGTTTGGTCACAGAGGTTCTCTGTGTATTCCAGATGCGACTCTATCACCAGTGTTGAGGATGTGATGGAGCATTGCTAAACCTCCTTCTGGTCTTCTTTCCTTACATTATAGGCTCTTGTAAAAGTGATGTTTCTCGGAGTCCCTTGTGGGTTGTGTTTAAGATGTGGTTTAGGTTGGATGAATTCGTGCCATGTCTGGAAGACCTCAACAAGGCCCAGGATTGACCTCTGCTGTTTGCTCTTTCAAGCCAAGCAGAGGCCTGGTGTCCGGGCACCAGTTCCCACAGGCCCTGGTGTGGCCCCGGCAGGCACAGCCCAGTTCTGGGCTGGCAGCAGGGGTGGCCCAGCTGGGAGGCCTCCTGACCTGGGAGCCAACTGTGCTCTTGGGACCCAGGCCTTAGATCAGAGAAGAGTGGCCACTGCTTTGGTGGCCTGGTTCTCAGTCATGGCTCGGTGAGTGGTCTCTACTTTTTCTTCAGCCCTTCCAAGACTCTGTAAGACAAGGAATACCCTGCCGTGAGTCTCTTGCTATTTAAACTATTTGGAGTGGACTCAGTTCTATGTAATTGTTGAAATTTTGACGTATAGAATCAATTTTTAAAAAATAAATTTATTTATTTTATTTATTTATTTTTGGCTGCGTTGGGTCTTTGTTGCTATGCGCGGGGTTTTCATTGTCGTGGAGTCTCATTGCGGAGCATGGGCTTTAGGTGCGTGGGCTTCCGTAGTTGTGGCACACAAGCTGTAGAGCGCAGGCTCAGTAGTTGTGGCGCACACAGGCTTAGTTGCTCCGTGGCATGTGGGATCTTCCCGGGCCAGGGATCGAACCCGTGTCTCCTGCATGGGCAGGCGGATTCTTAACCACTGCGCCACCAGGGAAGCCCTAGAATCAATTTTTGATGTTATAAATATCTTCCCCTAGCATTTCATCCCTCTTTAAAATTTGTTGTGTCCTTTGTTGAACAGAAGTACTTAATCTTGACATAATCAGATCTATTTTTCATCTATGGTTTGTGCTATTTTCTTCTCATTTAAGAAATCCTTTCTTAGGCCGATGTCACCAACATTCTCTCCTCCCCAGCCTTCTATAGTGTTATCGATTCACCATCTACATTTAAACATCTCCTCTGTCCAGAGTCCTCTTGAGCATGTGGTGTGACACACATGGCAAAGCAAAGTTTTCAACATCGTCTACTAAACAGTTTTTACTCATGGATGTTTAATGCCGTCTTTATATCATTCCCATACCCTGTCTGAGGGTCTGTTCTCTTCCTTTCATGGGTGTTTTTCTGTCTTCAGTGGGTACCAAACAGCTCTCATAAATGTGCTTTGCAGTATGTCTCATTACCTGGAGAAGAAGTGTCCCCTTTTTCACAGTTTGAACATTATCAGGACTTAGCCGTTGATGGGCTTACAGTTTTCTATATAAATTTAAATTAAGTGGTTGAGGTTTTTAAAAAGTCCTGATGGTGTTCAATGTATTAAATTTGTAGATTATATTGAGGACTATTGTCATTTTAATAATGTCATCCAAGACTGTGGAAGACCTGGTCATTTATTCAGATCATCTTTTATGTCCTTTTAATAGAATTTTGGACTTTTTTTTTATGGGGGTTTGTGTTTTCTTTGCTGAGCTAATTTCTGGGTGCTTCATATGTTTCATTGCTAATGGGAATGGTATTTTACTTTTGAATTGTTTCTAGTTATTGTTGGGGTAAAGAAATGTTTTCATTGTCTTTCAGTTGTAAGTATTATGGGATCTCCCTTAGGAATATTTTTTAAACCTAAAGGTTAGTTAGTCATATCTGTGGTTTATAGCTACGATTCTAACACTAACTCTGATGTGTGGGGTTTTGCCCCACATCACCAAGCAGTTCTCTGGGACACCAGCTGGGTGTCCTACAGTTCAACTCAATTCTGACAACACTGCTTACCTGGAGATGGTGTCAGGTCCCTCAGACTAAGGGCTCAGTCCTACAAGGCTGCCCACTCTTCAGATGCCAGTCACAGGTCCAGGTTGTCACCTGGGCTTCTGACTGAGCAGCTTATAGGTTCCAGCAGCCCCCTCCTTGGGTTTAATTAATTCTCTACAGCAGCTTATAGAACTCAGAGAAGCATTTCACTCTCCAGATTACCAGTTTATTATAAAAGGATGTAACTCAGGAAGAGTCAGATGGAAGAGATGCGCAGGGCAAGGTATGGGGAAAGGGCACAGAGTACCTGGGTGCCGCTCTCCCTGAATCTCCACCTGTTCGCTGACCCAGAAGTTCTCTGAACCCTGTCCCCTTGGGTTTTTATGGAGGCTTCTTTACACAGGCTTGATTGATTAAATCATTGGCCATTGGTGATTGAATCAGTCTCCAGCTCTGCTCCCCTTTCCTCCCTGAAGGTCAGAGGTGGGACTGAAGGTTCCAACTCTAATGACAGGGTTGGTTCCCCTGACAACCAGCCCCCATCCTTAGGTGCTTCCAAAAGTCACTGCATTAACGTAAACTCAGTGTAGTTGAAAGGGGCTTGTTATGAATATCAAGACACCTTTTTTTGCTCCAATCATTCAGGAAAGTCCAAGGGTTTTATTTTTTTATTTTTTTTAGAGCTAGAAGACATTTTCTATTTTTTATTACCTTCAATTTTCATGAATAAAAACAGTTTCCTGTCTTGCCCCTTCTGATCCTTTGACTACTCCCCTTTCAACAGAGGCAACCATTCACAACTTGTGTAGCTGTTTTCTTTGGCATTTGCCTAATTATTTCTAAAATATCTCCATTTTAGATTTCCAACTCCCCATCACGATAGATGGGGTTTTAGTTTTCTCACATCTACCTCTCTTATTACCTCCTGTGCCCCCAATTCCGTAACGGAGATCACAGATTTTTATAAAATAAAAAGTTAATATTTAGATTCTTAGGACTATGCAAATAGTAGTCACTGCAAAGTCATATCGTGTACTATGTTCAAACGTCCTTTCTTATGTCATGCTTTCTATTTCCGGGAGTTAACAATTATTATTATTTTTTTCATTTTCCTGCTTTTCTAGGGGAATTTTTCAGATGCTTCAACATTTTTGACTTAAATCTCTTTAATATTCCCTATAAACTCTAAGAGATAAATTTATTTTTTCCCCTGGAGGCCGCCTTTCCAGAGGACTCAGGACCCCTGCTCCAATCTACATTGGTTGTTCTCTAATCTTGCTGATCACCTATCATTCCTGGACTTCCTTTCAGATCCTCTGTTTCCCCTGGACCCCTGTAAGTTTCTCTTTTTTGGTTTTCTCCCTGTTTGCTGAAGTATATCCTCTAGGACCTTAACTAGAGAAGGTGAATACACTGTGCTGAGCCCTTTTATATCTAAAAATGTCTTTATTTCACCTTCATAACTACTGGAAATTTGGATGTCTAATTATAGGCTAGAAATCATTCTAAGCTCAGATAGTTCTAAAGTAAATTTTATTGATATATAGTTTATATACAACAACATGCACTATTTTCAGTGTACAGTTTAATAAATTTGGCAAATGTATAAACCCATACATAATCTTCCACCTCAATCAGAAAACAGAATATTTCTATCACCTCCAAAAGTTCCCTCAAGCTCCTTGGCTGTCAGTCTTCCCTACTTTACCCCACCACTGGCAACCAATGATGTTGACTTTTTTCACTCATCATATTTTTGAGGAAATGCCAAGGGTTTTAGAAGCTCTGTGCCAGAAATTAGACAAAGACCAAATACATATTTCTTATTATAAATCAAAATATCGCAATAGTCTTACGGGATTTTAAAGGCAGTCCTTTTATCTTTGTTTACAGCAAAATAATTGAAACAATCATAGAACATAGTGCACATTGTGTATATTGTTTTGAAATTACTGTGACTCTTTTTGTGCTTACATATTATCAGTCTTTGTGAATCTGTGCTCTTTTGGGGAAGGTATAATCCTAAAATCCAGAAACATCATTAATATTCTAATTTAGTAGGTTGTGTTTCACACTCAACATTAATAAAAATCTCTAATTAAAAAAAATGCTTCAAAAACATCATTTAAATCACTGTATATTTTATCCAAACAGAAAACCCCACATTCCTTGGTTTCCGCTACCTGCTTCTCCTGGTTTGCCTCCTTCGTTTTGGGCTGGCTTTTGTTACCTTCTCCTGGTCCTCTTCTTCCACCGGACCCTTGCTAAGTACATGCTGCTTCCCCTGGGCTTCATGCTTAGTCCATCTGAACATTCATCCTCGGGAGCCCTTTCCCTGAATGTGGATGACTGCACGGTTCAGGTCTCTCTGTGAATTTCAGATGCAGATTTCCTGTTGCCTTGAAAGAATCTTGACATGGGCTGTGGGAGGCGGTCCACGCTGAGCTTCTCTGTCCTCCAAAGCCATCCTGCTCCCTTGTTCATCGCCTGCCTGGTGGGTGGTAACAGCATCTGCGCAGCCCTCTACCCAGTCTCCTCAGCCAGAAGTCTGGGAGGTGTAAAGTTAGCAAGTTCCTCACACTTCCTCCTCAGACCCTCCCCAGTCACTAACCCCTGTTAAAATATACCTCCAAAATTAAAAAAAAAAAAAAACAACTCATCCCCTTCTTTCTAGGAGAGTTCTTAATGCTCTTCTCAGAATTATTCTATGGCTCTCCATTGACCAGGACAGATTTTAAGCCTGAGATTGATGTTGAAGGAGATCGAACGTGTCTGGGACAGAGGAGCTAGATTTGCTAACACTGTGTGTGATTCACTCAGCATCAGGGAGGCGTCCCTCAAAGAGGGTCCAGCTTTGGAACCGCTGGTCTTGGGAGGGGCGATTTCACTATTTACTGGAGTTGTTCAGAGGCTGGTTGAAGTTCTACTGATGTTACCACAACCCTGGAGAGGCTGAACTTGACCACTGACTTTCCTTCCAACTAGAAGAGTCAGTGATGTTTGACTTCAAAATCTCAGAGCAGCTGTGATGGTCTGTGTGTCTCGTTCCTTTTATTTGGGACTGCTTTAAATATGTAAAAAACTCTTCAGCCAGAGGTATTTTAAAGCTGCCATTTATTAGACTCACTTTTATGGATTTAACATAATAGACTGAAATTAATTTTTTTTTTTTTTTTTTTAAAGGTAAATCTTTATTTATTTATTTATTTATTTATTTTTGGCTGTGCTGGGTCTTCGGTTCGTGCGAGGGCTTTCTCTAGTTGCGGCAAGTGGGGGCCACTCTTCATCGCGGTGCGGGGACCGCTCTTCATCGCGGTGCGCGGGCCTTTCACTATCGCGGCCCCTCCCGTTGCGGGGCACAGGCTCCAGACGCGCAGGCTCAGCAGTTGTGGCTCACGGGCCCAGCCGCTCCGCGGCATGTGGGATCTTCCCAGACCAGGGCTCGAACCCGTGTCCCCTGCATTAGCAGGCAGATTCTCAACCACTGCGCCACCAGGGAAGCCCCTGAAATTAATTTTTAAAACATTTTTCCTTTTGACATTTCTATAATTTTTTCCTGTGAAGTTTGATTTGTTTCACGATCTTTGAAGAAATTACCAGAGAAATCCGTAATCTAACATAGGTCCTGAAAAGGGGTTGGTTGTCACTGTCACATATGTCCCATGATATTACTTGGGTGATTTTATTAGATTCATTTGATTAAATTTCTCAGCTTGTTCTTGTCGTATTTCAGTCCTTGATCAACTGAAGTTGCATAGTTTCTTTTTTCTCTTCCCCCCAAAAAAGCCTTGATGGATGCCAAAACTGAGCTTTAAATTTATATAAATTTGAGTAGACTGTGCAGTGACTGTCATTAGAGCTCTCTACACCAAGCCACTTTTGAATGCTGTGTCTCTGTGTGATGTTTTATTGTAGTGGATGTTGAGCATCAACTACATATTTTTTACTGCTATTCTCCATACTCTCAGTGTCAGGTAACCAAGATGCATCACACATGAGTCCCAGGTCACCACACAGAGCAGTCAACTTCTTCAAAACGGTTGTGAAGATGCATTACAGGCACTTACTGTTAAGGACTCAGATAGACCATCAGCAAATCTGTACCCAGTCTGTAGAGTTTTATAAAGTTTAAAATATCTTGTCTCCCTTCCTTCCCTGGAGTTCGGAGCCTAAGGACGGGCATCTTCCTGTGAGAGCGTCTGGACCAGCCCTGGTCGTGGGCTTGGTGGGCTCTGAGGCTGGGGTGCAGGGAGCTTGCACCCGTGTGCGGAGCACTTGGTGAGCTGTGGTGTCATCTCTGGGGGTGGGCCCAGCTGGGTCCTTGCACCTCCTGTGACACATCAGCCATTTGACCACATGCTGGCCTTCTTTCCTCGAGAAAGTCCTAGATGTTAATACTCCTGAGACCCCTTCACTCACTGAGAAAGTTGTAGCCTTGTGGACCTGACACTAGACATGTTAATTTCCACTCGATTGTACTTGACCGTGTCTCTATTTTCTTATTTATCCCGCAGAGGTCATCAGTATATGATCATCTGTACATAATATGTGATCTCTCTCTGCTCGCTCCATCATACACTTAAGCAATTATCATTAATGTCTAACTGTTGACTTGCTGGTCCACAACCTCATTTCCTCTTATTATTTCAACTGCTAGATAATATAGGATTTCAGGAGAAATTCATTAGATATGTCTGAGCTATAAAGTCAGAAAAAAGTTTAACATAATGAGACTTCTGTTTAATTCTTATTTTGCATAAGATATATGGCCTGTAGAAACAAAAACTTATGTTGATGACTTTCAGAATATAGCAATTACATTGTTCATCCTTCAACCATTAAAGCATACACAAAAGGAAAAAAAAATAGCCATTATATGTTTCTAGGCTGTTAAAATATAAATTAAAAACAGATGATTATAAATTAGTGATATTATGGGACATAGAATAACATAAAAACTCACACCTAGCCTTCCCCCGTGTATAACCTGGGATGTTACTCAAATATTTGGGCCTTGATTTCTTTTCAGGCAAAATTGGAGGATTGAGGCAAATAATCACTAAGGTTTCTTCTGGCTCCAAAATGCTGAAAATTAAGTGGTGGGTTGTCACTGAGTTATTTAATCCTAGTAATGACAAAAAGTACAATAAAAACAGAAAAGTTACATGCATTATCCAGGCTAGGGGAAAAAAAGTCTCCTGCTGTCTCCACGTATTAAAAGTTTCTCTTCCTGTTTAGATACTTTATTTTCTCCAGTAGATGGAGAAGGGGCCAGAGGCTTTCTCTACTCTGTGTTATCACGATTACTCTGTGTCTTTTCTGTAAGGGTGTCCTGCCTACATTGTCCTGTTTTATTGCTATTAAGGACAGGGAGCATGTTTTCCTCGTGATGAAATTCTTGGTGGACCAGGACATTGTCTGGCAAATGATAGACTCCTAAGTGCTTGGTTGTATCTTGTCTTTGCTGCCAACAACCCCCGCCCCCTGCTGCCATTTCCATTGAGGATGTTTAGTTAAGAGAGCATGTTCTAAATAGAGTGCATGTAAAGTATTCCTTCTGGAGCTTTGGTCATTGTGACTAGCTCGTGAGCCCTTGCAGGGCACAGACCTCGTGGTCTCTGTCTTTTATATCTTAGCACAGAATGTTGGTCAGAAGCCTTTCCCAGAGTTGCTGGCCCACCCAGAAGTGGAAGACGCCTGGAATAAAAATTAGGAGAGCAGAGCGTGCGTCCAGTTCTGGCACTGCCACTTTCTGGTCTTAGAACATCAGGCAAATTCTAGAACCTTTTCGTTCTTCATTTGGTTTCTTTGAAATCACGGAGATAAATCCTTGCTCTGCTTTTCAAAGCTGACGGTAGACATAGATGTGCCTTTTACATGGTATAGTTCTATCCAAGTAAAAGGTTTTCTGCTTTTTATAGTGTCACTGCTCACCCACCCGACAGAACTCCAGTGCAGAGACTGATGATTTTACTTCTTTGCGCGAGAAGATTTGTTGTGATGGTAAATAGTCCTTTACGACTGTCCCCTGGCTGTTGTTTCCGCATTTATCTAGCCCTGTGATATTTGCTTAGCAATGCAAGAGGAGTATTTATAGCTACAGTCAGTTTTTTGTATCCACGCGTTCTCTGCATCCACCAATTCAACCAACTGCAGGTTGAAAATATTTTTTTTTAAAAAATTCCAGAATGTTCCAAAAAGCAAAACTTGAACTTGCTGGGCACCGGCAACTGTTTACATAGCATTTACATTGTATTTATAACTATTTACATGGCACGTACATGGTGTTCGGTATTAATTAATATAGAGATGATTTAAAGGGAGAATGTGTGTAGGTTATATGCAAATACTAGGCACTTTAATATAAGGGACTTGCGCATCTGCAGATTTTGGTACTGAGGGTGTCCTGGAACCAACCCCGCGGGGATACTGTAGTATGAGTGCAAAGCGGCTCCACGTGATGAAGTTTACTAAGTGTGTAAGGACATATGGGAGGAGGGAGAGGGGATTATTTCAGAAATAATCAGAGCATTTGTGGTTAGTAAGTTCCTTGACTGTCATTGGATGAATGTTATTTCATTCAGCAAGTCGGTTTTTGGCAAACTGATTTAGAGCTGCTTTGTATACAGTAAGAGCTCAGTAAATATTGTTGATGAAATAACAAATGAAAATACAAAGTAAAATGAAGTTTAAATAGCTGAGCACTTAGAAAAGTTATGCTTATTCATATTCTAGGGCCAGTATTTTCATTTGTTGGTGTGGTCAACACATCCTGTCTAGAAACAGGTGCTGTGACCCAGGACAGAGTGAGGGGACCAGGAGTTGGGGGCACCTCAACTGTGTGTCACATGGGGTAGGAGGTGGGGTAGGGAGGGGGGTGATGGAGGGACCCTGGAGCCTGTGTTTCCTGGTCACAGGAGCTGGTTTGTACAGTGAAGAAGGAAGGGTGGGTCCAGAAGCTTTAGGTCAGCCCGTTCTCCCCAGTTTAGGTACAAGGCCTCCGATGTCTGATGAGGCCAGTGTGTCCCAATTAAATCCCCAGCCATCAGTGCAAGAAGCAAAACAGAAGGCCGTGTCTCTGTCCGTTCCCCCCGCTCTGGTCAAATTACATCTGTTGGTCAGAAGGGGAGTTCAGTTCAGTACAGCTGGTGTGCAGGTCATAGAAAAAAAAACCAAAACTTGTCATATTCCTACTGCAGTGATTTGACTCTTTAATAAGTGAAGTCGTGTCTGCTATTTTTGCAGAATCAGGAGCATACCTTGTTAAGCTGTGTAATCTTGAGTATTTCACATAATATTTTTGACATATTGTTCCATGTCATTAAACCTTTTTAATAACATGATTGAAGATATTAATTGTTAAAGTTTGGTCATACATAAAGCAGAGGTGTGATGAAGTCCCATGGGACCACCACCCACCTCCCATAATTATCAGCATTATTTACCCTGTAATAGCTTCATCACCTCCACCCCTCACCACCCTTTTTAAATGGACTAATTTGGACAAATTCCTGGCATCATGTCATGTGAATCTCAAATACTTAAGTCTGCATCTCAAAAATGTACTTTTTAATATGCCACAATGGCATCATTATATTGAAGGCACATAGAATTCATTGTTTAGGGTTAGTGTTAGGGTAGCCCTAACCCCAACAGACAACACTAGTCTGTTAACTAGACGTTCACAGACGGTCTGAAACCCTGGGCAAGAATAAGTCCAGGCTGACATGGTGTGACCCATGCTTGGGCCTCTTTTCTCTCTTCCCAGAGGGACAGCTTGGGTGCTTGGTGGGCAGTGCTGTGGACTTTACAGTACCCACCCCCCCCGCCCCCCCCCTCCCGGCCATCGAGGGGATTACCAGTTTTACCTGTCTCTTTGTGTTGACTCTGAATGACTTGTGGGTTTGGGGATGACAGCTTGATGTCTTCTTTGCAGATTTTTCAGTTGACCTTTTGTTTTTGTTTTTTGTTTTTTTTAAATTTTATTTTTATTTATTTATTTATGGCTGTGTTGGGTGTTCGTTTCTGTGCGAGGGCTTCCTCCAATTGTGGCAAGCGAGGGCCACTCTTCATCGCGGTGCGCGGGCCTCTCACTATCGCGGCCTCTCTTGTTGCGGAGCACAGGCTCCAGACGCGCAGGCTCAGTAATTGTGGCTCACGGGCCCAGTTGCTCCGCGGCATGTGGGATCTTCCCAGACCAGGGCTCGAACCCGTGTCCCCTGCATTGGCAGGCAGATTCTCAACCACTGCGCCACCAGGGAAGCCCCAGTTGACCTTTTTATAATGGGTTTCCCATCTTTTCATTAAGTAAACCATTAGGGATTGCAATTTTCTAATTTTGTCATTTCTTTGCATTTTTGGCTGGAATTTTCCTGTACTGAAAACTTTAATTACGAGGTATGATTATTAACCCCAAATCCAGTTCGTACTGGAAAGGCAGATTAAATGCTTTATTTATTTCCCAATAATTCTCTGTTATCAGTGGCGATTGGTGCACTAGCATTCTCCAGTGACATCTGTTGATTTTACTTTTCTTATTCCTTTTCATATATTCAATGTGTTTAAATTAATTGAGTCATTATTCTTTCTATACTAACATGACTTCTGACAGCTGTATAGTAAGCTGTCATCTGTATAAAGCTATCCTTTTTTATCTATGTCCTTACAGTTGGACATTTTACTTTCTTTCTTTCTTTCTTTTTTTTTTGTTTACTAGTAACAATCCATTTATTATTGTACCAGGAACTGTGCTGAGCACTTTATATGTGTTATCTCTCTAATCTTCACAATAATCCTGTGATGCATCACTCTGGATAGTGGCCTATGACATGTTTTCCAAAGTGGAATTTTTGGGTCAAGGGGTGAATTTTTAAAGATTACTGACGCATGGCCAAATTGCCCCCAAGAGCTTCCCCAGTCAATTTTGATACCCACTTCTGGGTTTCAGGCTTCCTTGAGTCCAGGTTGAGGGACCCTGGAGGAAAAATCCCTCAGTGCCTGGTTGGAGGTTCTTTGATTTCTCATCTTCTTCCCGAGGGGGATGCCTCTTCTCCGGTCCTCTGCTGGCTGATGCAATCACAACGGCCTGCCTGGTTTTAAGGGGAGGAGCATTTGCAGCTGGGGTGAGAAGGTAGGAGAGAAAACAGGAAGAGTTGAGAGGAGGCCGTAGAATGAGCCTGAACACTCTGAGCAGAGCAGCCAGGAAAGGGGCCTGCAGAGACCGTGGCTGGTGAGGTGGAGAGAACAGAGGGAGCATTAGGAGGTGAGAGGAGAGTGTTCTAAGGAGTCAGAGTGAGTCGACAGTGAGAATTTCCGGAGGGATTAAGCGCAGAGTGGGCTGAGCCAGGAGGGAGGGGCCAGAGGTGGTAGGTGTGGGTAATTCTGGCTAGTAGGTTTCTTCTAATTGAAGTAGGGTCGATTTACAATGTTGTGTTAGTTTCAGGTGTAAAGCAAAGTGAGTATTTTTTAGGTTGTATTGCATTATAAGTTATAACAAGCTATTGGGTATAATTCCTTATGCTATACAGTAAATCCTTGTTGTTTATTTTATATATAGTAGTTTGTGTCTCTTAATCCCATACTCATAATTTGTCCCTCCCCCCTCCTTGGTAACCATGAGTTTTCCTATGTCTGTGAGTTTGTTACTGTCTTGTAAATAAGTTCATTTGTATCATTTCATTTTATTTTTCTTTGAATTTTATTTTATTTATTTTTGTATACAGCAGGTTCTTATTAGTTATCCATTTTATACATATTAGGGTATATATGTCAATCCCAATCTCCCAATTCATCCCACCACCAGCCCTGTCACTTAACTCCCTTGGATTCCATATGTTTGTTCTCTACATCTGTGTCTCAATTTCTGCCCTGAAAACCTGTTCATCTGTACCATTTTTCTAGGTTCCACATATATGCGTTAATATATGATATTTGTTTTTCTCTTTCTGACTTACTTCACTCTGTATGACAGTCTCTAGATCCATCCACGTCTCTACAAATGACACAATTTCGTTCCTTTTTATGGCTGAGTAATATTCCATTGTATATATGTACCACAACTTCTTTATCCATTCATCTGTCAATGGGCATTTAGGTTGCTTCCATGTCCTGGCTATTGTAACTAGTGCAGCAATGAACATTCGGGTGCATGTATCTTTTTGAATTATGGTTTTCTCTGAGTATATGCCCTGTAGTGGGATTGCTGGGTCATATGGTAATTCTATTTTTAGTTCCTTAAGGAACCTCCATACTGTTCTCCATAGTGGCTGTATCAATTTACATTCCTGCCAACAGTGCAAGAGGGTTCCCTTTTCTCCACACCCTCTCCAGCATTTGTTGTTTGTAGATTTTCTGATGATGCCCATTCTAACTGGTGTGAGGTGATAGCTCATTGTGGTTTTGATTTGCATTTCTCTAATAATTAGTGATGTTGAGCAGCTTTTCATGTGCTTCTTGGCTCTCTGTATGTCTTCTTTGGAGAAATGTCTATTTAGGTTTTCTGCCCATTTTTGGATTGGGTTGTTTGTTTTTTTTTAATATTGAGCTGCATGAGCTCTTTATATATTTTGGAGATTAATCCTTTGTCCGTTGATTCATTTGCAAATATGTTCTCCCATTCTGAGGGTCGTCTTTTCGTCTTGTTTGCACTTTCCTTTGCTGTGCAAAAGCTTTTAAGTTTCATTAGGTCCCATTTGTTTATTTTTATTTTTATTTCCATTACTCTAGGAGGTGGATCAAAAAAGATCTTGCTGTGATTTATGTCAAAGACTGTTCTTCCTATTTTTTCCTCTAAGGGTTTTATAGTGTCCGGTCTTACATTTAGGTATCTAATTAATTTTGAGTTTATTTTTGTGTATGGTGTTAGGGAGTGTTCTAATTTCATTCTTTTACATGTAGCTGTCCAGTTTTCCCAGCACCACTTATTGAAGAGACTGTCTTTTCTCCATTGTATATCCTTGCCTCCTTTGTCATAGATTAGTTCACCATAGGTGCGTGAGTTTATCTCTGGGCTTTCTATCCTGTTCCATTCATTTGTATTTCTGTTTTTGTGCCCGTACCATATTGTCTTGATTACTGTAGATTTGTAGTATGGTCTGAAGTCAGGGAGCCTGATTCCTCCAGCTCCGTTTTTTTCCCTCAAGACTGCTTTGGCTCTTTGGGGTCTTTTGTTTCTCCATACTAATTTTAAGGTTTTTTGTTCTAGTTCTGTAAAAAAATGGTGTTGGTAATTTGATAGGGATTGTATTGAATCTGTAGATTGCTTTGGGTAGTATAGTCATTTTCATAATATTGATTCTTCCAATCCAAAAACATGGTATATCTCTCCATTTGTTGGTATCATCTTTAATTTCTTTCACCAGTGTCTTATAGTTTTCTGCATACAGGTCTTTTGTCTCCCTAGGTAGGTTTATTCCTAGGTATATTACTCTTTTTGTTGCAATGGTAAATGGGAGTGTTTCCTTAATTTCTCTTTCAGATTTTTCATCATTAATGTATAGGAATGCAAGAGGTTTCTGTACATTAATTTTGTATCCTGCAACTTTACCAAATTCATTGATTAGCTATAGTAATTTTCCGGTGCCATCTTTAGAATTCTCTATGTATAGTACCATGTCATCTGCAAACAGTGACAGTTTTACTTCTTCTTTTCCACTTTGTATTCCTTTTATTTCTTTTTCTTCTCTGATTGCCATGGCTAGGACTTCCAAAACTATGTTGAATAATAGTGGTGAGAGTGGACATCCTTGTCTTGTTCCTGATCTTAGAGGAAATGGTTTCAATTTTTAGCCATTGAGGATTATGTTGGCTGTGGGTTTGTCATATATGGCCTTTATTATGTTGAGGTAGGTTCCCTCTGTGCCCACTTCCTAGAGAGTTTTTATCATAAATGGGTGTTGAATTTTGTCAAAAGCTTTTTCTGCATCTATTGAGACGATCATATGGTTTTTCTTCTTCAATTTGTTAATATGGTGTATCACATTGATTGATTTGCATATATTGAAGAATCCTTGCATCCCTGCAATAAATCCCACTTGATCATGGTGTATGATCCTTTTCATGTGTTGTTGGATTCTGTTTGCTAGTATTCTGTTGAGGATTTTTGCATCTATATTCATCGGTGATATTGGTCTGTAATTTTCTTTTTTGTATTGTCTTTGTCTGGTTTTGGTATCAGGCTGATGGTGGCCTCATAGAATGAGTTTGAGAGTGTTCCTTCCTCTGCAATTTTTTGGAAGAGTTTGAGAAGGATGGGTGTTAACTCTTCTCTAAATGTTTGATAGAATTCACCTGTGAAGCCATCTGGTCCTGGACTTTTGTTTGTTGGAAGATTTTTAATCACAGTTTCAATTTCATTACCTGTGATTGGTCTGTTCATATTTTCGATTTCTTCCTGGTTCAGTCTTGCAAGGTTGTACCTTTCTAAGAGTTTGTCCATTTCTTCCAGGTTGTCCATTTTATTGGAATAGAGTTGCTTGTAGTAGTCTCTTAGGATGATTTGTATTTCTGTGGTGTCTGTTGTAACTTCTCCTTTTTCATTTCTAATTTTATGGATTTGAGTCCTCTCCCTCTGTTTCTTGATGAGTCTGGCTAATGGTTTATCAAGTTTGTTTATCTTCTCAAAGAACCAGCCTTTAGTTTTATTGATCTTTGCTATTGTTTTCTTTGTTTCTATTTCATTTATTTCTGCTCTGATCTTTATGATTTCTTTCCTTCTGCTAACTTTGGGTTTTGTTTGGATCTTCTTTCTCTAGTTCTTTTAGGTGTAAGGTTAGATTATTTATTTGAGATTTTTCTTGTTTCTTGAGGTAGGCTTATATAGCTATCAACTTCCCTCTTAGAACTGCTTTTGCTGCATCCCAAACGTTTTGGATTGTCATGTTTTCATTGTCATTTGTCTCTAGGTATTTTTTTAATGTCCTCTTTGATTTCTTCCATGATCTCTTGGTTATTTAGTAACGTTTTGTTTAGCCTCCACGTGTTTGTGTTTTTTATTTTTATTTCCTTGTAATTGATTTCTAATCTCATAGTGTTGTGGTCAGAAAAGATGCGTGATATGATTTCAATTTTCTTAAATTTACTGAGGCCTGATTTGTGACCCAAGGTGTGATCTATCCTGGAGAATGTTCTGTGTGCACTTGAGAAGAAAGTGTAATCTGCTGTTTTTGGATGGAATGTTGTATAAATATCAATCAAATCTATCTGGTCTATTTTGTCGTTTAAAGCTTGTGTTTCCTTATTAATTTTCTGTTTGGATGGTCTGTCCATTGGTGTAAGTGGGGTGTTAAAGTCCCGTATATTATTTTGTTACTGTCAATTTCCTCTTTATAGCTGTTAGCAGTTGCCTTATGAATTGAGGTGCTCCTATATTGGGTGCATATATATTTATAATTGTTATATCTTCTTCTTGGATTGATCCCTTGATCAATTATGTAGTGTCCTTCCTTGTCTCTTGTAACATTCTTTATTTAAAGTCTATTTTATCTGATATTTTGCTACTCCAGCTTTTACTGATTTCCATTTGCATGGAATATGTTTTTCCATCCCCTCACTTTCAGTCTGTATGTGTCCCTAGGTCTGAAGTGGGTCTCATGTAGCCAGCATATATATGGGTAATTTTTTTTTTTTGTATCCATTCATCCAATCTATATCTTTTGGTTGGAGCATTTAATCCATTCACGTTTAAGGTAATTATCTATATGTATGTTCCTATTACCATTTTTTAAATTGTTTTGGGTTTGTTTTTGTAGGTCCTTTTCTTCTCTTGTGTTTCCCACTTAGAGAAGTTCATTTAGCATTTGTTTTAGAGCTGGTATGGTGGTACTGTATTCTCTTAGGTATTGCTTGTCTGTAAAGCTTTTGATTTCTCCCTGGAATCTGAATGAGATCCTTGCCGGTTAGAGTAATTTTGGTTGTAGGTTCCTCCCATTTATCACTTTAAATATGTCATGCCACTCTCTTCTGGCTTGTAGGGTTTCTGCTGAGAAATCAGATGTTAACCTTATGGGAGTTCCCTTGTATATTATTTGTCATTTTTCCCTTGCTTCTTTCAATAATTTTTCTTTGTCTTTAATTTTTGCCAATTTGATTAGTATGTGTCTCGGTGTGTTCCTCCTTGTGTTTATCCTGTATGGGACTCGCTGCACTTCCAGGACTTGGGTGGCTACTTCCTTACCCACGTTAGGGACATTTTTGACTATAATCTCTTCAAATATTTTCTTGGGTTCTTTCTCTCTCTTCTCCTTCTGGGACCACTATAATGCAAACGTTGTTGCGTTTAATGTTGTCCCAGAGGTCTCTTAGGCTGTCTTCATTTCTTTTCATTCTTTTTTCTTTATTCTGTTCTGCAGCAGTGAATTCCACCATTCTGTCTTCCAGGTCACTTATCCGTTCTTCTGCCTCAGTTATTCTGCTATTGATTCCTTCTAGTGTAGTTTTCATTTCAGTTATTGTATTGTTCATCTCTGTTTGTTTGTTCTTTAATTCTTCTAGTTCCTTGTTAAACATTTCTTGCATCTTCTCATTCTTTGCCTCTATTGTTTTTCCGAGGTCCTGGATAATCTTCACCATCATTATTCTGAATTTTTTTCTGGAAGGTTGCCTATCTTCACTTCATTTAGTTGTTTTTCTGGGTTTTATATTGTTCCTTCATCTGGTACATAGCCCTCTGCCTTTTCATCTTGTCTCCCTTTCTGTGAATGTGGTTTTTGTTCCACGGGGTGCAGGATTGTAGTTCTTGCTTCTGCTGTCTGTACTCTGGTGGTTGAGGCTCTCTAAGAGGCTTGGGCAGGTTTCCTGATGGGAGGGACTGGTGGTGGCTAGAGCTGTGTGTTGCTCTGGTGAGCAGAGCTCAGTAAAACTTTAATCCTCTTGACTGCTGATGGGTGGGTCTGGGTTCCCTCCCTGTTGGTTGTTTGGCCTGAGGCAATCCAACACTGGAGCCAACCTGGGCTCTTTGGTGGGCTAATGGCAGACTCTGGGAGTGCTCACGCCAAGAAGTACTTCTCAGAACTTCTGCTTCCAGTGTCCTTGTCCCCATGGTGAGCCACAGCCAGCCCCCACCTCTGCAGGAGACCTTCCAGCACTAGCAGGTATGTCTGGTTCAGTCTCCTATGGGGTCACTGCTCCTTCCTCTGGGTCCCAATGCATGCACTACTTTGTGCCCTCCAACAGTGGAGTCTCTGTTTCCCCCAGTTATGTTGAAGTCCTGCAATCAAATCCTGCTAGCCTTCAAAGTCTGATTCTCTAGGAATTCCTCCTCCCATTGCCAGACCGCCAGGTTGGGAAGCCTGATGTGGGGCTCAGAACCTTTACTCCAGTGGGTGGACTTCTGTAGTATAAGTGTTCTCCAGTTTGTAAGTCACCCACCCAGCAGTTATGGGGTTTGATTTCACTGTGGTTGTGCCCCTCCTACTGTCTCATTGTGGCTTCTCCTTTGTCTTTGGATGTGGGGTATCTTTTTTGGTGAGTTCCAGTGTCTTCCTGTTCATGATTGTTCAGCAGTTAGTTGTGATTCCAGTGCTCTCACAAGAGGGAGTGAGAGCACGTCCTACTCCACCATCTTGAACCAAATCCCTTATATCGTATTTTAGATTCTACATATAAGTGATATCATATGGTGTTTGTCTTTTTCTTTCTGACTTACTTCGCTTAGTATGATAATCTGTGTCCATCCATGTAGCTTCAAATAGCATGATTTCATTCTTTATGGCAAAGTAATATTCCATTGTATATATGTACCACATCATCTTTATCTATTCATCTGTTGATGGACACTTAGGTTGCTTTCATATCTTCGCTATTGTAGATAGTGCTACTATGAACATTGGGGTGCATGTATCTTTTTGAATCATTTTTTTGGATATATGCCCAGCAGTGGAATTGGTAAGTCATATGGTAGTTCTATTTTTAATTTTTTGAGAAACGTCCATAGTGTTTTTCGTTGTTACTGCACCGATTTACATTCCCACCCACAGAGTATGAAGGTTCCCTTTTCTCCACATCTTCTTCAACATTTGTTATTTGTACATTTTGTGATGATATACCTGGCAGTTTTGATGTGAAAGGAAACCAAGAAATGGGACAGTAGCTGACAGTGGGGAATGATGTGGGCTCATGGAGATTTTTTTACAGTTAAGCATGTATTTGTGATTCTGGAAACGTCCAGTCTAGAAGGGCGTATTCATGATTCAGAGAGAGAAAGAACAGTTAAAGAGTGAAGTTCCATGCATGCAACAAGGAATTAGATCCAGGACACAGAGGGAAGAACTTGCTTTTGTCTGGAGCAGGGTGTACACCGTGAAGCGTAGGCAGAGGAGGGTGCAGGTGTGGGTGTTCTGCATATACAGTTTGTCCCAGATCCTTGCATTTTCTCAGTAAATTATTTGAGAGGGTCATCATCTCCTCATTGGAAAGAGTGGGATGAGGGGGACGACTGGAAGCTGAGTTGAGAATGCAGAGCAGGGTTGGGCCTGATTGACGTTTATAGTCAAGATAGTAAAGTGAGGACAGGCAGCGTGTGTGTCTTTCTTCTGGGGTGTTGACATGCTCAGGTGCAGGCGGAGGGAAGGGTGGGCCAGGCTGGAGTGTGTGTGGGTTTCCAGGCTGACATGACAGAGGGAGAGGGGGATGGGGTCCTGGTTGTGGTGTGGTGCTGGAGCCTGGGATTGACCAGTGAGTGTGTGAGTAACTGTGTAACCATGACTGATTCAAGGCCCATGTGGAGGCTGGAGGTTTAGTGGGGATTCTAGAGCCAGAGCCGTAAGAGTCGTGTCGGGGATTAGATGTCTATACACTGGTTTACTGGTGACCTGCTCTGGGCCAGGCCTCCCTTGAGGTTCTGGGTGAAAGTGGTGAACAGACACCAGCATCTGCTGAAATGGAGCTGACACTGCATGAGGAGGAGTGGTCCATGGGCTCCCAGGGGCTCAGGGCCCGGCTCTGGAGGCTGAAGGGAATAATGGGAAAGGGTGGTAGGTGCTGTTTTAGGGAGAGTGGGGGAAGTGGCAGTTGAGCAGAGATGTGGGTGAGTGAGAAAGCCTGGGTCATGCAGGCCCAGGGCAGAGTGCTGTGGTGCGGGAGCGCCGGGTCATGTCCAGGGAGCTGTAAGAGGCGGCAGGAGGTGGGTCTTGTATCACGGCCTCAGCCCGAGGGGGACAGAGAGCCCTGAGGGCTGAGTGGACTTGGAAGCCTGCCTGGCACAGGCGGCCCAGCCGGGTGGTGGACGGGCCGGGTCCTGAGGGGTGAAGGCAGGACTCAAGGTCACAGGTGAGTTACCTCTGTGAGCATCAGTGATGATGATGATGGGGTCGAGTGGAGACCAGGGTGGTGAGTGAGGAGGTGGAGGGCTTTGTGAGAGAAAGAAGGGCCAGAAGGAGTGGACGCTATAGGAAGAGGGCAGGCGGGAGTGTCAAGGGCGCTGAGGGTTTGGAGGAGTCACATCGTTTGAGAGTGCTTGTGGGATCAAGAAGTCACCCCCACTCCCCATCCCTAAGCATGTGGGATTAGACGTGACATCTCTATCCCAGATTCCTGTGAGAGGAAGGCCTGGGGCACCCGAGCTGTTGTGAAGGCAGGGAGGTTAGGGCAGGGCTCCCAGCCCAGGGCAAGTTTGCCACCAGGGGGACACTCAGGGCTGTTAGAACTGGAAGTGCTGCCCAGGGGGAGGTGCTCGGGGTGAAGGGTGTTTGCCCTCAGGGCACGAAGCTCTGGGGCTGTGCTTCCACGCCGCTCCCCATCCACTGCTCATAAGGTTTTGGCTTGATGAACACATACACATTCATTCACTCTGGGACACACACACGCGAGATCCTGTCTCCCTTGTTTTATGTCGTATACAAGACTGAGTTGTAGGAAAGGACTAATTAGCTGTCTGGCCATTTGCAGAGCTACTGTAAGATGGTCTGCATAAGATGGGTTTACTGTAATGACAATCACTTGAGAACTGAGGGATGTGGTTTCCTAGGTGTGTGGGTCCAGTTAGGTGCAGGCAAACTTAAGTTATGTAGGGGAAAAAGAGTTCAGTTTCCCCTCAGAAAGTGTCCTGGGAGACCTGCAAATGCTCTCTAGTGACCCACAGGAACGGAGAAAACAGAGAGCCTCTTTTGCCCTGCTTTGTCATTCTACGTATGAGAGGTAGATTTTGAATTTAGTTTTCTTTTACAAACAAACATAGGAAGAGGCACTAAAATTGCATGGAAATCATCCTGCAGAACTGAACGTGTATACATTTGAAATTTAGATGTGACTGATGTGTAGAGTGAGGCCTGGCCCTGCACAACCCCAAGCTGAGAATGCTTTTTACATTTTTAAAGTTGTTCAAAACGAAGCCAAACCAAGCCAAACCAAGGAAGAATGTGTAGCAGAGACCTTAGTTGGCCCTTAAAACCTAAAATATTTTCTATTTGGTCCTTTGCAGCAAAAGTTTGCTGACTCCTGGTCTAGACCGATATTTCATTTCCAGTTCTGACCATGATGTGAATGAGTCTTTGTCACAGAATCATAGCATTGTATTCATTCAGAAATCCTGAAAGTATTCATTGGTGCTTCTTCTGTGTGAGTGGACAGGTCTGCAGGATGTCTGCTGGCTGTCAGAGAGTTTATGTTATAGGGAGGGGGGTAGACATTAAACAAATAATTAACTAAAGTAATTAATGACACAAAGGAGCTCTGAAGGGAGCCGGAAGAGTGCAGAAGGGGGTCTCTGGGAGCTTTTCTGGATACGGGACTTTAATCTAAATTTGAAGACTGAACTTGCTGATAGAGGGAGGGCCGGAGCAGCGGGAACTGAGTGACCCTGGAGACCTCCTGTTTCCTCCACCGTAGATGATTAGTGCGGAAGCCAGCAAAACCACTCACTGAAGGATAGTGAGTTGAGAGTCAGACAGATGAGGGGCTGGCCTGTGGCTCTCGGTTCTGGGTGACCAGTGAGAGCAGACGCCCGTTTTCCCCCTTCATTGCTCTGCTCTCCCCGTGACCGGGACGCAGAGTCAAGGGACCAGGTGGGCCCGGGCCGCAGCTAGTACTCTCCTCTCCATGTGCCTCTCTTCTCTTGTCTCTCTTCGGGAAGTAATAGAAACCTCAAGTGTAGACCTACCCCAGAGTGATGTTTCTGCGGCTCATATGAGAAGATGTTGAGTTTCTGTCACTCTCCTCTTCAGGGAGGCATTTTCTGCGGGCCAGTCCTGTCCCCTTCCAGTGGCTGGTGCCTGCCTCCCTGCCCATCCCGTTCCTGCCCCCCGACAGCCACCCCTCAGACTGTGAGGCAGCCTCTGACATTTCTTAGCCCACATGGTGACTCCTGGCTGCGTCCTCAGAGAGCCACCGGCCGGCTGACAAGGAGTGGAAGGAGGATTTCCAGTGAAACCCAAAAGGCTGGGTCTTCTTCAGATGGAAGAGGATGTAGGTCCCATCACGTGTCCCATTCTCTTTGGAGGCGGGAGGTATTCTGGGGGATGGGAGAGGGACCCAGAGCTGCCCTTTCCCGTGTGGTACCCAGGCCCACCTGCAGAATCTTCCCTAGGCATGGCAAAGCCTTGGCAACGGTGCTACCCCAGCTGTGTTTGTCGGCCTCTCCTCCGGGAGTCTGAGCCAGGGGACCCGCCAGTGTTCCCGCTTAACAACCGTGTCTCCCCTGCAGGGCGAACTCTGCTGGAGAAGCTGTTCAGCCAGCAGGAGAACGGGCCTCCAGAAGAAGCAGAGAAGTTCTGCTCGCGGATCATTGCCATGGGTCTCCTTCGTCCTTTCAGTGACTGCTTCAGGGAGCCGTGTGGTCAGAATGCCCAGTCCAGCTCAGCTCCGTTTGATGTAAGTAGGAGAATTCACAGAACTCAATGGCTGTGAGGCAAATTGCAGTGGAAACAGCAGCTCTGATGTGTGTCAACCCATCGCCCTGTATTTAAAGACCCACATGGGATGCAGGCCTTCCTGCCCCTGCCACTCAACAGCTTAGCGCATCTTTTTCCTTTCTGACTAGGGTATTCTTAAGTATATTTGCCAAACCTCCTTTTCTTAACAGATGGCCACTCTTGGCAGTTTTCTAGCCTGCTTTAACCAGTGATGGTTTTTAAGTGGCTCTGAGTCGGTATTTCTGACTTAGCTGGTCATGTACATACCTTCAGAAGCAGCTCTGAGGGCAGGAGCTTTGTTCCCAGAAGGCAGCAGGTTTCTGCGGGCCCTGGAGCACTATTCCTGTGCGTTCATGGCTCATCCAGGTACTAACTGTTGACACGAAGCAGCACCGTCTGCTTCCTCCCCAGCTCCCACTCACCAAGAGGGTTAATACGTCGGAACAGTCACTCCCAAGCTGTTTGATAATTCATAACAAATGACAGCACAGCTGGGTTATCACTTCTAAACCAGAGTATTGCTCATCTTTCTCAGGTATGTGGTACATGTGCGACCCTGGGGGTTGTGATGAGCAGACTTTTTCGTGAGGAAACTGGAGTCTGCTTGGCTCCCCGTGTGGAGCTCGGAGTGTATGAAGCAGGGTAAAGGTCTCATCCTTGTGGGTTGGTTACATCTGTGCCCCGCTTCTGACTGCACTCCTTCTCCTCTGTGTCCACGCGACTGAGAGAGGAGTTTGGAGATGATGGAAATGAGCCCTGGCTGAGATCAAGAAGTGATAGTAAATAACAAAATGTCCATATGCGCCTGTTTTTCTTCTTCCTGTTCTTTAACCATCACAACTGTGGTCTCCCTTCAGTATTAGGAAAATAAACCACATAAAATATTGTGAGATCTTCTTGATACTTCTCATGTGAAAGAAGATTCCCTGGGTTGTACTGTGACTTGTGAAGCTTCCTTCTTAAGATCAACTGATCTATCTATCTATCTATCTGTCTGTCTATCTATCTATCATCTATCTATCCATCCATCTATCAATCATCTATCTGTCTGTCTGTCTATCTGTCTGTCTGTCCGTCCATCTATCCATTCATGACATTGCAGCTAACCACTGCTCGGTAGATCTTTTTCTTCTATGAGAAAAATTGGATAATTAAATTTTCCCTCCTTTTTCTTTTGTGAAAGGTGTGTTTTTACAGACACAGAACCTGGGGACTGTTGTGAGCTAAGAGCTTTATTGAGCTGTGTTCTAGGAGATACATCAGTTTGCAACTAGGAATTAGAATAATTATTGGACAGACAGAGGCAAACACTAGCTGTGCCTAACACTTGCTTTTTGATTAAAACTATTCCCAAGTTGACTGCATTTTCTTCCCTTAAAGCTCAGAAATAAAGTCTTATCAGTCAATAAATGTGGAATTGGAGTAAACTGAAAAGAATAGAATAACCCTATTCCTCCTTTTTTTAAAAATTACTGAACTGGTTGTTTCTTACCTCCTACTTCCTCCATTCTTGTGTTAGACTAGTAGCCCCTCCCAGCCTTGTCATTTTGGGGGGCAGCCGGCTATGGCATAGAGAGTGAAAAGCAAAATAAATGCAGTCCCTTAATATGGTATGAAATAATTCTCTCAGAGTGGGGAATTTCTTTTGCAAATTTGTGTGGTTGCATTTTCTCACTTTATTCATTGGCTCTGTGCTACCTTTCTACTTCCATGCCAAACCTAACACAAAACAAGTAGGAAACATTCTTCCAGATACTTAAGTGGCAGTTCAACAGCAGAAATGTGCATTTATTGTATGCATAATTGAGGATTTTCTTCAAAGCTCAGAAGAGCTAACAGTACAGGGAGTTATGCAAACTGAGACATTAGTGGGGGAAGGGGGAGGAATGCACTTTCTGTAGTGAGAGAAGTTTCTGATAATTAGCCTCTCTGCTGGTTTCCAGAAAGTTGCTGCTAGGAGGATTTCTCACCAACAGTTCTCTTGAGGACAGTTGCCCTTTGAGACACAACAGGAATAAGCTCATGACAGGTCCTCTTCCCACCCCTAATTTTGCTCCCTTCCCTGAGAGCACTCCCCTTTATCTCCATCTACACGGAATTAGAGCACCGGAGTTTGATCTGGAGATCTTTTTCATGCAGTTTATGGATTGGCCTACTTCAGTCAACCCTCTTGATTCGGTTCCATGTTATTTTATACATTTTTAGGGCCTAACATTTTGCTTTAGAGATGCTATAGAAAATGTGAAAGAATTTCACATTTTCTCTCACATTTTAACTTGGTTAAAACTTCAAGAATACTGAAAGGCAAATAGTTTTGAGTGATAATGTTCATTCATTCACAAATGTTTACTGACTGCATTCTCTATGCCAGGCAGTGTTCTAGGCTCCAGAGATGTATTAGTGAACAAGAGAACTAAGATTCCTCTTCTCCTGATTTACATCCTCTTCACAGTGGGGCGAGACAGAGAAAACACAAACATGTAGTGTAGGTAATGGACTTACATCAGATTCTGATAAGTGCCGTGAAGGAAGTGAACCTGTGGAATATGGTCAGTGAAGGGGGGGGGGGTGGAGAGAGTGTAGAAGGAAGCCCCGCATGTAATGTCAGGAGCCCTGAGGGGAGGTCAGAGGGAAGGTCCCCCCAGGAGCCCAGAGGCAAGTGCAAGTGCCCCGGGGAAGCGCAGACACGGCCTGAGGGCCTGTGTAGCGGCTGTTTCAGGAGGTGAGGACAGAAAGGACTACAGAGCCGGGACGTTCGGGGTCTTGAAAGCCATGGAAGGATAATGCATTTTTTTAAGTGGGAGCTTTTAGAGGGTCTTGTGCAGGGGAAGAGCGTGTTTGTTCCATGCTGCTCATGGGCCCTGGCCTTGGGTGCTGTTCCAGGGGCTGAAGCAGCAGGTGGAACAACAGGGGGGTTGCCACAGGAGCCTAGCAAGAGCCAGTGGAGGAGACAGAGGGGGCGGTGGGCGTGGGAGGGGTCCTGCCCTGCCGGTGGAGCTAATGGGACCTCCGGGGCTTAGACGAGGGGGCGATGGAAAAGGGAATCAAAGATACCTTCTTGGTGCTGGTTTTAAGTGGCTGGTGGGTGGTTGTGCTGTTTACCGAGGCAGAGAAGATAGGCCAGATTTAGGAGGAAAGTATCGTAAAGACAGAACCGGTGTTCCTTATGTACTTTTCTTGAATAAAATTCTGTTTATTTAGAAAACTAATAACCTAGCATATCACCTGACGAACAATAAGTTTTGCTTTCTGCTGAGTGGAACGTCTGTGACTTAATTAAGGCCGTGACACTTAACCTTTTTTCAGCCACAAAAGGGCTGACAGCCCTTTTCATAGCCACGTTTTCTCAAATCAGAAAGAAAGATTGAACTCCTTTAATAGCCCAGTAGCATTGCCATTATCCTCACCTTTGCCTTTTGCTTTGTTTGTTTCTTTGTGTTTTATATCTCAAATAAAATTCTAATCTAGAGCAATTCTGAAGATAGGAAGGGAAACTATAGGAATAATCCTCCTGCCTGCAGCTTGGTAGCATGTGTTGTTGAGTTGTGGATTGTGTTCTTTGTGGTCTGAGGAAAGACTTGCTTCTTTTGGAACCTGTTTCACTCATCTGTCAGGTGTGAGGGAAACTCTCTCTTGAAATATTTAGCATGGTTTCTAAATCCTTAGAAATAGCAAAGCATTCACTATTGTGACACACCATGTATTTGAAGTTTTGGGCCACTGCCCTGCTACCTGTGGACAAGGCATCTCAGTCTGCTGCCCACCACGGGCCCTGGCTCATTGCCCGTTAGGTGTGGATGGAGGTCATTTTGCGAGAGTATGTTCAGGATATGGTCCCTTAAGACTCCTTCTCCTTAGAATGCCTTTATTCAAATTGAGACCCTTTTTCTGGGTCATACTCATCAGCAGCTGTTTTCAGCAAACCACAATTGTCTTATGTAATTGTTGATTATCCATTAGCAAGCTCTTCTAGGATTTCTCCTTTCATAACTATGTCAGATATCACATAATCTCTTTACATGACAAAAAATAAAGCAAGTATACCTGGTCCAAGGGTTTTGGCAGGATTATATTGTTTTATCTACCTAATCCTTTAAAACAGATCTTAAACGTCTTTCTAGTAGAATATTTTTGGATGGGCTGATTTGGGTTTGGCAGATCTGCTGATTTTGGTAAATATGTAGTAATCCCCATGTTTTCCGCATGGGTGGAAGCCCCTTGGTGTGTGTATATGGGCATAGGTTTGGAGGAGTATATTTTTGAGGCTAGAATTACAGAGAAGGAAGACGTGAAAATCCAGGCCAGAAAGGAATAAGAGAAACATGATCTTGAACCTGTTGAAAGACGTCATAAATCAACACCAAGAGCAGCCACTTCCAGAAACCGAATGAAATGCACTCTCCTCATTGTCATCAGTAGCCAGAATGGAGACTTCAGTGACAAATAGAAATGATCCTTTGTATTTAAATTCATTTTTTTTTTTCAGAACAAGAAGAATACTTAGATGCTGTTTAGTCAAACCCACACAAATATTTTCCTGAGAAGCAATAAAAGCTATGAAACGTCTTTTAGCTCTGAGAGAACGTGTGTGTATATAAAGCTGTCTTTTTACTTTTGAAACATTACATACAGTATTAACTCTCAGAAGTTGCTATATTTGAAATGTGGTATTAAAATTATACTTAATTTTTAGCCCAGCTTTTAAAATGATTTTAGCTGAAATATTTATTTTCCCTGCAGACTTCTCTCTAATGTCAGCATAGAAGTCAGTAGTAAAATGGAAGATTTTATTTTCTGAAGTTCATTTAGAAGCCATGTTTTATATCTGTTCCATTACCTAGGTGATCACTGCATAATCCATTATAAGCAGGGTAACAAGAGTAGATTGAAGCTGTAATGCTTTCTCGGTTTTACTCACACAGTTTTTTTTTTTTTTTTTTCTTCTTTTTTTAATTTTAAGGACTTAGAAACATCTAAAGCACCACCTTCCCCTGGTGAGGAGAGCAGCAGGGCTGGGAGACCAGCAGTGGCCCTGCGCCTCACCTGCTGCCCACTTTCAGTCCCTCCCCGTGTGCTGCCCCCGCCCTTATTTAGCTGGTGTTGATTTCTGGTGTTTTAGGCTTGCTGATGCAGTTATCCACATTACTGTCACTTTCTGGGTGTCCCCATTCCTCCCGGCGTGGTTCCCGTTGCTGTCCTAGTTCCCTGTGGTCATCGGCTTTGAACATGAAACAGTAAGCTTTCTGATGTGTCATCGTTCCACCATCTCCAGGTCCTGTCTCCGGCCACCCCGCCTGTTGTTAGCTCCTCTGCTGACCCCTCCAGCTGGTCCACGCTGGGACTGTGTCAGCTTCCAGCAGGTGCACGTTCATCCTTAGGGCATATTTTTATGGTTACTGTTTTATCTGTAAGTTTATTCTAAAAGTTGAAGAAGATATGCATACTGTAAATATTGCCCAGCAGAGGCAGTTCTGTGCTCTGATTTCATTTCCTTCTCAATATCCCAATATCACAGTACCTAGGACACTCAAACCAGGATGTTCCTGGGGTCAAGTTCAAACGGATTCTGTTATTTCAGTAAACAGTCACTTGCTCAGAAGTATCCCATATTTAGTTTAGTTTTCATTTGTTTTATCCCTTTCTTATACAGGGAGCCCCCATCCAGTGCAACAAAGTTTTTTATTGTCTTTTTTCTTCTTCTCTGTTCTTTCTTGTTCTTTTCCTTTTGTTTTGCTTTCCTTCCCTTTCTTTTCTTTCCTATTGGGAGAAGACACATGTAACTTTCTTTGCTGTTTTCTTCTCTATTCTGAGTATCTTGGAGTTTGTACTTCATTCTTACTGTTTAATGACATTCATTCGTTACCGATCCTAAGCTCCTTCTGCACCGTGAAAGACAGGCCAATAAGTCGGGAGACGAGTTGCTGGATCAAGGAATAATGACTTTAATCTCAAAGCTAGCCCAACGAGAAATTGGCAGATCAGCACCTCAGAAAGCCATCTTCCCTCCGTCCGATTAGGGCTCCTTTTATACAGAAGGGGGAGGGGCCCACTGTGGGGCAGCCAATGGCTGAGCGGGGCCGCTGTTACCCGGAGTAGGAAGGTGCGACGCCAGCCAGCGCCCGGGGCTGAAGAAGTACCGGCTGTCCCGGCAACGTCGTCTTCCAGCTCTTGGTGGAACTAGGCGCACAAGCGGGGAGACCGCGGTGGCCACGTGGAGGGGGTTGGCGCCCGTTCCTGGGATCGCTGTCTGAGGCGCTGGCACCTGGGTCTCAGCCCGCCACTGGCTTCACCGGTCAGTTCGTGACTGATGAGGTGGCCCGGGAGCTGCTGTCCCCAGAGTGGAACTCCCTCCTGCCTGCTTGCACAGTGGATGGGTGCAGGCACGGGGCCAGGCTGATAGGCTAGGCCCTACCTGAGCCTGGAGAGGTGCGGTGGAGTGGCCCCTGCACCAACCACCCGGTCGGCGCCAGGGAAGGAGGAGAGAAGGGCCCATCACGCTTGGGGTTAGGGCTGGGGAGGCCGCTATGACACTTTCAGTTCTCCTTAAGACTACTGCTGTGGTCTGAATGTGTGTGTGCCCCAGATTCACATCCAGGGATCCTTAATGTGATGGTGTTAGGAGGTGGGGACTTTGGGAGGTGCTGAGGTCATTAGGTGGAGCCCCCATGATGGGTTAGCGTCTTATGAAAGAGACCCTGTCACCCCTTCCACCGTGTGAGGACTCAGGGAGAAGGCACCAGATGTGACACAGGAAGATGCCGTGGCCTGAACATGCTGGCACCTTATCTTGGACTTCTAGTCTCCAGAACTGTGCAAAAGAAAGGTCTGTTGTTCTAAGGCACCCAAAGTGTGGTATTTTGTTATAGCAGCCCTGAATGATCTACAATAACTGTGGGTTTCCTCTTCCTATTTATTTATTTTTTTATTGAGGTATAGTTGATGTACAGAATTATATAAATTTCAGATGTAACAACATAGTGATTCACAATTTTTTAAGGTTATATTCCATTTATAGTTATTATAAAATATAGGCAATATTCCCTGTGTGGTACATTATATCCATGTATCTTATTTATTTTATACATAGATCCTCTTTTAATTTAGATCAGGGTCTTGATATGCAGTTATGATTTACATTTCTTTTCTTTCACCTCCTCCCCTTTCTCTTGCCCCACCTACCCCTAGTTACAAGGGACACACACATTAAAAGAAAACCTCTATTGTCAACTGACTTACATCGACTTAAATAAGACGTGAAAACAAATTATTGGAGTTTAGTGGTTGAAATGGGCTCTAGTCAGACTGTCCTGGATTTGAGCCCTGGATTTTCCACTTTACTGTGCAAACTAAGGTAAATGGCTTAATTTCTCAAAGTTTGTCACTTCTGTAAAATGAGGAGTGATATAGTAGTTTCTGCGTAAGAAGAAAGCATGAACACAAGTAAAACTTTTTGCACAGTATGGGGTGTACATTGACTGTTGGATGTGTGCAGTGTTGTATTTGGGGTCCCAGTGGAGACGTGCACAGTAGGGGGAGCAAACGGGGAGGGTTGACTGAGTCCCCTTGTAGTTCGGGGGGTAGTACTGGGGAAGGACCTGAGGGTCCACGAGGAGTAGACTGCGGGGACCGGCTGTAAAGGAGTGTGTGTGCTCGCCATGGAGATGCAAGTGACCATGGAGTGCAGGTGGTTCTGGATTGTAAACTGGGAGACTGATGGGTAGAAAGGAGGCCAGACGTGTAAACAAGGACATTTATGTCATCCTGGTGATGTTTTTAAATAATTTTGCGTAGTTAAACCATAAACAGATTGGCATTTATAAAAGAAAAATTATTCTGGTGGCAGAATGGAGAATGAATTGAAGAAATTTAAAATTAGTGTCTGGGTGGTGGGTAAAAGTGACTAAACTGAAACAGGGGCAGTGGGGAAGGAAAGAGACAGATGTGGGGAATATTCAGGATTTACCGTTGTCAGGACTCAACGTTTGATTGGATGCTTTCCTTGGTTTCTGATTCACACCTGTGGGTGGAGGGTGATTCTGAGAATGTGAAAGTGAGAACAGGTTTCAGGCAAGATGATCATTTTCGTTTGGACATCTAGAATTCACGACTCCTTGGGACATGGTGGTGACAATTCTGGAGGACAGAGGAACTGGGGTTACTAGCATAGGCCATGAGTTATGTGCTAAAAAGGTAAGTGAATAAACCTCGTAAGTCAAGATACAGTGGAGAGAAGTACATTGGGATAAAATTCTTACGGACAGTGAGGAACAGGTGTAGAGAGACTAGAGGGAATGGATTCACGGGAGGCCTGGCTGGAGGATATCCTTTAAGACCTGAGAGGCGGAGCTTGTCTCCTGATTCCGAAGTCCAGTCTGTGGAGTGATTAGACCTGAGGGGCTCAGGTGTTGGCTGAGACTTGATGCCTCCCAGGATGGTGGAGGACGTTCTGAGAATCAGGTGTGGGGTTGTGGGACAGGGAGAGGAAGGCGGGGCCATGAGAGGACGGTGGGACCTTGGGAGGTAGGTGGGTCCGTGGGATGAAGGCGGGGCATCAAGAGGTAGGTGGGGCCTCGAGAGTTGGGCGGGGCCAAGGAGGCAGGCCAGGGTTCCCACTGAGGGGGTCGATGATGACACTGCCAGGTGAAAGGGGCTTCAGAGGTGGAGAGGAGTTTGCACAGGGTGGGCCTGGAACATTCTCTAGATGATTCTGGAGGCCTAGGTTGTACAACCACGTTGTATGAGAGGAATCAGGAAAGTCACCTTTCAGCTCGGCTGTCACTTGCTTGGCTTTCACATCCGCCTTGTCAGTTACCGTCTTGGGTCTTCAGTCCCGGCTCTTCACTCCAGCCTGTGGCTCTCAGTTCAGGGCCACGGTCCTTCCAGGGTGGCATTGGCAGTGTCTGAGGGTATTTGGTCGCCACAGTGGGGGAGGGGTGCAGCTGGCATCTAATGGTGGAGGCCAGGGGTGCTGCCCAGCACTTCACAGGACCCCTCCCCCATCAGAGAGTATCCAGTTCCAATGCCAGCAGTTGAGAAACCCCGTGATGACATTTTACCATATCATATTCCTACGTAAAGCCTTTTTAGTGGTTTTTCTGTGAGAATGAAGTCCAGATTCCTTGGACCTCCATGACCTGTCTCCTTCTCCAGCTCGTGACCCACCTCCCTTTCCGTTTCTCCAAACCCTGTCCTTCACCTCCCGAGTGCTTCTCAGTTTCCCCGACTGTCCGTGGGGCTGGGTGAGAGCTCCTGTTTCTGCTCCTGAACTGTTACCTCTTAGTTCAGTTCACTCTCTGTCAGAGAATGCTCTTCAGAGTTAGATGTCACTCCTCAGACACCTTCCTTCACCACCAAAGTCTGCATTTTCTGTCTCAAAGGACCTTACCTGTGTCATAATAGGCTACACACTCTGCATGCCCCAATGCACATGAAATCTTCCGTGGAGGTGCCTTCGTTATGGTGCAGTGCAGCATCTCTGTGCTTACTGTAGAAACACAGATGTACGATGAACGCAGGGATCTGGTGTTCCCAGAGTGGTCAGAGCGGACTCTAGTCCCAGACTGTGTATTCCGGTCCATCTCCTCCACTTACTGAAGAGGTTGGGACAGGTATCCAAGGTCATAGGCTAAAAATTTTCGTGTATAATAATAATACCTACCTCTGGGGACAATCTTGAAGATTAAATGAGATTAACTGATAAAGCATTTACCATAGCACCTGGCATGTAATAAGTGCCTAGTAAATACTAGTGTTTACTATTTTTATTTTATTTCAAGTTTCTATCACAGAACTCAGCAGAGCTGTTTAGTAAATATGCTTTGATTTCGCGAGGCTGGAGGGAAAGCCACGGTGACTGAGGAAGGGAAGACCTGCAAGATCTATTAGGTGGATTGTTTTGAATGATCAGGAGTTACCTATATTTCATAATCATGTGAATTGGACGGAAAGAAGGTGGAGGATGGGTGGAGTGTGGATTTGCTCAGGAATTGCTTGGCTTGAGAACCGACTCTCTATGGGATCTCTGCTTTCAGGCTTATTGTCATTCTTTCTTAATCTACTTGCTACTCTTGATTTTACTGGTGTAATTCCCACCTTCTTCCCACAACCCTCCCTCCCCAAATCTTTCTGGAGATAATAGGAAAAGCTGTGGGTCAGACACCTGCCAGTTTGCGAAGGTGAGACCATCATGCCCACTTAGTGGTGTGCTCATGGCCACTTCATAGTGACTACATGTTTCCCTGGGAAAGTGTCACATGCAAATATTGGCACATCACTTACTTACTTGTAGTGTCAACCTAAATAAAGGAGATAAGCTGAGGCAAGCTCAAATGACCAGAAATTGAGTTTATTGGGGAAGTAGTAGAGGACTTGCAATTCAGGAAGTCGGTTGAGGGTTCAGGGCAGCTCTGTTTATGCGCAAGGAGTGAAAAGATGGGGTGTCCAGCCAGAGTCCAGGCAGTGACTTCATTGGCTTGAAGATGGGGCGGGACTCTTGGCAGGTGTTCACTGGCCAGGAGACAGTTTTCTGTCTTCTGTAAACCAGGCACTAAGGGGAAATCAGTCTCTTGATTCCTCAGTTTGTTTCCTGGGGGTGCATGCGTGAGTGTCTCCATCTCCTCCTCCAGTTCCATTTTGGGCTGAAATCCTCTCGTGGTCACTTTCGCTCGCTCTGTTGTGTGTGTGTCCAGCATACTTTGTAGATAATGTGGCCTGAATGAATGAAAGTACCGCTGTCTACAAGGATGCCTGCTTTACTCAGAATTCCTGAGACAGAGGGACCCAAGGGCTAGAGGTTAGTTTATACCCAACATTGTTCTTTTCTCTCAGGGACTCTACCACGTGGAATCCACTTAATTTTCTTGGCTGGATAATTCTTGTAGGATAAAGTTATTGAAGGGAACAGTCAATAAATATAAACAGGAAGAAATCTGCTTACTATTCTTAGTTTTCTTCAAGGGGAATTTTTTCATCCAATTTTATTTTTAGTTAAAAAAGGTGATTTCCTAAATAATATAAGTGGATTGTGTCAAGAAGTTCCGAGTTGGTTTCTTTCTTTGCTGGTTGTACACTTGCATGGTTTTTAAATAGTTGTGTTAGTAACCTTTCTTTAGCACAGGCTTGATTGTATTGTGGGTCAGGTTACATCCCCTAGGATTGTAGTCATACAGCCCAGTGTGAAGGAGAAGGATTTTAATACATGGTTTGAAAATTATTTCTCTGGACTCCATCATTCTATGATTGTATGTAGTAATCAGTATCCAAACTTTTATGCATATGAATTGAAGCACATATATTTTGAGATTATTTTATTTTTTTGACCTGGTATGTGGTTTAGTAAATTTCTAACATGTGCTGCTTTCTGTGTATTTTATTTTAGAAGGCAAAAGAGCTGATTCCCCTACCACCTTCTCCCCCCATTATGCTCAATTCCAGAGTATTGTTGCAAAAGTAGCGATGATATGGTTGTTATTACCTCACCACAGTGTTCTGAGCTTAGAGGAAATGCTGCCAAGACTTTTATGGATTTCAGGATAATCCCCAGCCATGAAGGTCATTGACGTTCAGAAAAATCAACTTTCAAAAACTCATTTGTGGGACTTCCCTGGTGGCACAGTGGTTTAGAATCCACCCACCAATGCAGGGGACACAGGTTCGAGCCCTGGTCAGGGAAGATCCCACATGCCGCAGAGCAACTAAGCCCGTACGCCGTCTACACTCTAGAGCCTGCAAACCATAACTACTGAACTGTGCACCACAACTACTGAAGCCTGTGTGCTCTAGGGCCCGCGTGCTGCAACTACTGAAGCCCGCGCACCTAAAGCCCGTGCTCCGCAACAAGAGAAGCCACGGTGATGAAAAGCCTACGCACCGCAATGAAGAGTAGCCCCCGCTCACTGCAACTAGAGAAAGCCCGCGTGTAGCAATGAAGATGTAACGCAGCTGAAAAATTAATAAAATTAAAAAAAATTTTTTAAATGTCTTAAAAAAATAATATTAAAAAAACCTCTCATTTGTGGCAGTCACACTTTTTAAGTTAATGACGTACTTTTTTCTCTGTGGTTTGTTTTTCCTCATTTGAGGGGCATGCTATTTTGGATGCCTGTTTTGCTTTCACAAGTGGCCCTTTTATCACTCCTTTGGCAAACTGGGTGATGCAGAATTCATTTTGAGTTTATAAGATGGACTTTTATTAAAATGGGTGACTCAGCCCAACTTTTCTGTCGTGATTTTCTTGTCTTTCTCCTGGATGTGCACTGAATATTAATTAGTTGTGTGGGTGTGACTCGCATTTTGGTGGCCTCCTTCGCCCATCTCAAGAGCCAGGAGGAGTGCAGAACCTGAAGGGCCCTTGGACCCAGAGGACACCAGCCAACCAGGAGCTTAGAGGGCTTTTTCTCCAGAGTTTTACTAGCCTTTGGAAATCTGAAAGATGATTTATTTCCTTTGTATTACTTTATTGTCTAGATGAGGGATTGGCACAGTTTGTTAAAGTTGGCCAGAGGGAAGACATCTTAGGCTTTAGTAACTGTTTCACAGCCTCTGTCACAGTACCCAGCTCTGCTGTCATCCTGTGAGAGCCGCCATGGACAATGTGCAGTGAATAAGCGTGACTGTTATTTCCTAACAAGACTTCATTTACAAACACGGGCAGCAGCTGCAGTTTGCTGGCTCCTGGTCTATACTTAGGTAAAACGTAAAATGTAAATGTATTGTGTCAGTGTGACTTTTCTCTCCGTCTCTAACCATGTGTGGTCACCAGCCAGTCACATAATAGTTAGTGACTTTTTTTTCATGAAAAATGCAGCTCCTCTCCCTGTGCTGTGTCTCTCACTGTCCAAGTGACTGCCAGCGGGCAGGTGCAATGGCACAGTGTTTCGTGGGGACAGAAGATTTGAGTTCCAAGTGTCATTGTGGCTGGACCACAGTGTCCAGTGTGAGGGGTGGGCATGGGGGTGGTCATCGGCAGAGAAGATTCTGGGTGATACCCAGAGCCCTTGATGGAGGCTTCTGGAAGACGGGTTTAGGAATTGGAACTCAATCCCGGGAATGGTGGGGAACCACTGGAGGGTTTTACGAAGAGGTGTGTTTTGTTTGTTTGTTTATTTATTTTTTTACCATGCGGAACACTAAACTTTATTCACTTTATATATTTAACAGTTCTAAAGCATTTACTTCTTGCTTTGACAAAAGAATGAAAAATACAGGAGCACTGAGCAACTCCTCTTTAGGAGAAAAGGGTTATATATACAGCTGCGGAGAGTTACGGTTCCTCCTTGACATATGACGAAAAACAGTAATAAAAAAGTGCTTCGTTGATCAACAAAGGGCTAAGAGCTGCAAGCATTTATTCACACTCTACATCAGACCCAAGAAACCTGTATCGTAAACTCTGGCACCTGTCACGAGGAACTGCACAATCTTTAATTAGACTGACTGTTCCCTACCTGCAAGGCCAGACCACACAGAGTGTGGAGAACTTACACCCTATTTCACTAAATTCAAATTCTCAGCAACCTGCTGCCACTGGGAAGTCAGAGACACACTCAGTTGCTCTTGGCTTTACCTGGACTGACAGTTCCATGGAAGGTTTCTGGGCCACATGTTAACTACACCCAGGCACACACAGGAGCCGGCTTCCTGAGCCACAACTTGCCCTTAGCCAGGGAACTGCTTCCAAAGGGTCAGGAGGGTTCCCAGGCCTCACCCCCACTGCCCACCACAATCCACCCTGTTAGCAGTTAGCAGCTGTTAGCAGAGCCAGGCATGGCCCTTCCCCCGAGAGGGAGGGCAGGCACAAAACATGGATGCTGAGATCACAAAGCACAGACCTAAACTCAGCAGAGGAGTGTTTTAGAGACACCTTTCTTGGTGCTTGTGGAGTCTGGACCGAGGGGTGTTCTGTGGGTCTGACTTGGAGGCTGGAAGATTCTGAGGAAGATGAAGTGGGAATCCAGGGGAACGGAGGTGCTGCCCTTAGCTATGGACATGGTGCTGGGGATGAAGAAGGGGCAGTTCTGATTATACTGGTAGATTAGTGGTTCTCCCAAAGCGAGCAGGCATTGAATCACCTGGAGGACGTGTGAGCACAATTGCTAGGCCTGCCCCAGAGGTTCTGAGTCAGGAGGTCTGAGCTGGGTTCCCAGGTGATGCTGCTGCAGGTGGTCCGGGACCACACTCTGAGAAGCTCTGCCTTAGAAGGTCCACGTGACGAGCCTCAGGGATTTGGCTGATGATATAAAGGTGAGGGAGAGGGCAGGAATGAGGAGGGTATGTGCCCAGATTTCCGGCTTGGGCGACAGGGGAGAGGGTGGTGCTGTTTACTGTGTGAAGTACAGGAGGAGTGGGTTGGGAGAACAGCTAGTTCAGTTTAGGTCTTACGGAATTTGGGGATAGTCTCCTGAAAGATACGCAAAAGTAACTGGTTATGTGTGTCTAGGGGTCAGGAGACAGAGCCTAGGGGGAGAGAGATGGAGGGATCTTCACCTCGTATATGATCCCTGAAGCCTTATGCATTGAAAAGTGCCTTCAGGGTGAGAATCAAGCAGGACCTGACGTACAGATGAACATGTATGCAACGGGAAGGGGGAAAGCTGCACGGGGCAGGTAAAGAGCAGTCAGAGGTGGGGCAGAAAAAAAGATTATAAAAACAGACAGATGGAGTACTAAGTGATATAAAATGTTGCTAAGAGGTCAAGGAAGGGCAAGACTGGAAAGTAGTCATTGAATTTGCCAAAGTTATCATCAATAACCTTGTAGATGTAGAGAGCAGTCTGGGTGGGGTCCAAGGGGCGCTGGCCTGGTCTCCGCAGGCTGAGGCTGGACGGAGGGTCCGGGTGAGCTGGGGAGATGGGAGGGGTCAGCACAGGTGTGTGATGAGAGCCAGCAGCTTTGTGTCAGGTGGGTTATGAGTGGGGAAGGGGAAGTATCTTTTTTAAAAAAAGCTTGGGAGTGTTTAGAGCCTGTGCAGATGCTAATGGGAGGGATCCGATAGAGAAGGCGAACTGATGGATAGCCTGTGGTCCTGCAAAGCAGAGGGAGGGCATGAGTAGCTCAGATCGGGGTTGGTCTGGGACACGGACAGGAACACCTGTGTGTTGAAACAGCCGTGGGAAGGGGGATGCAGTGCAGATGGGCTTTCTAGGTGGCTCACGGGAAGGTGAGGGAGTGCTGACGGCTTCTGCATTCGCTGTGCATTAGGAGGTGTCCACATCTGCATTGGGTGAGTAGGGGTGTGTGAGACCAGATGTTTGAAAATGGTGTGGAAACGGTTCATTTGGATGCCCCAGAACTGGGACTGAGGGCTGGCGGGAGGGATGGGGTGCCCATGGAGGCCGGCGGAGGTGCAGGGTGGTGGGTTAATGTCGGCTCTGCCCCAGCACTGGGTGTGGCAAAGGCAAAGCAGGGCCCGGATCTCAGGCTGACGCTGTGCCTGGTGATGCATCTGAAGGTGAGTGAGGATGGGAATTGGTAGTGGAAAGAGCTGACAGATGAGCTCACTCAAGCTCAGAAAGGGGGAGTGACTTACCTGTGACCGAAATACTTAGGGCCGAGCCAGAAATCTCAGTCTCCTGACACTCGGGTCAGTCACTTTTCCCCACACCACCCTGTCTCCATGAGAGAAGGAAAAAGTTCTTCCACTTGAAACAGGTTCTGACTTTCCCCATGTTTTTGGTGGTTAATGGTCCCAGCGCGTTCATTAACTGTGGTTGGGTAATGAGTATTTCTTTAACAAAGCAATTGTGTGACTTCCGGGTCAGGTGAACATGCTGTAAGGAATCTTGGACATTTTTAGAGCTGTTTGAAAAAGATGTTGGGGTTCCATGTAAGTAAATACTGGGGATTCAAAGATGGAAGATGGCCTAGGAAGAATGGAGCTAGTATTAGTAGCCTGAGAAATCTGTATGGAAAATGAGTTCCCGAAGATGTACTTTAAATACTGCCCTGAAAGGAGAACTTTAAAAACAAGAATTTTCCCACGACGTTCCATATGAAAACACTGGTGTCTCCAGTTCATTTGAAGCATCCGCCTGGGAGGAGGTCAGTTTTGTTCAGAGACTGAAGGGATGGGCCATGGGTGCAGCTCAGAACCATGTTGGCGTGTCCTGATACCTGTGAGTCTGGAGAGACCACATGTGAGCCTGTAGGTTAGGAGTAAGGCGCCTGGGTGTCATCCCTGTGGTTTTCTAAGGCCAAGCTTCTCAAGGTACCAGGTGGGCCATATTGAAGGTCTTACTGATCCCGTCAGGGGCATGAGAATAGGGTATCCTTGAAAACAAAGCATCTGATGCAAAGTCAAAATATAACTGAGGTTAGGGATTGGCATTAATGGAATCTGAATCTGAAAGTGGCCTCCTTTTGTAGTAAATATTGGTTGTATGTTGTCTATATATTTACTGAAGGTGGACGGGGAAGAGGACGTCTGGATACGTGGAGGTGGAGGAGGACAGGTGTGTCCTGAGGGGGGTCACAGGACGCAGTGGAAAAGGCCTTTCTTTCTAGTTTTCTGTTACAAATGCAACCAATATTTACTACAGTAGGAGGTGATCTTCAGATTCAAAATAGATGGCAGCGGAAGCCAGGGCAAGATCCGAGGAGAAATCCTGCATTATGCACCTTAGAATGCTGATCTTGACTAATACTCTGCAACAAAGGCTCTGAGATTCGTGCAACAAGAGGATGAGGGTCTTTAAGGGGCCCCCGTTGGAGCATCCATCACTCCTCTTCCTGGGTGTCAGTTACAAAATAGAAAGACAGTGGTCTACATATGCTGACTCCCATAGTACTTGGGAGAAGTACAATATATACTGAGTATATGGTATCTTGACAAAGCAGGAATTTCAGACTCACTGTGGACATAGGCAATGAAAACCAAAAGGTGGACAATGCTTTCCTTAGTGTGAGGGGGAAAATGCAAGAGGGACTGATTAGGTCCATGGCAAATGCAGGTTAAGTGAACCCAAGTGGGTCTGTTTGGTTCCCTCAGTCCAGGTGTGAGGAATGAGGAGAGTCAGAAAACTGGGACTTATATCTTGTTCTTGATGCCATGAGACACATACCGTAGATGATCTGTGGCTTTGAGGATCCTGGTAACAGAACTAAATTGTTTCTATACTTCAGCACTTCTTTGTTTTGCAAAAAAAGTAAATTAGTCAGCAGCAGTTATGGGGGAAAGTGAAAGTGGTCTTGGGGACCACACATTTGTCATCAGGGGAGCTTTTTTTCCCTTTCAAAAAAAGTCTTTATTTTCAGAGTGCCTGGCCCAAAGTAGGTCTCAGAGAATGGTGTTTTTACAGCAGAATCATTTACAACAAAACCCATGAATAGCAGCCAGCATTTAGTCTAAGGGCCAAGCCCTGTGCTTAGTGTTTAACATGGATCACTTAAATTGATTAATTTTAATTTAAACATTTATTTATTTAACCCTACTTCCATTTTCTGGTGTGAAAATGGAGACTTAGAGAGTGTTACTTGCTAAGTCCCACAGTTCTGTAAGCGGCAGAGGCAGAATCCAAACCCAGGAAAGCTGACCCCATGTCTCCTGCCTTTTCTTCACCCCCTGAGGCTGATCTGTTGCCAAAGCGGTTGATTCAGAGATGCTGCTGCCCCTTGAACAGCACGGGGGTCAGGACCTCCGAACCCCCACAGTGGAGCATGCTCCCGTAAGTGACGGATGGCCCTCCACCTGCAGCCGCGGTTCTCTCTGCAGAGCGTGTGGTTCTGAAGTGTTTCCTCTTGAACAAAATCTGCGTGTAAGTGCACCCGCACCGATCAGACCTGTGTTGTTCAGGGGTCACCTGTCTATCTAGAAACTCTGGCTTTGTTTCTCTTCTGTTGTCCTCACTCTGGTGCATGTCACCTTTGTGCCTCCTACTTGTCCTCCGTGTCCCCTCTTGCCCCTCAGCTCCTTCCCCACAGACGAGCAATCCTGTCACCTGCTATAGATGCTCACTCTGACCTGAGGCAGCCTCAGAGCCCTCACTCATGCCTGCAGGGCCCTCCCTCAGCGGGCTCCTGTCTGGGGCTGCAGCTCCTAAAATTCTATTGGCCTCCACTTTTGGAAGGTCCGACTGGCTAGGCCTGAGTTTTGACTCTGGAAATGGGGTTTTGATCAGCTAGGTTTGGGAAAGCCTTGCTCCAGAAAATGTGTTCTATGAATATTAGTTGCTGCTTTGCTGTGGAAGCTGCTTTTTGCCTCTGTTCTTTAACTGCAAGGAGGTCCTACCATTGAATTCTCTGAAGTTTAACTCAGCTGATGAGGTCCGCTGGGTGAGCACTAAGCTTATTGACCGAACATCTTCCCCAGACAGCTCGTTAAGGCTTTGGTTCACTTTCTGTATGCAATTGAGAAGCAGCTAAGCTGAGAGAGATGGAGCTGGTCTCCAGGTGGTTGACAGACTCTTCAGTGGAGATAATAGCACGTCTAATTTCTTAGGGGAACTTTCTCTGTTTAATTCTTTCTTGTTTTTATTTGAAAAATGTTGAGATGTAAAATGCAGATATTCAGACGTGGAAGTGTAACTCTGAATAAATCCCTGTCTTTAACAAAAAAGTTTATTAAATTTAATCTTACTCAATATTTACTGTGGCCCCTGGCCTAATCCCAGGGATTTTTCTTCCTTTATATATTTAAAAGCATGTTCTTCTGAATTTTACTTTTGAAGTATAAGGGGTTGTGGAACATTGACGTTAGAGAATATTAAGACTGAGAATAATTATTTGTGAGTTTATCAAAGTATCCAACAATCCTAGAGAGAAAAATTTTAAAACTTTTCAATAATCTTGTCTGCAGGGTATGTATTCTAGATTAAGAAGTTGTTATGGACTGCATATACAGATACAGATAAAGTTATTTTTTACAGATATTTTTATCTCTACCATTATCACATATACCAAGTTATTTCTGATTTGATTTGTAAGCTATTTAATTGTTTCACATAAATGCGTATGCATAAAACGAGCAAGGTACTATAAATGTTAGATTCTTCCATGTCTTTGTTCTGTTAATTGCCAAGCATTTCTACTGCGTTTATTCTATTGCAGTGTTGAGTTTTACTCCCCTTTTTGTGCATAAGAGAAATTAGGTGGCCAATTCTTCTAGGCAAGTCTCTACGCTCAGCAAATATAGCAACTGAGGTGCTAAATTTCAGTCAAAAATAGAACTCGGCTTCATTTTGCAAATTTCTTCTCATTTCATGCCCAGGGAATCCAAGTAGCACATGCTTAGCTCTGCCCTCTTCTGGTGATTTCAAATTATGGACAGGGAATTCCCAGAACAGGATTACAGTTGACCCTTGAACAACGTGGGTTGAGGGCTACCCTCCGAGCAGTAGACAAGCTGTGTATAATTTATAGTGAGCTCTCCGTGTCTGCCGTTCAACCAGCTGGTTGGGATTCAGTATTTACTATTGAGAAAATCTGAGTATAAGTGGACCTGTGTAGCTCAAACCCTTGTTCAAGGGTCAGCTGTAATTTCCAAGGTTACAGAGTTGCTGGAAGAGGTTTTAAAATTTCAGCACCACAGAATATATTCACTGGAAAGTTAATTGTAGTACTTTTGATTTTTAAAATGTAAAATATTCTTTCATTTAGCAATTTTTAAAAAAAATTTTATTTATTTATTTTTGGCTGTGTTGGGTCTTCGTCTCTGTGCGAGGGTTTTCTCTAGTTGTGGCAAGCGGGGGCCACTCTTCATCACGGTGCGTGGGCCTCTCACTATTGCGGCCTCTCTTGTTGCGGAGCATGGGCTCCAGACGCGCAGGCTCAGCAATTGTGGCTCACGGGCCCAGTTGCTCTGCGGCACGTGGGATCTTCCCAGACCAGGGCTCGAACCCGTGTCCCCTGTATTGGCAGGCAGATTCTCAACCACTGCGCCACCAGGGAAGCCCCATTTAGCAAATTTTTAAAATTGGAGAGAAATGTAAGCTGCTTTCTACATTGCTCAAGAAAAGAGTCACTGTAGTTTTTTTCTCTAAGAACAGATGAAAACAAGTATAGATATAGTTCAGGTTACAGTCATATTAGAGAAAATAATCCAATATTTTGAATGCTGATGTTGATGAAGTTACTAGGATTTTTTGTACTCTTCCGACCCAGCACTTTTTCAGTTAAAGCTTGGGATAACTCCCTTCAGTTGAGTTTCTGGTTAAAACAACACACCTTCCCGTTTAGAGAAAACAATTTTCATTAAGTTGAATTTGCTAAGCCATTATCTTCTTTAGCTAAAGGATTAACTTGTATTGAAATATTCTTTTCACTTTTAAAGATTTGTACAAAACTTTGTGAAGGAGCTTATATCAAGATATAAAGATCATGGGTGCTTACAGATGTGATGGGCTACAAATCAGACGTAGTGAACACAGAGTACTCATGGGAACCGGTTAACCTCTTCTGTACCCAGCAGTAAACTACCATTGATTAAACGAGACACCAGGCCATCCCATGTTCTCCTTAGCTATGAGCAAGAAGCGGTGTCTTTGAGCATGAGCAAAGGTTCCACAAGGTAAGACCAAGCAAACACAATGTAGGCATCTCCTGCTCAGGATCTTGTTGGGTCATGACTTTAATTAAGATCACACTGAGATTTAATAATACTTTGAAATTAAAATCCAACTAAAGAGCACTGAGCTAAGGGATGAAAATTGATTTTGTTTCTAAGCTCTGTTAGTAGTTGTGTTACCTCACTGGTAAAATGAAGTCCAGTTCCATGACCCTTCAAATAACAGTAACATTTGTGGAGCCATTACTTTGCTAATGATTTTACACGTGTCATTTGATCTTACACACCTTATAACACCCTGGAGGTATTATTATTAATGTCTATTTTAGAAAGATGGAGACTGGGCATTGTAAATAGCAAGAAATGGTCCCCATCTATGTCTGTAGAACTCTGACACGCCTCCTCTTGACGACTGTGTCTGTCATGCAGAGGCCGTTGAAATTCTTTCAGAATCAGTACAGCCTATGGACACAAACATGTTAGCATCTCTTAAGTATGGTCTAAGGCAAATGCACAAGTTCTAACAGGAGGCTTCCTTTGTTAATAACTTCAGAAAATAAGTGATATGTAGTTATATGAGGCTAATAAACTATCTTCCCTGGATACCTTGTGGATACATGGGTCCTATCGATACATTTGTTGATTCTAAGTCCCGATTGTGACGTTACTATAAGTGCTTGGTCTTTGGAAATGGCTTGTCAAGGCCTCTGTTTTGTGTAGTTGTGTTTGCGCTCTGGAGAGTGGCTGGCCTCTGAGTGAGGATGATCACAGCTGTAGCCATGATCAAATGTCTTTCCTTCTTCTCAGCAACTGTCCAGCCACTGTTTCTGAGCTGGGACACTCTCTCATTTTATTGGGAGGTTTGCAGTTTTAGGTGACCTTCCTCAGTTTCGTCTTATATGGACTAATTCTTCTTGCAAGACTTCTGGAAAACTTGCTTCTACTTTTCTACCACCGTTTGGTCCTTAACTATCCAATTTCCAGGCCCATCAACATATTTCAGATATTTATGAAAAGATGTCTGTTCCCTTAGTTTTGAGAATTCACTTTCCTTAACTTCTAGTAGGATTTGAGGCGGTTTTAGACAGTGTTTCTTGCAAACTCTGCTTGCTGCAAAGCACGAATTTTTCTCCTTTCTTCTTCCTGCTGCTAAAATGTAGAAAGTCAAGTCCTTGAGTTTCTCTCCCCTCCCTCCCCCCGTTCTTTGTCTTCACAAATGCATGTGCCCACGGACTGGCCTGCATGCAGACACCCAGCTCCAGTCACACCTGCAGCTCTGATTGTGTTTCTGTCTGCCTGCTGAAAGCCTTGATCCCAGTGTTCCACTGGCATCTCAGATTCAACTTACCTGAAATCAGACTCCTTTGCAAAACGTCATCAAGTGGTCCTCCTTTCTCAAGAGCATGACTGTGGCTTTCTTCCATGTGTAAAACCTTGACCTCCTCTGCACTGAGGCCCTGTGGTCCCCATCTGTGCCCCTCAGCTCCTGGGAAGTCTGCCTCTCAGCCCAGGGCCCCCAATATGTCTGCTCTGGGCCTCTTGCCTGGATCAGTCCCCGTACATCCTATCCCCTTCTCGTTGTGGCTTATTCTCACCAGGACCGGGTCTGCCTTATTTTCTGCTCATGTGGTGCACACCCTTGTGGTATCCGTGCTCCCCCGCATTTGCCCTCCCCACTCTGACCCTCCCCTGGTCCCCTGAGGACCCTGTGATTTTCTGTCCCTGATTTACAGATTTTCCCCTTTTCCTGAATGCTCTCCAGACATAGTTTTTGGTTTCCAATAATAATTTTCATTTTTTTAATGTCAAATTTTATTTTTTTTAATACTTTTAAAAACCTTCCAGGAAGGTTTCCTGATCACCTTAACCAGGGGGAATCTGGCTTCATTTTGAATCACCGCCACACAGGTGCTGTTCCGGAGGTTCATGCCAGTCTTCTGTTTTATAGTATGTCTGCACCTTTTATATTGATAATAGCCCATGAGATTTTGACTGAAGTGTTTTGAGTTTAGACACACTGGAATTGAATCCTAGCTTGTTTACCCTGTAACTGTATGTATGATTTGCAGCAAGTTATTTATTTGAGGCTCAGTTTTTTCATCCATAAAAGGAAGGTAAAAGGAATTTTGATGAGGATCAGATAAATTATCAGGTACTTAGGTAAATGAAGTAATGTTCGGACCTTATGGTTAGATCCCCAACTGGGCTTGAGTCTTGGCTTTACTGGCACTTACACTGTGGCATTGGTCAGCTTCTGTGTCCTCCATGGGCCTTTGTTACTAGTTGGTTATATTGGGAGGTTGTTGACCACATGCCAGCACAGAGTGGGTGCCAGAGCTGTTTTATCTTTGTTATCGTTGATACATATATTCATGCCCGGATGTGTCCAGGCAGTGTTCAGGTATCTTCTCATTTAATCTTCCTTAGTTCCCCCTCCCTCCCCCCCTCCCTCTCCATGAGCTGGTTGTGTTACTAGTTTACAGGTGAGGAAGTGCAAGGCTCCACAGCTAAGTTTCTAGAAGAAGACGGCGCTAGGACTTATGATTTAAACCCAGGAGTTGCCTGGCTTTAATTTCATGTACTTTGTGTTAGATCATGATGAAGCTAATGTGCAGTAGAGGGTTCAGTCAATGTTAACATTCATACCAACCTTGGAATTGTACATGGTTCATGTCTTAGGGGAGATCATGTTATCGCTGGGGAGAGGGCAGCACAGTGAATACTCACACAGAGGAAATGCTGCTACAGATGCTAAACGTGCTGCGGGAACACAGACGATGATGAACTCAACTGCCTGGGGAAGGAAAGAAGGAGAAGCCCCCCATAGAGAGGAAGCATTCAAAGCGGCACTGGAAGGTTAAGTAGGAGTTTGTCAGGTGGAAAGCTGAGCTGTCTTTGAGAGAAGAACTCATTCTGCCCCAGAGGCTCTGATGGATCCTGGTACATCCAGGAAATGGGGAGCCATCCTGGGCAGCAGGAACAAAGGGGGACTTGAGAAGGACGAGAGAAGACTGGTGGGCAGATGGCCATCCATGAGGGCATCGTCACAGGCCAGACCAGGACCTGGAATTCCATCTCAGAATCACTGGAGATCTACAACGTTTTTCCTGGTGAGAGATGGGCGTGCTTGTCTTTGCTTTTGGTGAGGTCTCACCGCATGGTGGGAGGTGGATGCAGGAGACTGGCAATCAAAGTAGAGAGTACTGAAATCATTCAAACTAGGTCCGAGAGCGAAAGCAATTGTGGTGAATGATAGTCTAATTCTAGAGGCCTGTCTGAGTTAGAGATGATTGGTTTTGGCGACTGACTGGATTCAGGATGTGCAGAGTTGTCAAAAGCCAAGGTTTCTAGTTTGGGAGACTGGATGGAACATGTAATTTTTAATAATTCATACTCTCAAAAATTTTGAACAATTCACTGTTTGTTAGTTTACCAAAGGACTCCTTAGTTACATCATTTAACTGAATGCTGGCACATCAAAGCTAATTAGATGCCTTCCTTTAGTAGTGGCTAGAACTTGGGATTGTTATGAATGTGCATCACTGAGAAGAAGGCCCATGCAGAGGGAAGCATTCAGCTTGGTTTGAGGCAGGTCAGAAGCATTTGTTTAAATTCCAACCTAGTCAGTGCTTTTGAAATTTCATTTTAGGATACTTCAGATTTGTTGATTACTTGCTCAAAAGACTTAAGTCTCTGCAGCGGAGTTTCTATTTAATTCATCTGTGTTGTGCATGCTGTGTTTTCAGAGGCATTCAGGGGAGGCCATGCTGCGTCAGGAACCTGGCTCCCTCCATGGTGATGGTGTGGGAGGTGGTGCCTGGCAGACTTGTCTCTGAAACAGGCCATGAACTTGCCTCAAAGGAGGGTTTTTTTTGTTTTGTTTTGTTTTGTTTTAAAACACTTCCAATATCTGAATTAGAGCAGGCCAGAACTGACAGGCTGTTTGACCCTGGGATGGTAAGAGAAATCCACTTTTGTGGTGGAAAGGCCTCATGCAAAATAGAAAAGCTGTGTTGGGATCTGTCTCCCTAAAAGATAAAGCAAATTATTCTGACCACAAAGATGGAATTTGAGCATCTGCCTGTTGGTAAGGGTCACCGAGGATGAACAGACACAGTTGTTAATCGTCTGAGCAATAACACGTGGGAAAGACGAGAAGAAAGAAGGAAAAATAAGGTCTGGAAACAAACAAAAATTTATTTTGCTACTTGAGAAGGCTTTTGAAAGCTTTAGGAAGAGTGGAAGAACAGAATTCTCAATTTGAAGTTAATTTACTCTTAATTGTACTTCTGAAATCCAAAAAATGAAAGTTAAAGCTTTTTTTTTTTTTTTGGTCATAGAAGGTGTGTAACTATGGACTTTATAAAACTATGGATTTACCTAACAGTTTGCTTTGTTCACTCTGACAGGTCCTTGTTCCCCCTGCAGTGCTGTGCTGTTAGCTAATACTTTATGGGGAGACCATCTTCTGAAGCTGTAGAAATGTAGATCACTTTACAGCATGTTCCAGTGTATCTGGAATAAAGTAGTTGATCACAGTTAATTATTTCTGAGAACTGAAGTGTGTGTGTAGTGGTGGGAAATGTCTGGGCATGTGTGGCTTCACTAAAAGGGTGTTCTCTTAGTCATTGTTAGGTTAGTGCTTTCCTTGAGGTGTCAGTCACTGAGAGAAATAATAGCTTTGTTGTCTGGGTCATCTGAAGGTGAGAGTAGTAAATGATTACAATATTAACTATTATTAATAAATGCAGTTGGTACTATTTATCGAACATTTACCAGAGCTTGAAGCACTGTGATTTGCAAATAATATCTCATACTATCCTCATTTTACCCAGGAAAAAGTGAGGTTCAGGGAGATTAAGTAACTTTTTCAAAATTAAGACCATGAACCAAGGTTTAAATTAATGTTGTAAACTCTAAAAGTATCTTGCTAATTGCCACAGCATCCTACCTCTTCCATTAGTTTTTTTATTTCTTTCCACTGGGTAATACTGGAAGCTTTGTTACATATTTAATCCAGCCAGAATGTCAAGTTTGTATTCAGCTTGGATTTTTTAAAAAACATCATTTTTCAGGGTCTCAGAGTATAGGCTCTGTGTACTGCAGGAAAGCTTATCTGCTTAGTTGGATATAGAAAAACTTACTTTCTTTTTCTGGATTTGCAATGACCTTGGGTAAGTCCGTTGACCTCCCTGGGTGATGTTCACAGCATTATTGCTGTTATATCATAAATGTATTCTTATTAGTGCAGCAAGTAAGGTCTGTGAGACACGTTTCCTCCCTAATATATGATTAGGAAAGAGACATTTAGGCTTGAGTGAATTTATTTCTTCATATTCAGACAGCAATTCAGATATTAAATTAAATAGAAATGGACTTCTGGGCTTCCCTGGTGGTGCAGTGGTTGAGAGTCTGCCTGCCAATGCAGGGGACACGGGTTCGAGCCCTGGTCTGGGAAGATCCCATATGCCGCGGAGCGACTGAGCCCGTGAGCCACAATTACTGAGCCTGCGCGTCTGGAGCCCGTGCTCCGCAACAAGAGAGGCCGCGATAGTGAGAGGCCCGCGCACCGCGATGAAGAGTGGCCCCCGCTTGCCGCAACTAGAGAAAGCCCTCGCACAGAAACGAAGACCCAACACAGCCATAAATAATAAATAAATAAATTTAAAAAAATACTTTAAAAAAAAAAAGAAATGGACTTCTAAATATAGATCAAATACTTCTAAAAAATTAGAGAACTCCATCTGCTTTCCCTTGCCCAAGTTTGATCCTCCTACTATAATAAAAGGTTCTTCCAAGGTCCCGCCTACCTGCTTCGTCCCTCTTCTCAGTGCACTGCTGAGCAGCTAACCTGTCCAGTAACTGTGCCTTATTCATTATTAAACAACTTTCTTCTGAACTTCAAATGCAGCCCGTCTTACCCAGATTCTCTTAAGATGTCTATTTGAGAAAATGAGAAAATGACAGGTGGAAGAATTGGAATTTAAGTGTTTAAATTCAGATGTGACATCTCTGAATAACGGAGCATAATACCATGTTTGTATGTTCTGTGACGTATTTGTTATTCATTCTTTGGAATCTCAAGTCTTACTCTCGTCCTCATGTGAATACCCTCTACTCCCCAGCCACACACCGCGTTACTGCTGACAACAAGGAGAACTCATGTGATGTGATGTTTTCTTTCCAACTGATTTCTTAAGTGTTTGGACTAACTGAGTCTGACCACCCACATCCTCTGTAAAATTAATCAGAAACAGGAGTTACATATTTCCAGTTCCCTGTCTTTACTTGCTGTGGGATTAGCTCAAGTGCTACAAAAGATTATACACACTATTTTATCTGGAACCAACAAAAAAGGTTTAAGGAAAGTCATTATAAAAACTGTTGCCTCCTAACTTGATAGCGTTGTTTTGTTTCCTTTAATTCTGGGAATGTATGTAAATTATTTGCATTATGTTACTGTTGGTAGAATATTCTTGTGGCACAATAAAGTCGGAGACTCAACAAGAAATTTTGAGAAGTTGGGCTGTTTGTTCAACTTTTCATGTGGTTTTCTAAATATACCTTATGAAATTTCTCTTTACATCCATCTTCCATTCGATACACTTGAGTTGTGGTTGCTGTGAGTTGCTGTGGCCTCATTAGAAATGTATTGTATTAGCGTCTTCTAAATGACCTCTAGTCATTTGGAAGATACTCTCCATTTTTCCAGGCTCGACATGAATTTTCCCTGGCCCTTATTTCTAACTCCTTTGTCTTCGCTATTGGACAAACCTGAACCATCACATCTCTTTTTTTCTGGTCGTGAAGTTCAAATTGGTATTTCTCACCCTCTTAAAAGTCAGGTGTTACTCTGCCCTGGCTGTGTGAGAAGTGGAAGACTAGTGAAACCAACTAATAGAATCTTCACAGTGATACATACTTTGCTGTAAACTCATAGCCAAGTCAGAAAGCCCCTCTACATCATCCCTACAGGCTCAGAACAGAGTGTGAGGAGATCCCCTTTAATTTATTGAGAGCTCTGACTGCTATTTGTTGGTTTTGTTTCTAGTTACAAATAATACAAGCTCACTGAGAGAGGAAATTTATAAACGCCCAAGGTCATGGCAATATGGATATTTTTACTTTCTCTTGAGCTCTTACAAATTTTTCAAACCATCTCAGTGAATAAGAATTATTTGCATCCATGTATCTATACACATGCACAGCTGTTTTAGCATTGTTTAAGTTTGCACTCCCTGTTCCTTTCTAAAAGTTTTTTGTCATTAATAAAACAAGCTTGTTAGCAAAACAAAGAAAACCCTGGGTTGCTGTGGCTTCAATGGTGAATTTCCCCAAACCTTCAAAGAAGAAATAATACCAGTCCTACATAACCTCTTTCAAAAATAGAGGAGAAGTGAATACCATTGTACTTACTTTATCAGACTAAAATTGATACCAGTACCAGACAGAGTCATTAGGAAACTGTAGATGGTGTCCCTGATGAAAATAAACAGGAGATTCCTTAACAAAATATTTACAAATTTAATCCAGCAATATATAAAGAGGAATGCAGGGTTGGTTGAACATTTGAAAATCAGTCAAGGCATAAAAGAGAAAAGTGTATGATCATCTTAATAGATGCAGAGAAAGGCTTTGATAAAATTTAATGCCCATTTATAAAAACAAAAACAAAAACAAAAAACTCTTGGCAAACTAGAAGAGAAGGGAATAGCTTCACACTGATAGGTCATACCTAAGAAGAACCTACAGCTGACAGCAAGATTAATAGTGAAAGACTGAATGTCTTGGACCTAAGAATGGGAACAGGCAAGGGTGCTGACTTCACTTGCTGTAGGAGTAGCTCACGTGCTATGTCACATTTATATACCTGCTCTTCTATTCAGCACTACCCCAGAGGTTCTAGCCACTGAACTAAGGCAAGAGGAAGAAATACAAGGCATAAAGAATAGAGAGAGGGCTGGGGTGGTGGGCAAAATGGGTGAAGGTGGTCAAAAGGTAAAAACTGAGTAATATTCCATTGTATATATGTGCCACATCTTCTTTATCCATTCATCTGTTGATGGACACTTAGGTTGCTTCCATGTCCTGGTTATTGTAAATAGAGCTGCAATGAACATTGTGGTACATGACTCTTTTTGAATTATGGTTTTCTCAGGGTATATGCCCAGTAGTGGGATTACTGGGTCGTATGGTAGTTCTATTTTTAGTTTTTTAAGGAACCTCCATACTGTTCGCCATAGTGGCTGTATCAATTTACATTCCCACCAACACCGCAGGAGGGTTCCCTTTCTCCACACTCTCTCCAGCATTTATTGTTTGTAGATTTTTTGATGATGGTCATTCTGAGTGGTGTGAGGTGATGCCTCATTGTAGTTTTGAGTTGCATTTCTCTAATGATTAGTGATGTTGAGCATTCTTTCATGTGTTTGTTGGCAATCTGTATGTCTTCTTTGGAGAAATGTCTATTTAGGTCTTCTGCCCATTTTTGGATTTGTTTTTTTTGTTTTTTTGTTTTTTAATATTGAGCTTCATGAGCTGCTTGTAAATTTTGGAGATTAATCCTTTGTCAGTTGCTGCATTTGCAAATATTTTCTCCCATTCTGAGCATTGCCTTTTCATCTTGTTTATGGTTTCCTTTGCTGTGGAAAAGCTTTTGAGTTTCATTAGTTCCCATTTGTTTATTTTTGTTTTTATTTCCATTTCTCTAGGAGGTGGGTCAAAAAGGATCTTGCTGTGATTTATGTCATAGAGTGTTCTGCCTATGTTTTCCTCTAAGAGTTTTATAGTGTCTGGCCTTACATTTAGCCATAAAAAGAAATGAAACTGTGTTATTTGTAGTGAGGTAGATGGACCTAGAGTCTGTCATACAGAGTGAAGTAAGTCAGAAAGAGAAAAACAAATACCCTATGCTAACATATATATGGAATCTAAAAAAAAGGTTCTGAAGAACCTAGAGGCAGGATAGGAATAAAGACGCAGACGTAGAGAATGGACTTGAGGACATGGGGATGGGGAAGGGTAAGCTGGGACAAAGTGAGAGAGTGGCATGGACATATATACATTACCAAATGTAAAATAAATAGTTAGTGGGAAGCAGCCACATAGCACAGGGAGATCAGCTCGGTGCTTTGTGACCACCTAGATTGGTGGAATCGGGAGGGTGAGAGTAAGATGCAAGAGGGAAGGGATAGGGGGGTATATGTATACGTATAGTTGATTCACTTTGTTATAAAGCAGAAACTAACACACCATTGTAAAGCAAATATATTACAATAAAGATGTTAAAAAAAAAAGAACTATTAAAAAAAGACTAGAGAGAAGTAAAACTTTCTGTGCAGGTGACATGATTGTTTATGTAGAAAATTCCAATGACTATATTAAATAGTCTTTAGCACTAATATGTGAATTTAAATGGTTCATGAGGCTAAGGTGAACTTATGAACATCAATTGTATTTCCATGTACTAGCAACAAACAATTAGAAAATAAAGAGGCGAAAACAGTACTTTCAAAAATAGCATGAAAAACATGAAATATGTAGAGATAAATTTAATGGAATATATATAAGATCTGTAAAGAACTAAGTAGATGGGGGCCCTGCCACCACACCATTAAAATGCCAGGAATTCAACACAATCCCATTAAAAATCCCAGCAGGCATTTTGTAGACATTAACAGCTGATTCTAAAATATGTATTGAAGTGCAGAGGAACTAGGATAGATAAAATAGTTCTGGACAAGACCAACAAAGCTGGTCGACTTACAAACACTACCTGATTACAAGACTGATGGTAAAGCTACGTTTATTAAGACAGTGTGGTACAGACATAAGGACAGACATGCAGACAGAGATCAGTGGAACAGAACAGGGTATCTAGAAAGAGACCCACATATATTTGGTCTGTTTAAACATATGTGCCAATGTGATTCAACATTTTTTTTTTAGCCTTTATAATGGGAAATACAGTTTACATATAGAAAAGTACAGATGTATGGCTCAAGATTTAACACAGATTGATCACCTATGTAATTACTGCCCAGGTCAAGAAATAAAATATTCTACATTGGATCAATATATTGTATTTAGGTGGTATCCCACTACTGGGCATATACCCTGAGAAAACCATAATTCAGAAAGAGTCATGTACCACAATGTTCACTGCAGCACTATTTACAATAGCCAGGTCATGGAAGCAACCTAAGTGTCCATCATTGGATGAATGGATAAAGAAGATGTGGCACATATATACAATGGAATATCACTCAGCCATAAAAAGGAACAAAATTGAGCTATTTGTAGTGAGGTGGCTGGACCTAGAGTCTGTCATACAGAGTGAAGTAAGTCAGAAAGAGAAAAACAAATACCGTATGCTGACACATATATATGGAATCTAAAAAAAAAAATGGTCATGAAGAACCTAGGGGCAAGACGGGAATAAAGACGCAGACCTACTAGAGAATGGACTTGAGGACACGGGGAGGGGGAAGGGTAAGCTGGGACGAAGTGAGAGAGTGGCATGGACATATATACACTACCAAATGTAAAACAGATAGCTAGTGGGAAGCAGCCGCATAGCACAGGGAGATCAGCTCTGTGCTTTGTGACCACCTAGAGGAGTGGGATAGGAAGGGTGGGAGGGAGGGAGATGCAAGAGGGAAGAGATATGGGAACATATGTATATGTATAACTGATTCACTTTGTTATAAAGCAGAAACTAACACACCATTGTAAAGCAATTATGTTCCAATAAAAACATTAAAAAATGGTAACTTACTTTAAATTTTAAATTATGAGGTTTACATCAAAACCAACATTTTGCAAATGCACTTTTAAGGCATAACAAGGGTCAGTATTGTAGGCAGTGAAAATGGTTTCTTGACACTGTAGTGCAAGTAATAGACAATCCAGAGATGTGGACTTTACTGATACAGGGGAATTACATTTCAATTTGAGGGCATTTTATATAAAGCACAACTACAGACCTAGTCATTTTGGCATATTAAGTTATCTTTAATAGTTTTTCTAGAAAACAGGTGATGTTTATATCCATGATAAAAAATTTTTATACAAGATCTACTGCCTTAATCTAGCCCCACTGGTGAAATTAACTTTTATTGTATTAGTAACTCAAATTACTGTTAGCATCACTCCAAAAACTTGCTTGATTTAACACTCCAGAAGTTTTTGCTAAGGACTGTTTTTATAAAACTGTCATTGGGACTTCCCTGGTGGTCCAGTGGCTAAGACTCTGTCCTCCCAGTGCAGGGGGCCCTGGTTCGACCTCTGGTTGGGGAACTGGATCCCGCATGCCACAGCTAAAGATCCCACATGCTGCAATGAAGATCCCGCACGTGGCAACGAAGATCCCGTGTGGCGCAGCCAAATAAATAAATATTTAAAAAAAAACAAACAAAAAACTGTCATTGCTTCTAATTTAGAATTTTGCTTAAAAGGAAGAGAGTATACAAAATTATATCGTCCCCACTGTGCCAAAAGAAAGTATTAAAAGTAAGTGGGCATCTTTATAACTATGAGGTTCCTGAGGTCGGGATTTTCTGGTAAGTTAGTGAATCTAAGGAGATCTGCAGCGTTAGGGGTTACTTTGTTCAACGTGTAGCCTGGGTCTATCCAGGATGGCTGTACCCAATTTTGACATAAAGTTATGGGTAGATATGCCCTGGAAAATAAACCGAAGAACCACAGTGTATCTTATACTTTTGTAAACAATGTTTTATGGGTAAACTTTTCACTTTCTCAAAAGGATGATAGATTTCAATATTTTGAATACATCAGTGTAGGTAACCTAACCAACTATCGTTATGTTTTTGTACTAAGGGATCTAGCTTTTAATAAAGTTACTGAAATGCAAAATAAATAAGTAGATAAAACATTGACGGCATCACAGAAAACTCCTCTCATGCCCATTCCTTGCTGTCACAGGTAACTAATGTTGGCTTGTACAGGAACCACAACCAACTTTTCCTAATGATTTTACTACCCTAGTATCAGTCCTGAAACACTGTGGTTTAATTTCATCTGCTTCTGCAACTTTGATATAAATATCCTACAGTATGCATTCTTCTGTGTCTGCTGCCTTTGCTCACATTAAGTGAAGTTGTCATTTGTTTTCATTTTTGTGTGGTTCCCCACTGTGTGAAGACTTCATCTTTTACCTAGCTGCTCTGCTGTTTATGAACATACCTGTTTTATTGTTGGAGTGATTTCAAATAATGCCGTTATGAACATTCTTGTACATTTCTGTTGGGTATATACCTAGGAGTAGGTATGCATGTATCCGGCTTTATGAGATATGGCAAAATGATTTTCATAAGTGGTTCTATCAATTTACAGTTCCATCAGCAGTATATGAGAATTCCCATTGTTCTACATTCTTGGCAACTTTGGTACTGTCACTCTTCTATTTTTTGTATGACTTTAACCATTCTGATGGAGGTGTAATGTTATGTCACTGTGGTTTTAGTTTACTTTTCTCTGATTATTAATGTGGTTGATAACTTTTTCTTATGTTTATTTGTGTGTTCTCCTTTGAGGTGTCTTGCTCATTTTTCTATGGGTTGATTGGATTTTTCTTAGTGGCTGTAGTGTCTCTTAGTAATGGTTTCAGACCCTTGGTAAATTAAGCTTTTACTTTCTTCACGGTGTCTTCTGATGATTACTTTTAATGTAGTCTCAATTATCCATCTTTTCCTCTATAGCTTGTGTGTTGGGTGTTCTGTTTAAAAGTCTTTGCCTACTCTGCAAACAGCAAGATATCTTCTTCTGTTATCTTCAGAAGTTTTGTTGTTTTGTCTTTTCTACTTAGATCTGTAATCATCCTGGAAAGTATGTTTGTGAGGTAGAGTTCATATTTTATTATCTGTCTGTGTGGGTGAGAGTCTGCTAAGTGGCTCTCTATTCCACTGTATATTTGTGTGTCCTTGTACAAATGTCAGAGTGCTTAATTATTGTTGCATTTTAATGTCTTGATATCTGGAATAGTAGCTCTTTCCACTTTGATTTTTTAAAATATTGTCTTGGCCATTTTAGATCCTTTTGAATATACATTTTAGAATCAGTTTATCATATCCCAATAAAACGCACTTGCACACTTCAGATGTTGATTAGAATTTCATTAAATTTAACTATCAGTTTGGAGAAAAGTGAAATAACAGATTTCAAATCCACAAACATGATAAATTTGTTTATATATACCTACATCATTTTTATTTTCTCTGAAGGTTTTTTTAAAATTGAGTTTTAATTGACATATAATTCATTATATTAGTTTTAGGTGTACAACATAATACTTTGATATTTGTTTATATTGTGAAATGATCACCACAATAAGTCTGCTTAACATCTGTCAGCATACATAGTTACAGATTTCTTTTTTTCTTGTGGTGAGAACTTTTAAGATCTGTTAACTGCAGTCACTTATTTTATAACTGGAAGTTTGTACCTTTTGACCACCTTCACCCATTTTGCCCACCCTTCACCCCCCACCTCTGGTACCTACCCATCTGTTCTCTGTATCTATGAGCTTGTTTTTTTTTTTTTTTTTTTTTTTTTTTAATTCCACATGTAAGTGAGATAATATGGTATTTGTCCTTCTCTGTCTGACTTATTTCCTTAGCATAATGGTCCATCAGTGTTGTCTTAAATGGCAAGTTTTTATTCTTTTTTTTTTTAATGACTGAATATTCCATTGTATAAATAGATCACATCTTCTTTATCTATTCATCCGTCGATGGACATTTAGGTTGTTTCCATATCTTGACTATGACAAAAAATGCTGCAGTGAATATGGGAGTACATATATCTTTTTGAATTAGTGTTTTCACTTTCTTCTAATAAATATCCAAAAGTGGAATTGCTGGATCATATGGTAGCTCTATTTTTAATTTTTTTGAGGAACCTCCATACTGTTCTCCACAGTGGCTGCACCAATTTACATTCCCACCAGCAGTGCAGGAGGGTTCCCTTTTCTCCACAGACTCTCCAACACTTATCTCTTCTTTAATGTTTTTTAAAGTTTTTAATTAAAAAAAATTTTATTGGAATATAGTTGATTTACAGTGTTGTGTTAGTATCTGCTGTACAGCAAAGTGAATCAGTTATACATACATATATCTACTCTTTTTTAGATTTTTTCCCATATAGGTCATTACAGAGTATTGATTAGGGTTCCCTGTTCTATACAGTAGGTCCTTATTAGTTATCTATTTTTATATATAGTAGTGTGTATATGTCAATCCCAATCTCCTAATGTGTCCCTCCCCCCCTTTCCCCCTGGTAACCATAAGTTTGTTTTTTACATCTGTGACTCTATTTCTGTTTTGTAAATGTGTCCATCAACAGAGGAATGGATAAAGGAGATGTGGTACATATATACAATGGAATATTACTGAGCCATAAAAAAGAACGAAATAATGCCATTTGCAGCAACATGGATGGGCCTAGAGATTGTCATACTGAGTGAAGTTAGTCAGACAGAGAAAGACAAATATCATATGATAACTATCACTTCTCTCTTGCTGGTCTTGATGATCACCATTCTTACAGGTGTGAGGTGCTGTCTCATTGTGGTTTTGAGTTGCATTTCCCTGATGATTAGTGATGTTGAACACCTTCTCATGTACCTTTGGCCATTTGGATATCTTCTTTGGGAAAATGTGTATTTAGCTCTTGTGCCCATTTTAAAAATTGGATTGTTTGGGTTTTTTTTGTTGTTGTTATTAAGTTGTATGAGTTCTTTATAAATTTTGGATATTAATCCCTTATCTGATACATGATTTGCAAAACTTTTCTCCCATTCTGTAGGTTGCCTTTTCATTTTGTTGATTGTATCTTTTGCTCTGCAAAAGCTTTTAAGTTTGATGTAGTCCCACTGGTTGAATTTTTTTCATTTTTTGTTTGTGCTTTTGGTGTCATATCTATAGAATCATTGCCAAGACCAATGTTGAGGAGCTTCCTCCCTATGTTTTCTTCTAGGAGTTTTATGGTTTCAGGTCTTAATGTTTAAGTCTTTGATTCATTTTTTTAAAACATCTTTATTAGAGTATAATTGCTTTACAATGATGTGTTAGTTTCTGCTTTATAACAAAGTGAATCAGCTATACATATATATCTATCCCCATATCTCCTCTGATTCATTTTTGAGTTAATTTTTCTGAGTGGCATAAGATAGGGATGCAGTTTTATCTTCTGCATGTGTTTATCCAGTTTTCCCAGCACCATTTTTGAAGAGACTATCATTTCTCCACTGCATGTTCCTAGCGTCCTTATGAAAATGTGAGTTGACTGTATATGTGGAGGTTTAATTCTGGGCTCTCTATTCAGTTCTGTTGGTCTGTGTGTCTATTTCTATGCCAGTATCTTAAAAGTATTTTTAAAAGCATCTTTAACGGTTTATTTGTGTGTTTGTGGATGGAGAAAACAATTGATTTTTGTATGTTGATTTTGTATTCAGCAACCATGCAAAATGTATTATTTCTAATAGTTTATCTGTCCTTTTTAAAATGTTTATGTATACAATCATGTCATCATGAATAATGGCAGTTTTATTTCTTCCTCAATCTCTTATTTGTTTGTCTTGTTTGTTCAACAACTTCTAGACTGAATAGGAATAATTGTTAAATAGAAGGAGTGGTGATAGTTACATTGTTTCCTTATTCCCCAATTTACAAGGACCAACATTTCTCCTTTTTCTCAGATTAAGCAAGTTGTCTTCTATAGTCAGCTCTCCATATCTGTGGGTTCTGCATCCACAGTTGGTTGAATCCGTGGATCAAAAATATCAATACTTGGAAAAAAATTCTGGAAGGTTACAAAAAGCAAAACTTGAATTTGCTGAATGCTAGCAAATATTTACATGGCATTTAAATTGTATTTACAGCTACTTACATAGCATTTATATTGTATCAGGTATTGTAAGTAATCTAGAGATGATTTATGTATATGGGAGGATGTGCATAGGTTATATGCAAATCCTGCACTATTTTATGTAAGGGACTTGAGCATCTGCAGATTTTGGTATCTATGGGGTTCCTGGAACACAGGATGACTGTATTCCTAGGTTCCTGAGAGTTTCTGTCATAAATGGGCAATACCTTTTATCAAATGCTTTTCTTATTGTCTCTACTGAGAATACTTTTTTCTCCTTTATTTTATTAATATGGAATATTACATGGATTTAATTTTAAATGTTAAGCCTACTTTATTTTCCTGGAATCAACCCAGATTGTGATATATCATTCTTTTAATGTTCCAAACTGAATTCTGCTTGCTATTATTATGTTTTAGATTTTTTTCATCCATGTTCAGGAAGGTGCTTGGTCTGTATTTTTCCTTTCTCATTATGTCCTTTTAGATTTTGCTAACTCTGTTTTGTTGGTCTAATAAGTTGGGGAGTGTTCTCTCTTTTTCTATTCTTTGGAAGAATTTGTGTAAGATTGATGTTATTTCTTCCTCAAGGGTATAGGCAAAATTTGTCCTTCTAGCCACCTGAATCTGGAGTGTTCCTTATGAGACAGTTTTTAAATTTTTAGTTTAATTTCAGTTATGGGATGATTCACATTATTCTATTTTGTTTCTCAATTTTGGTAAGTTGCATTTTTTAAAAGAATTTATTCATTTCATCTAATATTTTTAAATGTTTAGTATAAAGTCCTTTTAATATTTACTTAACAGATTTTACTATCTGTAGGAATGAGGGTTCTTTTTCATTTCTAACATTGGTTAATTGTATTTTTCCTTGAAAATACTTGTCAGAGGTTTTTCAAGTTTATTAACTTTTTTAGAGCACTTCTTTTGGGGTTATTTTATTAGTACTTTTATCTATTTCCTTCCTTCTGTCTTTGGACTATATTGCTGGGAGTTTTTCCCTTCTAAATTCTTGAGATGGATATTTAACTTATTGGTTTTTCAACCTTTTGCCTTTTTTTAAAAAAAATAAATTTATTTATTTATTTTTGGTTGCATTGGGTCTTTATTCCTGTGTGCAGGCTTTCTCTAGTTGTGGTGAGCGGGGGCTACTCTTCATTGCGGTGGGTGGGCTGCTCATTGTAGTGGCTTCTCTTTGTTGTGGAGCACAGGCTCTAGGTGCATGGGCTTCAGTAGTTGTGGCTCGTGGGCCCTAGAGTGCAGGCTCAGTAGTTGTGGTGCACAGGCTTAGCTGCTCTATGGTATGTGGGATCTTCCCTGACCAGGGCTCGAACCCACGTCCCCTGCATTTTTCTTTTAATTTTTGTACTTGCTTTAAGTGGTTGATCCTCAGTTCTTACTATATATTTGCCTCTCCTAGTTGGAGTTTCCCTTTCCTATAGATTCTTCCTTCTTTTCTACTTAGATAAGACACTGTCTTTTTTTTAGAGTAGGTTTAATATTGATGAACTCTTAGTTTTTGCTTGTCTGAGTAATTCTTTCTCTCTCCTTCATGATAATCTTGCTAGGTAGAGTATCCTAGGTTCCAGGTTTTTCCCTTTTAGCACTTTAAATGCATTATGCCACTCCCTTCTGGCCTGCAACATTTCTGCAGAGAAATCAGCTGATAGTCTTATGGGGTTCCCTTGTATGTGTTTCTGTTTTCCTCTTGTTGCCTTTAGAATTCTCTCTTTAATTTTTGCTGTTTTAATTTTGATATGTCTTATTGTGGGTCTGTTTGGGTTCATTGTGTTTGGGACCCTCTATGCTTCCTGTACCTGGACATCTGTTTCCTTGTTCAGATTTGGGAAGTTTTCAGCATAATTTCCTCAAATACATTTTTTAATCTCCTTTTCTCTCTTTCCTCCTTCTGGAACCCATATAATGTGAATATTGGTATTCTTATTATTATCCCAGAAATCTCTTAAACTGTTTTCATTTTTTAAAATTTGCTTTTCTGATTGTTGTTCTGACTATGTGATTTCCATTATTTTATCTTCCAGATAACTTATGCATTCTTCTATATCACCTAGTCTGCCTTTCATTCCTTCTAGTGTTTTTTTTTTTTTAATTCCACCTGTTGAATTCTTTATTTCTGATTGGGTCTCTTTGATGTTTTCTAGCTCCTTGTTAAAGTTTTCATTGTGTTGCTCTATTCTTTTCCCTAATTCAGTTCACGTTGGTATTACCAACGCTTTGAATATTTTACCTAGTAAATTGTTTATTTCTGTTTCATTATTTATTTTTTCAGGGGTTTTCTCTTGCTCATTCAGTTGAGAGCAGTTCCTCTGCCTTTTCATTTTGCTTAACTTTCTCTGCCTCTATGAATTTAGGTAAAACAGTTACCTGTTGTCATCTTGAAGGGATGTTCCCATGTGGGAATATCCCTGTACAGACTCCGTGTGCCCCATGCCTTTGGAGGGAGAGCTGGATTTGAGATGGATGCAAGCCAGGTCTTTCCTCAGGGTGTGCTGGCAGCTCTTACCTTGGTGTAGGGGGTGGGGCTGGAAATGGAGGTGCTAGAGCTGAAGCCGGGTGTATGCTGGGACTTCCTCTCTGCTCAACGGCCGTCACCACCCTATTGGGTGCAGGGTCTGATTCAAAGTTGCCAGAGCAGACCTCCTGAATGTTGGCCCCGAGCCGGCTCTTTCCTTTAAGTCTGTGTTTTTCCCTCTCCTAGCACCAGGACCCTTGCCCCAGAGCACGGTGTGCTGAAGCAAGTGGGGCCCGTGCAGGCCCTTGGCTCCTAGCTCTTTGCAATGTGCTGCCTGTGCAGGCCCCTGTATTTGTGTGCCCACTCCGCTCAGACGCTGCCTCGGGAGCAAGTCCACTTTCCCCTCATAGCCGATCCCCGCCCCCAGCCTCTGCCGCCCCAACACTGGTGCGGAGGCACGTCGCAGGGCGGCTGGGCTGGTGTGGACTCTCAGAGTGTATTAGGGGGCGAGGCGTGCTGAAGCGGCCGCCATCAGAATCTGCGCTGCTTCTGAGGCTCCGCTTGAGTAAAGCTGCAACAGTGGTCACTGCTGCGCCACCCGGACTCTGTCCTGACACCGGGGTCCCTCTCTGTCCCATGTTAGTGTCCTTTCCACAGTCATGTCCACCCCAGATCCAGTCCTACAGTGTTACGTGGATTGAGCGGGGCTGGAGTGTTCCTTCAGCTGGGGCTGGGGAGCTCTGCAGGATGGTCAAGGGAAAACCAGCAGCCACTAGACAGACCTCTCTGCCTTGGGGGCGCACTTCCAGTTCTCGTGTTCCTCACAAGTGGAGTCCAGGCTTCCCTCAGCCCTCCTATTATAGTCCTGGCCGTCCTCCAACCAGCCAGGGGGGCTCACCTTCCCCGCATCACACACCAGGACTGGGACCCCCAACCTGTGGCTTAAGCTGCTCACCCCCAGGGAAGATTTCTGCTCATATAATCTCCCTTCTCCTGAGTCCCCTCCCAGGCACAGGTCCCAACCCAATTGCTCTCCTTCCCTTCCTATACGATTGCATGTGTATCTTTTTTACACCTTGGTTGTACAGCGGTCCTTCTGCCAGTTTCCAGTTAGTTTTCAGTGAGATTTGTTCCACATGTAGATGTGTCTTTGATGTGTTCATCAGGGGAGGTGAGTTCCACATCCTGTTCTCTGCTACCTTGACTGATCCCCTGTTACAGCATTTTAAAAAGACCATTCTAGAATCTTATAGCTTCCAATGATACTGACTCCTTAACAAAAATAGTCCATTTACTGCTTTTTGTCATTAATCTATTTTTTTTGTGGCTGCTTTTAAAGTTTTATTTTTACCGTTTTATCCAAAAGTTTTGCTATATGCACCTATGTGTGGTTGTCTTACATTTATTCTCTTAGGCTTCATAGGGTTTCTTAAATCAGTGACTTGAATGCCTTCTCTCATTTTATATTAATTTTTTAAAATATTTATTTATTTATTTAATTTTGGCTGCGTTGGGCCTTTGTTGCTCTGTGCAGGGTTTCTCTAGTTGCGGCGAGCGGGGGCTACTCTTCATTGCGGTGTGCAGGCTTCTCATTGCAATGGCTTCTCTTGTTGTGGAGCACAGGCTCTAGGCACGTGGTCTTCAGTAATTGCAGCACGCAGGCTTGGTAGTTGTGGCTCACAGGCTCTAGAGCGCAGGCTCCGTAGTTGAAGCACACGGGCTTAGTTGATCCACAGCATATGGGATCTTCCTGACCAGGGCTTGATCCCATGTCCCCTGCATTGGCAGGCGGATTCTTAACCACTGAGCCACCAGGGAAGTCCCCTTCTCTCATTTCACAACGTCATCAGCCAGAACCTCTCTTCAAATGATACTTCAATGTTATTCTTTTTCTGTTTTCCATTTTTTCTGTCAGTCTATTTACACATATGTTATAGTTTTTCACTGTGTCCTTTGTCTCTTATTCTCTCTGCAGTATCAGCCATCCTCTTGACTCTGTTACATTCTAGATCGTTTCTTTTGATGTCTCTTCAAATGCACTAATTCTCTATTCAACTGTTTCTAATTTATCATCAAATACATTTGTTGTATAGTTTAATTTTGGTTATTTTATTTATCAGTTCTAGAATTTCTGTTTTTTATTGTTTACAGTTTTGTATTGAAATTCTGCATTTTGTCTTTTATCTTCTTGAGACTCAACATAATTATTTAACAATATGTGTCTGATAATATCTGATGCACTTGTGTGTCTTTTTTTGTTGTCTATTTTTCTATTGATTTTCTTTTATTTTTGATTTGTGTCTCCATGTTTATAGTTATTTTTTATTTTATGCTGTGCAGATACCTGGGTTGACATTATCTTTTTTGAGATAGGATTTGTGTTTGATTTTACCAGGGACCTGGGACACTAGTACTCCAGGATCACCTGGAGTTACATTCAGGGATTTAGAAAATTTAAAGTTGAATTTCAGCCCTGAGAGGACTGTCTCCTTCTAGTTTACCTTTATTCCTAGTGTGATGGTGTTTTGGATCCTAACCTAAAGCAAGGGTGTCACTAGGAGCAAACCCTGTAGAGACACTAACTTCCAATCCTTTCCCTGATAACCTGCAGTCAGATTCTCACAGAAACCCTCAGGGAGTGTCTGCTCCCTAGGTTTTTGTCCTCCCCTGGATTCTTGCTTTTCAATTCTTCCTTAATTTAATACTCCCCTCCCCTTTATTTACATTTATATTTATTCTACTGAAAGGTATATAAATATGTGTATGGGTGTGTGTGTGTGTGTGTGCACACACACACACAAAATGTCATTTTTTAAGTCTCCAGCAGAAGGGCTGGTTCTAATGACCCCTTCTGTCATTACACTGGTTATTATTTTTATAATGCACATACAATTTATAGCCAGTTGCTTTCACCTGTCAACATACGTCATGAAGGAAATGTTACAGAGCATTTGATGGGATAGGATTTTAACAACTCTTGCTTACTCTTACATACCATAATTTTCAATTCATAGTGCTACTTTTGGAAATTCTGCTTTTCTCTCTTTTTTAAACATAAATAACACTGAAATAAATATATTCTATTATATGAATAGTTTTTACTCATTACTGATTTATTTTCCCCTTAGGGAAAACTTCTATAAGTAGAATTGCTGGTTCCAAAGGGATGAATATTTTAATTTCTTAAAAATTAATGAATTTTTAATTGAAGTATAGTTGATTTAAAGTGTGTTAATTTCTAGTATACAGCAAAGTGTTTTATATACACACATGTATATATTCTTTTTAAGATTCTTTTACATTACAGGTTATTACAGAATATTGAATTTGGTTCCTTGTGCTATACAGTATGTTCTTGTTGGTTATCTATTTTATATATAGTAGTGTGTATTACAGTAGTGTGTGTCTGTTAACCCCCAAAATTTAATTTATCCCTCCCCCCATGTAGTAACTGTAAGTCAGCCTTCTATATCTGTGAGTCATTTCTGTTTTGTAAATAAGTTCATTTTTATCATTTTTTAGATTCCATATAAAAGTGACATCATATGATATTTGTCTTTCTCTTTCTGGCTTACTTCACTTAGTATGATAATCTGTAGATTCATTGATGTTGCTGCAAACAACATTATTTCATTCCTTTTTATGGCTGAATAATATTCCATTGTATATATTACCACATCTTCTTTATCCATTCATCTGTTGATGGACACTTAGGTTGCTTCCATTTCGTGGCTGTTGTAAATAGTGCTGCTCTGAACATAGGGGTGCATGTATCTTTTTGAAATAGAGTTTTCTCCGGATATATGCTCAGAAGTGGGATTGCAGGATCATATGATAATTCTGTTTGTAGTTTTTAAAGGAACCTCCATACTGTTCTCCAAAGTGGCTGCACAACTTACATTCCCATCAAGAGTGCAGGAGGTTTCCCGTTTCTCCACACCTTCTCCAGCATTTGTTATTTGCAGGCTTTCTGATGATGGCCATTCTGATTAGTGTGAGGTGGTACCTCATTGTAGTTTTGATTTGCATTTCTCTAATAATTAGTGATATGGAGCATCTTTTCATGTGCCCATTGGCCATCTGTATGTCTTCTTTGGAGAAATGTCTATTTAGGTCTTCTGCCCATTTTTTGATTGGGTTGTTTTTTTGTTGTTGTTGAGTTGTATGAGCTATTTGTATATTTTGGAAATTAAGCCCTTGTCAGTTGCGTTGTTTGCAAATATTTTCTCCCAGTTCGTAAGTTGTCTTTTCACTTTGTTTATTGTTTCCTTTGCTGTGCAAAAGCTTTTAAGTTTAATTAGGTCCCATTTGTTTATTTTTGCTTTTATTTCTATTGCCTTAAGAGACTGACCTAAGAAAAAATTGGTACGATTTATGTCTGGGAAAGTTTTCCCTTATGTTCTCTTGTAGGAGTTTTATGGTGTCATGTCTTATATTTAAGTCTTTAAGCCATTTTTAGTTTATTTTTGTGTATGGTGAGAAGGAGTGTTCTAACTTTATCAGTTTACATGCAGCTGTCCAGCTTTCCCAACACCACTTGCTGAAGAGACTGTCTTTTCTCCATTGTATATTCTTTCCTCCTTTGGCGAGGATTAGTTGACCATAGGTGTGTGGGTTTATTTCTGAACTCCCTCTTCTGTTCCATTGACCTATATGCCTGTTTTTGTGCCAAAACCACGCTGTTTTGATTGCTGTAGATTATAATATTGTCTGTAGTCTGGGAGGTTTCTGCCTCTAGCTTTGTTCTTTTTCTTCACGATTGCTTTGGCAATTGTGGGTCTTTTGTGGTTCCATATAAAGTTTAGGATTATTTGTTCTAGTTCTTTGGAAAATGTCATGAGTAATTTCACAGGGATTGCACTAAATCTGTAGATTGCTTTAGGTAGTATGGCCATTTTAACAATATTAATTTTTCCAATCCAAGAACACAGGATAACTTTCCATTCTTTGAATCATCTTTAGTTTCCTTTATCAACATTTTACATTTCTCAGCGTATGTCTTTCACCTCCTTGGTTAAGTTTATTCCTAAGTATTTTATTTGTTTTGATGTGATTTTAAAAGAGATTTTCTTTTTACTTTCTCTTTCTGATATTTAATTGTTAGTGTAAAGAAATGCTACAGCTTTCTGTTGATTGATTGTATATCCTGTCACCCTGCTGAATTCCTTTATCAGTCCTAGTATTTTTTGTATGGAGTCTTAACGGTTTTCTCTATGTAGTATAATGTCATCTGCATATAATGACAGCTTTACCTCTTCCTTTCCAATTTGGATACCTTTTATTTCTTTTTCTTGCCTGACTGATGTGGCTAGGACTTCCAATACAACGTTGAATAGAAGTAGTGAGAGTGGGCATACTTGCCTTGTTCCAGATTTTAGCAGGAAGACTTACAGCTTTTTCACTGTTGAGTATTATATTGGCTGTGGGTTTGTCATAAATGGCTTTTATTATGTTGAGATATGTTCCCTCTATACCCACTTTGGTAAAAATTTTATCATGAATGGAAGTTGAATTGCATCAATATTTAAATTCTTTTGCTACTCAATTCCCGTTCAGAAAATTTGCACAAATTTGCAGTCTCAATGGTAGTAATGTCAGTGCTTGTTTTCAACATAGTTAAGAAAACACCCCTTTATATTATCCTGAAACATTTTCAGAGACCTCGGCTCATCTTTAAATTTAGTCTTCTTGGTGTTACTCTAATTATTCATTTTTAAAAACATCTTTATTGGAGTATAATTGCTTTACAGTGGTGTGTTAGTTTCTGCTTTATAACAAAGTGAATCAGCTATACATATACATATATCCCCATATCTCCTCCCTCTTGTGTCTGCCTCCCACACTCCCTATCCCACTCTTCTGGGTGATCACAAAGCACCGAGCTGATCTCCCTGTGCTATGTGGCTGCTTCCCACTAGCTATCTATTTTACATTTGGTGGTATATATAAGTGCATGCCACTCTCTTACTTTGTCCCAGTTTACCCTTCCCCTTTCCTGTGTCCTCAGTTCCATTCTCTAAGTCTGTGTCTTTATTCCTGTCCTGACCCTAGATTCTTCAGAACTATTTTTTTTTTTTATTTCCCTGTATATGTGTTAGCATACGGTAAGTATGTATTACTTATGCTAACACATATATATGTGTTAGCATATGGTAAGTCTTTCTGACTTACTTCACTCTGTATGACAGTCTCTATGTCCAACCACCTCACTACAAATAACTCAATTTCGTTTCTTTTTATGGCTGAGTAATATTCCATTGTATATGTGTGCCACATCTTCTTTATCCATTCATCTGTCGATGGACACTTAGGTTGCTTCCATGTCCTGGCTATTGTAAATAGAGCTGCAGTGAACATTGTGGTACATGACTCTTTTTGTTTATTTATTTATTTATGGCTGCGTTGGGTCTTCGTTTCTGTGCGAGGGCCTTCTCTAGTTGCGGCAAGTGGGGGCCACTCTTCATCGCGGTGCATGGGCCTCTCACCATCGCGGCCTCTCTTGTTGCAGAGTACAGGCTCCAGACGCGCAGGCTCAGCAATTGTGGCTCACGGGCCTAGTCGCTCCATGGCATGTGGGATCCTCACAGACCAGGGCTCAAACCTGTGTCCCCTGCATTGGCAGGCAGACCCTCAACTACTGCGCCACCAGGGAAGCCCCACTCTTTTTGAATTATGGTTTTCTCAGGGTATATGCCCAGTAGTGGGATTGCTGGGTCGTATGGTAGTTCTATTTTTAGTTTTTTAAGGAACCTCTATACTGTTCTCCATAGTGGCTGTATCAATTTACATTGCCACCAACAGTGCAAGAGAGTTGCCTTTTCTCCACGCTTTCTCCAGCATTTATTGTTTGTAGATTTTTTGATGATGGCCATTCTGATTGGTATGAGGTGATACCTCATTGTAGTTTTGATTTGCATTTCTCTAATGATTAGTGATGTTGAGCATTCTTTCATGTGTTTGTTGGCAATCTGTATGTCTTCTTTGGAGAAATGTCTATTTAGGTCTTCTTCCCATTTTTGGATTGAGTTTGTTTTTTTGATATTGAGCTGCATGAGCTGCTTGTAAATTTTAGAGATTAACCCTTTGTCAGTTGCTTCATTTGCAAATATTTTCTCCCATTCTCAGGGTTGTCTTTTCATCTTGTTTATGGTTTCCTTTGCTGTGCAAAAGCTTTTAAGTTTCATTAGTTCCCATTTGTTTATTTTTGTTTTTATTTCCATTCCTCTAGGAGGTGGGTCAAAAAGAATCTTGCTGTGATTTATGTCATAGAGTGTTCTGCCTATGTTTTCCTCTAAGAGTTTTATAGTGTCTGACCTTACATTTAGGTCTTTAATCCATTTTGAGTTTATTTTTGTGTATGGTGTTAGGGAGTGTTCTAATTTCATTCTTTTAGATGTAGCTGTCCAGTGTTCCCAGTACCACTTATTGAAGAGGCTGTCTTTTCTCCATTGTATATTCTTGCCTTCTTTATCAAAAATAAGGTGACCATATGTGTGTGCGTTTACCTCTGGGCTTTCTATCCTGTTCCATTGATCTCTATTTCTGTTTTTGTGCCAGTACCATACTGTCTTGATTACTGTAGCTTTGTAGTATAATCTGAAGTCTGGGATCCTGATTCCTCCAGCTCCATATATCAAAAGAAATCTGGAGTAGCAATTCTCATATCAGACAAAATAGAATTTAAAATAAAGACTATTACAAGAGACAAAGAAGGACACTACATAATGATCAAGAGATCAATCCAAGAACATATAACAATTGCAAATATTTATGCACGCAACATAGGAGCACCCCAATACATAAGGCAAATGCTTACAGCCATAAAATGGGAAATTGACAGTAACCCAGTCAGAGTAAGGGACTTTAACACCTCACTTTCACCAATGGACAGATCATCCAAAATGAAAAATAAGGAAACACAAGCTTTAAATGATACGTTAAACAAGATGGACTTAATTGATATTTATAGGACATTCCATCGAAAAACAACAGAATACACTTTCTTCTCAAGTGCTCATGGAACACTCTCCAGGCTAGATCATATCTTGGGTCACAAATCAAGCCTTGGTAATTATTCATTTTTATTTGTCATTTTTATGTACTCAGTTGACCCTTGGATAATGTAGGAGATAATCTCGCTGTACTTTATAGTTGGCCCCATATCTGTGGTTCCTGTCCATCTGCAGATTCAATCAGACACAGACCGTGGAGCATGGCAGTATTTATAACCCCGTGTAAGTGCACCCTCTCAATTCAAACCCGCGTTTTTCAAGGGTCAGTGTCCTCTTCTAGGGTTGTAATTTCTTATTTAATTATGAACCAGGGGTGATTTGGGAAGTCACATTCACGTGTTCTGTCAAGAGCTGATTAAATGGCTACAGTGTAATATTAACTGTGTCATGATTGTGGCAAAAATGTAAATTATCAGTATGAAAATGATGCAGTAGTTTAAAAAAGTCTACACTATGTTATTATGAAATCATGTGCAGTACGATTACAGCTGTAGAATATATTAAAAGAAGCATTAGAAAATATTATACCCAGTGGATGCTGTTGTGTATAGTAGTGATTATTTATTGTTTTTTATCTCCCCTATTTCAAAGCGACTCTATATAGTTGTGCTGTTGTTTTTTTAACGATTAAATGATCAATGCAAACCAAAATATCATGAGTACAATTCAGTCTACTCTCAGTGAATCTACCGTTTATCCTTCCAGTCATAAAAAGTTCAAGTGAGTTAAAGTAGATAAGTAAATGAATTTTCCATCATTTCCCTAATATTAATAATGTGTTCATCACCACCTTACTCCAAATAGTATTTACAATGATTAGTAAGAAAAGTAAGATATGGTAAAATAGTAAAATTCAGCCATGAGTGCACAAAAGAAAAAAAAGACAAAACTAAACTGCGGGGGGAACATAAATGGAGGTAGGAATGAGCCTAATCAGAAGCATACATTCTGGAACTGGAAAACACGTGGCATGCGGACCATATACCTATTTCAGATTTTCCAATAGCCAGAACAAAAAGCACATCGCGTCCATGGCACTAACAAAGCACAAATAAGCTCAATACCATCCAGGTATTTAATTCCTCAAATGAAGCTATAAAGTTCCAAGATGAGACCTTTGATCCTCAGAACCCTTCTCCAGAGAGTGCTGTGGAAGGGGATGGACACAGCCTCCATGTACTCCCTGAGCGCCTGCTGTATTGTTCTTAGAGGTCACACCCAGGCTCAGCTGGCTGGAGCAGTTCTTGAGGCCAGTGTGACCAGGTGCAAGCTGAGAGCCGTCTGCTGGCCTGACACAGATTTTTCTCTGTACTCCAGGGATGGATAGCGTGCATGTAAAGAAATGGTCGTGTGTCGTACTTCATGGCAATTTTTTACTTTTGTTGCCCTCAGTCAAACTTTCGATGTTTGTTAGGAGAATGCACTTGCCGGGATGTCTGGGATACACGGACTGTATTTACCACTCAAATAGAGACCCTTTGGCCTTGAAAGACAGACAGTGGAGCCGAGGCAGTGCTGAGAGCTAAGGAGGTGAGGAGCCCAGACTAGGATTATTCCCACATGCAGGGCAGCCCGTGTCCACGGGCTGACAAGTCCTAGGAGTGTCGATAGGAAGGGCGGCCACGCCTCTCAGGGAGTAATCTAGATCCTCCCCCATGCACAGACCGAAGGCACGGTTAACAGAAATAACAGAAACGTTACCAAATATTATCGTGAGGTGACAACCAAACCCTCATCTTGACTACAGCAGTTTCAACAAAGCACTCTTAGAATGCCTCACTTCAGTTGTTATAATTTTCTAGTGGGCCCTCTAAAATAAACTATTTGTGAATTGCAGCTCTGAGTTATTTGGGGGGTTATTATTTATAGGCCAGTTAAAAGATGGGGAAATATCTGCTAAAAGAAACTGTTTTCTTTTTTGGGGTCACTAGCTTGTGGCCTGTTTATGCCACTTTCAGATTGTGATTTTAAATCTTCTGATCTGCCTAAGGTTGAAAGCATGTATTTGTTTTCTTTAATAGGAATAAATGATCCAGTTCAACAAAAATCAAAACAGACTTTAAGAATTTAAGGCGGTGGAGTAGTGTCAGGGAAAATTGTTCCTGTTTTAACTCATATAAAACTATGGTGTAATTTGTTAAAAGACAGTTTTATTGATCTTGACCCTTCCAATTCCTTAATACTCATTGTGTGTCTGTTATGTATACAGAATAAAACCGGCGGAAAACAAGGGGTATAGCATGTGGTTGGTGACTGGTGGCAGGAAGCTTGCATATTCTACTTGGGAAAATAACACATACATTTCTGAAATGTTAAACAGAAATACAACAGAGAAAAAGACATGCGTGGATGGTTGAGAAAATGCCACAGGGTGGTTGTTAATTGAATTCAAAACTTAGTGACAATCAGCACAAATGCCAAGGGAACTTTGCCGACTACAGTTTGCTCACCTAGCTTCTCAAAATAAAGCAAAGATTTCGTGCTGGTTCAACAACCACATGGTGTTGTGTACATTTGATGACAATATTTAATTCCTCTAAAAAGGACTTTTTAAAATACAGGAAATGTGTGATTATTCTAATGAAACATAGATTTAAAAAAATCAAAACAAGTAGTAGTCGTGGTGCTTATACTTGAATCACACGATGTGGTTTTCATAGCTCTTTCCACATAGTGTTTGCACCCACCTCACTCCAGTCCTGCGAAAAAGACAAGAGCAGGCAGTTTTCCTGAATTACTGGTGAGAACACTGAGGCCTCATAGAGTTATGAGATTTGTCTGGGGTACAGCACTGATTATATCCTAGGAGTTTTATCTGCTCCATATGTTTCTTTATATGGTATAGTTGTGAATAGGTTTAGATATAATGGATCACTTGATACCTTTGTTTTCCATTTGATGCACACAAAGTACCCCTCTGGTACCTTGTTAATAAGCAAATGAAGAAAATGCGATCCTTAGCTCCAGCCACTGCTCATGTTGACAAACCATCTCTTTTGTATTTTCCTTTTATCTGACAAATTCATTAATTCAGTAGACATTAAGTGGCTCTCATGGAGTCTTCTTAATATTCTCAAGTGCTTGGGGAGATTTACAGGACTTGTGTACACACCTCATGTGCTGAAGGAGTTCAGGCAGTTGAGGGTGACGAGCTACACTCAAGACCGTGTTCGGTCACCGATCTGGATCACGTGCTGGTAGCTGTCAACATAAGGGGTGGCCGGCGTCCTGTTGGCGCTGTGACTTGGGAGTGGGGAGGGGACACCCCAGCTAGACTTAATCATCGGTTAGATTCCATGGGTGGAGAGGCTAAGTGGGACCTTCTAGTGGAGTGGAGCTTGATTTAGGAAATGCGGGAAGATGAATCTGGGAGGATGAATGGGAGGAATATAGAAAAACTTAAATGACAGGTCAAAGAGTTGACATCTGATTCTGTAGATGGTAAAGAGCCATGCAAGAGCTTTGTGTTTGCTTCTTCTCTGCTCGTGGAGCCACACGATGAAGGAGAGGTTTTGTCATCACAGATCTGTAATGTATTCCAGTCCTGGGGTGGGGCTGAAAGACTGCAGGACTGGCCGGGCTGTTCTGGCTTTTGCAGAGTGCTTGTAGCAAACTTCGTTTTTCAGTGAGTGATGAAATCCTGAGTGCAACCATTTGTGCCCCTAGCTGCTGGTGCTGCCTCTTTTATATGGAGCAGATGAAGTCCGAGGCTGAATGGGTTTACTATTAGGATGGTGACTCTAAGTCAGAGTTCCCCTTTTAGGAAACATACGTCTCGCTCCCCTGGCAGCGAGTGCTTGACTGCTCCTTACGTGGGAGGTTCACTTGATGCGGACATGAGGGCAGCAGGATTCTGTGCTGAGTGGTTGCCGACAGCCTGGGAGTTGCTTCCTAGACCAGCGCTGGATGCAGCACCGTCAGGGCATCGAGCCTTGACATCGCCCCTTGCTCACGTCTTACCTTGTTCTTGTAAGAATGAGGATATTGTCTGATGTTTTTGCTGGTCCATATTCATTGAATTCCTTTATTTTACCAACGAGAGCTCATTTCTAATATCATGCTAATTAAACCACTCATTTTGCCAATGAAAAGCTACTTTTTTTTACTAAAGTATTGTTGATTTACAGGTTGTGCCCATCTCTGCTGTACAGCAAAGTGAGTCAGTTATACACATAAAGACTTTTTTTAAATATTATTTTCCATTATGGTTTATCACAGGATATTCAATATAGTTCCCTGTGCTATACAGTAAGACCTTGTTGTTTATCCATTCTAAATATAATAGTTTGCATCTACCAACCCCAAACTCCCAATCCATCCCTCCCCCACTCTCCTCCCCCTTGGCAACCACAAGTGTGTTCTCTTTGTCTATGAGTCTGTTTCTGTTTCATAGATAAGTTCATTTAGATTTAGATTCCACATATAAGTGATATATGATATTTGTCTTTCTCTTTCTGACTTACTTCACTTAGTATGATAATCTCTAGGTCTGTCCATGTTGCTGCAAATGGCATTATTTCGTTGCTTTTTATGGCTGAGTAATATTCCGTTGTATACATGTACCACATCTTCTTTATCCATTCATCCATTGATGGACATTTAGGTTGTTTCCATGTTTTGGCTATTGTCAACAGTGCTGGAAAAGCTACTTTTAATATTCAATAGGCCAAATAGCAAAGCCTCTGGTGTCAATCAAGGTATGAATACTTGAAAGATGTGACTGGCTGAAATGCTGGCCAGGTTTGCATTGGGACCCTTCTGATTCAATACCACTGACCCAGGAATCTGAGTTCTCAGTTAAGGCCAGTGACTGTCCCTAAAGGTGAAGTTTAAACTAAATGATCTATACATTGTATTTTACTGTTGACACTGAAGAATATTTTATGAAGTTCTTAAATTAACTTGTTAAACAAATTACAGAAATATCAGTGCCTCTCCATCCTTTCACTCAAGTTCACAATTTCAGCGTGGTGGTTACAGCATGTTTTTTGTTATTCTCTCTGCTTTACTTTTTATGTTGATCAAAAGGTTTAGGGAAATATACCTGTAAGGAAGGAAGACGTACCGAAGAGAACCCAGGGCTTGTGTACATTGCGAGCCTGCGTCCTGAAGCAGCTGTCACCCTGAAATCCTAGCGGGCAGTTTCCCAAGGTGTTCACAGGTCTCGGTGTGGCCTCCTTTGTGAGGTTCCCACTTGGCTTCCTGGCACGAGGTGTAGTTACGAGCCTGCTTCTCATTCTGTCTGGATTCTGTTGGTCTGCAGCTGGGAAGAGCTTTCTTTGCCAGATCACTGCCCAGTTCTTTTTTTCTTGGCAGGTTCATTTACTTTTTTTTTTTTTCATAGTTTGTCTCCCAAACAGTCCTCAAACTGGACGCACAATAATCAGTTTCCTGGGCTTCCTGCTCTTGAAGGTGAAGAAGCTGTTATGGTCCTTCCTGCCCAGTGCTGCCTGTCCTCTGACTTTGCCACAAGTATTTAAACAGATTTCAAAGGGACATCGTATTCCAGTGCATTGAAGATGCCTCGTCAGGGGGCTCTGTGATTAAGTGGATTTTCTGACCTTGTAATTCCCTGTAGACCCACATGGCCTCCTACCCCCAAAGAAAGAGACTTAAATCTTACCATAGAATAGAAGTTGAAACACGTATGGTTATGAAAATGGAAAGACCGTGTGAAGGAATGTTTATGTGATGAATCTACATTGACTAGTATAAAATGCTGTTTAATGTTTTATGGATGTTTGCGTGTATATATATGCACACCACACGTATGTTTATGATAGAAATGATGTTGCAAATATCAATCAAGAAGACTCCATTTTTTTCATGATTGAATTAAAATAGCTTAAATTTTTTTTTTCTTTGAAATATAGCAAGATCAACTTTACACCTGGGCTGCAGTTAGTCAACCCACACACTCACTGGATTATATAGAAGGGCAGTTTCCCAGGAGAGTCCCAGCTGCTTGGCCACCGTCTAAACCTCCTGACGAAGAACACAGGCCCAAGGATGCTGACACAGGTAGGCCCCCGGGAAGAGTGAATATTCTGAAAGTAACATCGAATAACTGTGCAGCACCTACTGGGTATTGAGTCTGGGTTTCTCTTCCAAGTATTTCTTAAATTATAATCTGCATATAACTCAAGCTAAATCACCGGGAAGCTTGTTAAATTGAAAATTCTTATGCCCCATCTTCAAGGCTGCTGAGTTCTGGGGAACAAGACACTGGGTTGTCCAGTTACTACAGTGTATATAAAGTCTGAGAACCACTGCTTCGGGGTCCAGCTGTGGCCACCACCCGGTGGGAAGCTGCACATTCTGCATGGGCTGAGAGCTCGGAAAGAAACTTTCTGCCTACTGGCTTCAAGGGTGGTGGCCACCATACCTCTTTCCCCTGTCTCTTCCCTTACTGCTTTCTTTGAACTTTTCTTCGTTTTTTTCTTTGCCTTCAGAGATAACTGACAAAGGCAAAATAGAGAAACATGTTTTACTAAATCTAAATTTTATGTAATTAAAAAAATTGTTCAGTGTTCAGATGTAATAGTTTTCTAACAAATATTTCTTTTTGGTTGTTTTTTCTCTTTGTCCCTTGTGTCATCCTAAAGTATTTTGTGTTATTTTTGAAGTATTCTGAAGGTAACATGAGATTAATGTCAGCTTTATATGGGGCCTGAAGCTAGGAAAGCACTTTGTATTTATTGTATTGAATTAAGAATCCTATTTTTGTAACAATGTTTTTATGGAATTTGGTTGTTTATCATTATCTAACTCATGAGTTCCCTTTAAAGCCAATGACCCACACTGTCAGGGACTTTATTCTAGGCTCCTGCCCAAAGGTCTGCAGAGGGGCCTAGTGCTTATAACCTCTGTTTTTCTCCCAGTCCTGGAGCAATGCATTTATCTGTTTCTTCTTTGCACTGAGGCACTGAATGGGGGCCCACATCTAATGCTGCATGTCCCCCTTTTACTGTCTGATGCTTTTGAAACACTGCTTAGTGTTTACTTGGTGGACTGTACTCCCTGAAATGAACCACATACGAGAGATGCAGTGTAGGACACGTGTTCTGTGTAGGGCTCTGAGTTTCCTGTGGTGCAGAGAACAGTTGATCAAGGGCCAAGGTAGACCTTCAGAGATGAGGGGGTGCTGACATAATAACACCTGAAAAAAACAAGCACATAAGAGCATATTTAGTTTTAAAAGGAAAAGCATATAACTAAAAGTAATGATCCCATTAAATACACTATTTTATTTGTTTACATTAAAAATTACTTACTGGTTAGGAAATAACTAGGTGTAGATATAGTAGAATCGGTCAATTTCAACAAGTTATTTTAACAGTTGTTCATATCTTGTGTTTTACATCATTGATTAGGATGATGTTTTCATTTTTTTCTTCCCTAGTGTGTCTACTTCTCTCAACTTTAACTGAAACATTTTATGTTACTGATTTTATTGTATACTGGAGGAACATTAGATGGAAAGTTAATTAGTGATCATCTGAATTTTAGTTTGGTAGGAGATGATAGTCGGAATTGATGTCAGGAAGTTTGTAACCTACTTTTTTCTTCATTATTTGATGTAGCTTGCAAAATGCCAGAGCAGCAATTTTTAATATAGCAACTTGTCTCCTTTTAAAATATGCCTTCTTGAAGAGGATGATGGAGGTAAGTAGAAAATAGTTTAATGTAGTGACTTGTTTTTCTTCAGTTGATCTCTTTTAAACCCAACAGCCCAACAGCTGTTTTGTCCAAATTGTCTAATGGTCCTTCTAAACTTTTCCTGCTGTGATTCCATGGGGCATTCTCATTCTGGGGCATTCACCTTCCCTGTCATAGGCAAGCAGTCAGTTGTAAGAGTGAGAATGTAGATAATGTAGTAAAAACTGTGCATAGAGCCTACTGTTTAAAAAAAATAGGTATGAATTGTAGTCTTTGATAATGTGATTATTAACAGTGATAAGCTATTTCCAGTGCACTTGACTGTGATTGGTGCAAGGATGTCACGGCTAAAATCACTGTTTGCAGCATCTGGTCCCTTTCACTTTTGACTTAAAGAGCTCAATGACTTCTTTTCTTTTTGAAGAAGAAAGACTTGTGGTCCCATCTTAAAAAATTGACAGCTTGGTTTTTCTTTGCCTTTTTTTTTTTTTCCTTTTTGGCTCTTCTCCACACTGGTTACTAATCCACATGTCCGGCTAATTCAGATTCGTGGTGCTGCCTTTCTCGGGAACCTCACTTTTGTTTTTCCACGATCCATTTTGTGAAACGGGTTTTTCTCCACCTTCATCTATTGATGTAGAAACGGACCCTCTGCTATGTGAGTGTGAGTGCAGAGGCTGTAGTGAAACCTCAAGGGCTGTGGATTCCTGGGAATCTTCGGCTCCCAGCCTGTTCCCTGCAGCCTGTCTACATTGCCTCCACAGTGGAGCCTGACCATCTGAAGTCTGTAGAATGTTTCCTGGAAGGACAAGGCTGGAAGGGAAGTTAGGAAGCAATGTGCTTGCTCCAGAAGTTTGTGGCAGAAATAGTAATAAGAAGAAAACTTTTTAGTTACCTTGTTTTCTCTTTCTCTTTGTTCTCTTCATTTTCCTTTACTTATTTGATACAACCCACCTCCCTGCCACGGTGGTTCTTTCTTCTGGAGCCCCGTGGCATTTTATTCATATCTCTATCATGTGGGTTATTTAGATATGTAATTTATCTGTCTCTACATATCTGTCTTCTGTGTAGACTCCCAACATTTCAAGAGCTTTGGACACATAGTATATACTTAAATATTTGAGTGAATAAATGAAGACCTTTTGTTGAAAACAATAAAAATAAATAAAATATCTACTCAGCATATGAATGCAAGTATCTGATGGAGTGCTGTGTGCTGAAACAGCTTGAGGACCATTTTAGGGGCTCACTACCAAGCTTCAAAAGTTATTCAATAGATTTACACAAAGAGAGAATTAACTTTAGTTTTGAATGTGTGGAGAATAGGGTCTAGGTGTGAACAGAGACTTGATCATTCTTGGTGTGTCTTTGGAAAATCAAGGCCCTTGTCTTCCTTTAAAAATGTGAATGATCAAGAGAGTGAAAGGAGGACTGATTTTAGAAAGGCAGTTCTGGACACAAAAAATCCTGGAGGAAAATATGGAAGGAGAGCTGGTAGAAACATGACAAGCTTTTTGTGTAGAAATCCTAAAATATCTGTTTACATGCTGGCTGAAAGAATGGTAACCCACCTTGGCTCCAAAATAAAAGATCTGAGCACCTTATGAATATGTGAGGTGTACAAAAGGATTACAAAGGAAAACAGATTAAACTGAAAGGAATTTAGGATGGGGCAATAAAATGAGGCTGGGGTGAACTAGCATGCTGAAGTGTATTTCAGAAGGACTTGCAGTTTTTAAAGGTAGTTGAAATTTATGCCTTGGGTTTAAGGTAGAAGGGAAGTGGAAACAAGTCTGTATCATGCCTTGTGTATCTGTGAAATGAAAAGCAACAGTCCCAGAAGGACAACTTTGCTGTCCTCTAGTATCCAAAAGAAGGGTTTCTACTGGTTCTTAATAAAGGAGATTCTGTGGGATGAAATGCAAATAACAGCATCCTCACCCTATTTCCAGGTTTGTCCCAATGCTTTTAACACACGTTCACTTGAGGTAAAGCAGAGATTCTGTAAGGGGCTAGGGGATATTTGATGGCATTCGTCTCTCAAGGAATAAAATGCTCTAGAACAGATCAACTGTGTATCCTGGAAACGATTCTCCATGTTAAGTTTTTTTTTAATCAGCCCGCATTTCCCCCTTATATATGCAAGCTAACGCCCATGTGTGGACAACCTTTGTTGGCAATGACGGGCAGATCCAGACTATTAAATAATCAAATATGCAGAATAGTGTTGACTCCTTTTAGGAAAATTACATGTTTAATCCCATCTTCATTTGTGGAAGGACAGGGTATACCAGAAGTAAAGACATCTACCATTTGTTAGGCCACTAATTGTAAGTCATGCTATTTAAATGAAATTTAATGAATTCTCTTTCAATTAAATTGACTAGATTTGAATCAAGTTGATGTATAGCATTAAAGAAGCGTAATTTAATTATTTTATATAAGTGCATTTCTCACTAAAATGTAAAAGTTTTTAGAGACTTCTTAGTTCATTTTTCAGAAGGCATATTTTGTATATTTAAAGGGGTGATTTGATTTACTTTCCCTTCCTACCAGAGTGTCATGTCCCACTTATTTTTCTTGCTGTCCCCTCTACAAATGTAAAACTCATCCACATATGTTTTGTTTTATAAGTCATAGGCTTATTTGTGATGATAGAGAGATCATTTCTAGAACGTATTTGGAATTGTGGGGAGTCCAGAACTGTTTGTGAGGTAACTTTAAAAACATGGAACATTTGAAGTTTTGTCAGGGCGGTTCTTTCTCCTACTTTGCTTCACAGTAATGTTTTAAAACCAGTCTAGTTTCTTAATCCTTAGGGCGGGTGAGTGGATGAGTTGGCAGTTAAGATGTGTCCTTGAGAGCTTCCCTGGGTCACTCTGAAAGCAGCCGTCCTGTTGATGAAGGGGGCTGTCTGAACTGTCTGCAGACGCGGGGCTGAGGAGGAGGGGCTCCCGAAAGCTCCGGGCCTTGCGGGGAGGATGTCGGGGCAAGGGCCCGGGGGTTCGCATGAGGGGTCATCGCTCTGAGGATGCTGGAACCCAGTGGGCTTCTTACCTGCCTGCCCACGGGCTCCCGACTTGGCCAGTGCTCAGAAGCAGCTCACTGGGCAGAGCCCGGGCCTGTGGCTTCCCTCTACAGGCAGCGCTTTTTGCGATTTTTCATGCTTCTCTTTACTCTTTCTCTTTCCCTTCCTTCTTTTTTCTCTTTCTTACTTTTATTCTCCCCTGTTTTCTTTCTCCTTGACGTTTATTTTTCTTTCTTTCTTCTCTTGATTATTCTCATTCATTTTCCCCTTGCTTTGTAGTTATTCTATACATTTCTTTCACCTTAACATCTTGACCCTCTAGAACTCCTGTACTACAGCTTATGATTTTGAAGAGAATATTTTGACTTATAAATTTCTCCTAGATGTCATAACACACTGATTCAAGGAAGTAAGTGTAGTGAAAGAGGTGAGGGTGGGAGAATGAACTCAATTCAGGTAGCCGTTGAATTAGATAGAGAGAAGCTCAAAGTTTAGGTGTAGGTGATCAAAAAATTGTAATATTGATAAGTCTTTCTAGTTCATTGTTCTGGTTGGGTGTACACATTCTTTTTACCATCAGAGCCAGAGGTTTGCTTTTTTGGGCAGGTCACAAGGTCTAGGGCTATAGAGAAAAGCTGGGAAACCCTGTATGCATCTCTAAGGGAAAAAACTGTTCATGACCCACCAGGAGACCCTGTGGGCTCTTCCTGCACCATCTACATAGAAAGACAGGAAGAGAAGATGTTCTAGTCTGTAAAAAGCCCCAGGACCTCGTCTCAAGTCTCTCGTGTTTGGGAGGATTTGGAGGTGACTAAAACCAGCAGAAAACAAAAGCGTTCAAGAGTCTGGATTTGCTTTAATATTAACTGTCCTCACTTTGATGTTAAAGCTCTTTCTTCAAAACTGGCCAACTCTGGTGCTGTGTTCAGAGTAGAAATTTGTCAGTGTAAGAGAAAAACCTTTTGATTAACTTAGTGAAATGGAGTATTTGGGAAAAGGCCTGCATTGTTAATATTCTGTTGCCACAGTGACACGTGTTGGTGAGTGATTACGTCATGCTGTTCTCAGTGATTTTGTTCTGAAAGATGTTCTCTGAGCTCAGGTTCAGGCCTAGTGACGGCCCAGCGCCCACTTTCCTGGGGTTGCTGCTTCGCTTCCATGGTTTCTTCATTCTTTGATCTCTCCTTTCATCCCCTCCCACAACTACTCAACACATATTTTAAACATCTGCGGTGCGCCGGGCACTGTTGTGGATGCTGGGGACTCATTAAGGAAGAATCTACAAAGTCTCTCTTCACAGCGTCTGACTTAGTCAAGGGGAGAGCGAAGTCGGCAAACAAGTGAATTCTGCAGGCTTTCCTTAGAGAATCCGCGCTGTGGAGAGAGAGAGGGAACGGGGTGCTCCCGGGAGTGGGTGGGGGCGGGGCCACGGGGGTGCTCCCGGGAGCGGGTGGGGGCGGGGCCACGGGGGTGCTCCCGCGAGCGGGTGGGGGCGGGGCCACGGGGGTGCTCCCGGGAGTGGGTGGGGGCGGGGCCACGGGGGTGCTCCCGCGAGCGGGTGGGGGCGGGGGCAGACATTCTTCCCCCGCCCCCGTGGGAGATCCTGTGGCCGGAGCGGGACTGGCGTGTTACAGGGCGGCAGGAAAGCCAGTGTGGCTGGAGCCCTGTGAGCGGGTGTGGAGCCAGAGAGGTAGGGGTGTGGGCAGATGGAAGGAGGTCCGTGGGTCCAGGTGGAGACTGTGCTTTAATCCAAGTGAAATGAGAACTTTCAATGTAGTTTAGCAATATGTTGTATGATTTAAACCACGACTGCCTTTTATTTTTTCTATGCATTGTCACATACATGAACTAAAATGCTGCTGAATTGGGAAGGTCTGAAGTATCCCCCAGAGCGACAGCTGTGTGCTGTCAGGTGTCTGGTCTGCATGCCAGTCGGGGGCAGGGAGCAGCATGAAGGTCAGGAGACAGACTCGTCTTTGTCTCGCCACCAGCCGCTGTGTCGGGGCCTCGGTTCCTCACTGCAGATGCCCAGGATGGGGAAGGGGGGTCGTTCTCAGACTCCCATCCACAGAGCGCTGGGGGTTCCTGGAGGCTCTCTTAGGTTTTTATGTAACTCCCGTGCAAGCTTCACCTAGAAGAAAGTATCCCCTAGCTTAATAAAGAAAAGAAAACATGGTCTTGGTTATCCCTTAGGTCTTCCAGCATAAAGAATTTTCAGTCCCGTAGGTTCTCAAATGACAATTACTCAGTGCCTCTTGGTGAGCACTCATTACCTCTCACTGAAAGTGGAAGGTCAGTTGTCAATAGGTAAGGCATCCAAGATCCCACCCTTCCATGCTGGGGAGTTGGCTTCTGTCACTGTACAGACTTAAGTGAATAATACGAACAGTGAATGTCTTGACAGATACTTCATGGCACAAAGTAGAAACTAGCAATTGAGACAAATAATCATGACTGATGTGTAAAGACAGGTGTAGAGATAATCTAATTTAAAAAATACCTAATGACATGAGTGTGTCATTTTTTGTGTTACATGTACTCAAAACAGTCATGTCCTCATAACACGGAGGTATAACCTGGGTATTTGGGTGCTTTTTATGGCTGAAGGTATATTATAGTTAGTTTCATTTTGTGATCAGAGAAATGGGAAAATTTGCTCTTTAACATATTGCCTGTCTTCTTCCTTTTCAACCCAGAGTCTCAATCTGCTGTTTTAGAAACTCCGAAAAAAGATTCAGATGCTGCTCAGCAGGTAAGAAGATTTAATTAGGATGTCAGATCCCTTTCTCTCTTATTTGCCTCTGCTTTATCTTTCCATCTGCCCAGCCAGCTAGGTGGCCGTGTTTTTCAGCCTGCAGGGGACTCTAGTCAGGTGGGAGGAGGTTTTCTTCCATTCAGACTTTGTGAAGGAAATCAGCCTGGAAGTGGCACTGGGCACAGACTCCTCAGCATCCATGTTGTTCCGTGTCCTGCCGGAGAGCTGGGCCCACAAGTGCTGGCTCCAGCAGGAAACAGCGGCTGCTCAGGTTTTGTATAGAGACGGGCCTGGTTGCACTAATAGTCACGTGGATATGATTTTTTATAAGATGTGCCAGGGTTTTTCTAAAACCAAATAATATTCTTAAGTTGCTTTGGTGGATGAAACATTAGTTAGTGTCTGTTTAATTTCCGCAGAAACTTTCTTATTCTGTTACTAAAGAAGACACATTTTATGCCTTTTTTTCTTGCACCAAAATGCACTCCCTGTAAAAATAGGAAACACTTACATGAAATAGTAACTGTGGTTAGCAGTTGCTCTTTTGGATATAAAACCATTTTTAAAATTTATTTATACATTCTCCCAACTCTACCTTTGAAAATAACTTAGTGTTAGAAATTACCACCAAGAAATGTGTTTTCTGGAGTGGGGTCTGAGTAGAAAATGAGACGGCTGCTTCCCGAGTTCCAGGCCCAGGTCAGTTTCTGGTCAGTTTGTGACAACATACTCAGGCTATCTGGGACATAGTGTTCTTCTCTGTAAAATCAAAGAATCTGATGATTTTTGAGAACTTTCCAAGTATAAAGTAACTTCCCTTTTCAAAAGAAGCAGCCCTGCATCATACATGAAAGTTTGCTCCTCCTGGAGGATAAATAAGGATATAAACTGGTTGAGAACTTCGTTTTATAAATTATCTGGTGCTTTTCAGAAATATAGCTATTCTGGTCACTTTCATAAGAGTAAAGATGCTCTTAAGGATAATGTCATAAAACAGGTTTTCCCAGCTTCTTCTTCTTTTTTTTTTTTTTTTAAGAGAAGAGACTTCCATCAGGCTGGGGCACTTGAAGGGCCCTGATGGACTTAGCTGGTAGTTCATTAACTGTGTCATGATTAGCCAGTAGTGAATACAATGAAGAAAAATAAAAAGAGGTTAAGAGAAATAAAGTGAGAAATAATTAAGAAAAACAGTGCCCTCAAAATATCTTGTCATTATTTTTGCAATACTTTTTTTGGCATGACTAAGTTGTGATCTGGGATAATATGTTAGATCTTTCTAGTTCTTATTTCCAGGGCGTATATTACTGAATTCTCTGTTATATTGATAACGCCAAAGAAAACCTGGACAAAAAGTATTCTATACTATCAACAGTGACCAAACACCAACAACATTGCTTTGTGTATTAAGATTCCAGCTGGAATAATTCAAGGTAGATATTCATCTGTGTAAAATTATAGTGATTTTCTATGTTTCTTGAGCTCTGAACCAATAATAAGTGGAAAACCTGATGAACTGGGTGATTTTAAAACACCTGATGTTACAGCTTGGAAACTCACGGGGGAAATAGATTGATTTAAATTTCACACCTTCTCATTTCCTCGTTGCCAGTGAAGTGTCTAGAAGCTAGAAAATATAATAAATTAATTGGGTGGTAAGATTGTTGGGAAGCAGTTGAAGCCTAGCCCTCAGTAATGACATCATGTACTCTTGGAATCGGTGATTTTTTTTTTTTTTTAAACATCTTTATTGAAGTATAATTGCTTTACAATGGTGTGTTAGTTTCTTCTTTATAACAAAGTGAATCAGTTATACATATACATATGTTCCCATATCTCTTCCCTCTTGCATCTCTCTCCCTCCCACCCTCCCCATCCCACCCCTCTAGGTGGTCACAAAGCACCGAGCTGATCTCCCTGTGCTATGCGACTGCTTCCCACTAGCTATCTATTTTACATTTGGTAGTGTATATATGTCCATGACGCTCTCTCACCCTGTCACTTCTCACCCCTCCCCCTCCTCATATCCTCAAGTCCATTCTCTAGTAGGTCTGTGTCTTTATTCCCGTCTTGCCGCTAGGTTCTTCATGACCTTTTTGTTTTTTTCCCTTAGATTCCATATATATGTGTTAGCACACTGTATTTGTTTTTCTCTTTCTGACTTACTTCACTCTGTATGACAGACTCTAACTCCATCCACCTCATTACAAATACCTCCATTTCATTTCTTTTTATGGCTGAGTAATATTCCATTGTATATATGTGCCACATCTTCTTTATCCATTCATCCGATGATGGAGCTGCAATGATAGAGCTGCAATGAACATTTTGGTACATGGCTCTTTTTGACCTATGGTTTTCTCAAGGTATATGCCCAGTAGTGGGATTGCTGGGTCGTATGGTAGTTCTATTTGTAGTTTTTTAAGGAACCTCCATACTGTTCTCCATAGTGGCTGTATCAATTTACATTCCCACCAACAGTGCAAGAGTGTTCCCTTTCCTCCACACCCTCTCCAGCATTTATTGTTTCTAGATTTTTTGATGATGGCCATTCTGACCGGTGTGAGATGATATCTCACTGTAGTTTTGATTTGCATTTCTCTAATGATTAATGATGTTGAGCATTCTTTCATGTGTCTGTTGGCAATCTGTATATCTTCTTTGGAGAAATGTCTATTTAGGTCTTCTGCCCATTTTTGGATTGGGTTTTTCATTTTTTTGTTATTGAGCTGCATGAGCTGCTTGTAAATCTTGGAGATTAATCCTTTGTCAGTTGCTTCATTTGCAAATATTTTCTCCCATTCTGATGGTTGTCTTTTGGTCTTGTTTATGGTTTCCTTTGCTGTGCAAAAGCGTTTCAGTTTCATTAGGTCCCATTTGTTTATTTGTGTTTTTATTTCCATTTCTCTAGGAGCTGGGTCAAAAAGAATCTTGCTGTGATTTATGTCATAGAGTGTTCTGCCTATGTTTTCCTCTAAGAGTTTGATAGTGTCTGGCCTTACACTTAGGTCTTTAATCCATTTTGAGTTTATTTTTGTGTATGGTGTCAGGGAGTGTTCTAATTTCATACTTTTACATGTATCTGTCCAATTTTCCCAGCACCACTTATTGAAGAGGCTTTCTTTTCTCCACTGTATATGCTTGCCTCCTTTATCAAAGATAAGGTGACCATATGTGTGTGGGTTTATCTTTGGGCTTTCTATCCTGTTCCATTGATCTATATTTCTGTTTTTGTGCCAGTACCAAACTGTCTTGATTACTGTAGCTTTGTAATATAGTCTGAAGTCAGGGAGCCTGATTCCTCCATCTCCATTTTTCTTTCTCAAGATTGCTTTGGCTATTCGGGGTCTTTTGTGTTTCCATACAAATTGTGAAATTTTTTGTTCTAGTTCTGTGAAAAATGCCAGTGGTAGTTTGATAGGGATTGCATTGAATCTGTAGATTGCTCTGGGTAGTAGAGTCATTTTCACAATGTTGATTCTTCCAATCCAAGAACATGGTATATCTCTCCATCTATTTGTATCATCTTTAATTTCTTTTATCAGTGTCTTATAATTTTCTGCATACAGGTCTTTTGTCTCCTTAGGTAGGTTTATTCCTAGATATTTTATTCTTTTTGTTGCAATGGTAAATGGGAGTGTTTTCTTAATTTCACTTTCAGATTTTTCATCATTAGTGTATAGAAATGCAAGAGATTTCTGTGCATTAATTTTGTATCCTGCTACTTTACCAGATTCATTGATTAGCTCTAGTAGTTTTCTGGGAGAGTCTTTAGGATTCTTTATGTATAGTATCATGTCATCTGTAAACAGTGACAGCTTTACTTCTTCTTTTGCGATCTGGATTCCTTTTATTTCTTTTTCTTCTCTGATTGCTGTGGTTAACACTTCCAAAACTATGTTGAATAATAGTGGTGAGAGTGGGCAACCTTGTCTTGCTCCTGATCTTAGTGGAAATGGTTTCAGTTTTTCACCATTGAGGACAATGTTGGCTGTGGGTTTGTCATATATGGCCTTTATTATGTTGAGGAAAGTTCCCTCTATGACTACTTTCTGGAGGGTTTTTATCATAAATGGGTGTTGAATTTTGTCGAAAGCTTTCTCTGCATCTATTGAGATGATCATATGGTTTTTCTCCTTCAATGTGTTAATATGGTGTATCACGTTGATTGATTTGTGTATATTGAAGAATCCTTGCATTCCTGGAATAAACCCCACTTGATCATGGTGTATAATCCTTTTAATGTGCTGTTGGATTCTGTTTGCTAGTATTTTGTTGAGGATTTTTGCATCTATGTTCATCAGTGATATTGGCCTGTAGTTTTCTTTCTGTGTGACATCTTTGTCTGGTTTTGGTATCAGGGTGATGGTGGCCTTGTAGAATGAGTTTGGGGGTGTTCCTTCCTCTGCAATATTTTGGAAGAGTTTGAGAAGGATAAGTGTTAGCTCTTCTCTAAATGTTTGATAGAATTCACCTGTGAAGCCATCTGGTCCTGGGCTTTTGTTTGTTGGAAGGTTTTTAATCACAGTCGGTGACTCTTTATCATAAGTTTACTTAGGGACTCATTCGTTTCTGAGATGATATATGTCTCTTTCATGAGAGCCTAAAGTAACCATCTTAAAAGGGATTCAGGAAACTAGAATTAATTACCTATGTACAGTGCACCTCTTCTTTTACTGCATTATCTTATGTGATTCTTATAATAACCCTTTAAAGTAACTATTATAATGTATATTTAACTGATAAGAAAATGATGTTTATAGGAGTGAACTTGCTTCAGATCAAAAATTGATAAAGGGTGAGAGCCATGGTATGAACATAGGTCTGTTTGACTTTACACCTCCTGTTCTCTCCACTATGACAAAAATTAGACTTTTGCACGTGTAATCAAACTGCAGCTGTTTAATACCATCTAATGCCAAAATCATCAAATGGATGAGGTGAGAAGTTTATTTTAAGTTATTCTATTGTATTTATACCATTTATAAGAGACTGATGTCAAGATATGTTTTAGAGGCATAGATTGAAGCTGATTAGATCACAGACAAATGTTTAACTTTGTGCTAAATTGTGTCGATATTACTAACGTTAGTGCTTCACTACTCTTTAAAAAAACCCGTACAGTTCTGTTTTGTACATAGAGCGCCTTGCTTCTTAGTTACTAGAGGGCAGTCTGTCTGTCTGTGAGCGGCCCCTGCAGAAGAAGTGGGGCGCTTCCGGCGGGTTTGCTGTGTGACTGATGAAAGCGATGCGCGTAGAGAGTGGGGCCCTCCGCAGAGGTGAAGTGCATCCTGTACTCTCGGTTTTCTTTAGGTGTGCGTCCAGGCACCTGTTGTCTCCATCCAAACGCACTGGAATTTACGGAATTGGTTTTGTCTTTTGCTCTCTCCCTGTAATTAATAATTCCGAGAGCTTCATATCCCTAGACAAAACACATGATTCCTAAACCTTTTTCTCAGCTGGAAGGAGTGGAAGGTGCGGGGATCCTCTGCGTCTGTGGAGGGAGACGTGCGGCCACCCCTGAGCATTGTCATCCATGGTCTCGTGGGATCAGGAAGTTGTAAAACAAAACTGCTTTCTTTAGACCTCACTTACTGATTAATTTCAAATAATATGCTCTGAAATCTGCTCTATCTCAAGAGTTATTTCATAAAACGAAACAGGACTGTTCTCAATTCTGTTTTTTATTCTTTGGCATTTGAAATACTATTTAAACTGTAAATCCTTTTGCATTCTACAATATATAAATAGCCAAATATCAATTACATTCTCTTACATTTACTCCTATGCTAAAGATTAATATATGGTAGTTAAACTGGTTACCACCCAGTTTTAAACTTATTTTTAAATTATATAAATAATTTTAAATTAATAATAATTAATGATTTTGAAATTATATATAAAATGTGTGCTTCGAAGTATTTTCCTAAAACTCTCAACATCTTTCTGATGTAAATGGACTAGTTGAAAGGCAAATAGAGTAGAATTTGATCTTTGAAAACGCTAGCTTTGGGTAGGAATTGGTACATCAAAGCAATTGAAAGTTGGGTCTTCCTACACATTATGGTATGGATTAATTGAGAACAGCCACGTCTATTACAAAGTGTTGGATAATGAAAATAAATTAACCAAGATCAACACTCTCATACCACATATGTTGTATGCAACTAAATTCTCAAAGGTCAGAAAAATGTGTATGATTTGAGGTGAGTGGCAAAATCCTATCTAAGTCCAGTTTTAACCTCCTTTGAAAATGGCTTAATTCTCTTCCCCCAGGATCCTGCTCTGATCAGTCCTCCCCGGTCCTCTCAGTGCCTAATTGGGTTACAAACTTAATTGAGGAATTGAGTATTCTTTTCTATTGGTCCTCCTTTTAGAGTATCTTTTCTAATGCACTTTATACAATGACCACTCACTACAGTTTATTCTTAGTTTCAGAAACATGTTTATTTAGGAGCGAATCAAGGAATGTGTATGAATGAGGTGGGGTGGCCTGGTTGATGGCACTTGAGGGTTACTCACCTGTGTCTTGGCAGAGGCAAGTTCAGAGAGTAAAACAGAATTGGTCAGATCAAAAGAAAGGTGTGGGGAACGTAGTTCTGAAGGAATAGTGATGGAGACACAGAAACAAGCCACTTGAATTGCATGAGAATGGGTTAGACATATCAAAGGTTGGGGGACAAACGTATGTTCCTTCTGAACTCTAAGGCAAAAAGTGATATGAACTCACATGTTAATTATAAACCCAGCACACAACAATTTCCAAGATGAGTGAACAACTAAAATATAGACCAGAGAGAGGCAGCTTCAAGATGGCAGAGGAGTGAGACATGGAGATTGCCTTCCTCCCCACAAATACATCAGAAATACATCTACATGTAGAACAACTCCTACAGAACACCTACTGAATGCTAGCAGAAGACCGCAGACCTCCCAAAAGGCAAGGAACTCCCCACTTACCTGGGTAGGGCAAAAGAAAAAGGAAAAACAGAGACAAAAGAATGGGGATGGGACCTGCACCAGTGGGAGGGAGCTGTGAAGTAGGAAAAGTTTCCACACACTAGGAAGCCCCTTCACTGGCAGAGATGGGCGGGGTGGCTGGAGGGGAAGCTTCAGAGCCACAGAGGAGAGCACAGCAACAGGGGTGCAGAGGGCAAAGCAGAGAGATTCCTGCACAGAGGATTGGTGCCAACCAGCACTCACCAGCCTGAGAGGCTTGTCTGCTCACCTGCCTGGCCACGTGGGGGCTGGGAGCTGAGGCTCTGGCTTCGGAGGTAAGATCCCAGGGAGAGGACTGGGGTTGGCTGTGTGAACACAGCCTGAAGGGGGCTAGTACACCACAGCTAGCTGGGAGGGAGTCCAGGAAAAAGTTGAGACTTGCCTAAGAGGCAAGAGACCATTGTTTCGGGGTGCACGAGGAGAGGGGATTCAGAGCACGGCCTAAACAAGCTCCAGAGATGGGTGTGAGCCACGGCTATCAGTGCGGACACGAGAGATGAGCATGAGACACTAAGGCTGCTGCTGCAGCCACCAAGGAGCCTGTGTGCAAGCACAGGTCACTATCCACACCTCCCTTCCCAGGAGCCTGTGCAGTCCACCACTGCCAGGGTCCCGTGATCCAGGGACAACTTCCCCAGGAGAACACATGGCATGCCTCAGGCTGGTGCAATGTTACACTGACCTCTGCCGCTGCAGGCTCGCCCCACATTCTGTACCTCTTCCTCTCCCCAGCCTGAGTGAGCCAGAGCTCCCTAATCAGCTGCTAGTTTAACCTCGTCCTGTCTGAGTGAAGAACAGATGCCCTCAGGTGACCTACAGGCAGAGATGGGGCCAAATCCAAAGCTGAACCCCAGGAGCTGTGTGAACAAAGAATAGAAAGGGAAATATCTCCCAGCAGCCTCAGGAGCAGTGGATTAAATATCCACAATTAACTTGATGTACCCTGCATCTGTGTAATACCTGAATAGACAACAAATTATGCCAAAATTGAGGTGGTGGACTTCAGGAGCAAGGCTATATATATATTTTTTTTCCTTTTTCTTTTTTCGAGAGTGTGTATGTATATGATTCTTTGTGTGATTTTGTATGTATAGCTTTGCTTTTACCATTTGTCTAGGGTTCTGTGTGTCTTTTTTTTTTTTTAGTATAGTGTTTAGCACTTGTTATCATTGGTGGATTTGTTTTTTGGTTTAGTTGCTCTCTTCTTTCTTTTTTTCTTTTTTATTACTTTTTAATTTTTTAATAATTATTTTTTATTTTAATAACTATTTTATTTATTTATTTATTTTCTTTCTTTCTTATTGTCTCCATTTTCTTCTGTGCTGTGTGGCTGAAAGGGTCTTGGTGCTCTGGCCGGGTATCAGGCCTGTGCCTCTGAAGTGGGAGAGCCGAGTTCAGGACATTGGTCCACCAGAGTCCTCCTGGCTCCACATAATATCGAAAGACGAAAGCTCTCCCAGAGATCTCCATCTCAATGCTAAGACCCAGCTCCACTCAATGACCAGCAAGCTACAGTGTTGGACACCCTATGCCAAACAACTAGCAAGACAGGAACACAACCCCACCCATGAGCGGAGAGGCTGCCTGAAATCATAATAAGTTCACAGACACCCCAAAACACACCACCAGATGTGGTCCTGCTCACCAGAAAGACAAGATCCAGCCTCATCCTCCAGAACACAGGCACTAGTCCCCTCCACCAGGAAGCCTACACGACCCACTGAACCAAACTTAGCCACTGAGGACAGACACCAAAAACAATGGGAACTACGAACTGCAGCCTGCAAAAAGGAGACCCCAAACACAGTAAGTTAAGCAAAATGAGAAGACAAAGAAACACACAGCAGATGAAGGAGCAAGGTAAAAACCCACCAGACCAAACAAATGAAGAGGAAATAGGCAGTCTACCTGAAAAAGAATTCAGAGTAATGATAGTAAAGATGATCCAAAATCTTAGAAATAGAATGGAAAAAATACAAGAAACGTTTAACAAAGACCCAGAGAACCAAAGAGCAAACAAACAATGATGAACAACACAATAAATGAAATTAAATATTCTCTAGAAGAAATCAATACCAGAATAACTGAGGCAGAAGAACGGATAAGTGACCTGGAAGATAATATAGTGGAAATAACCACTGCAGAGCAGAATAAAGAAAAAAGAATGAAAAGAATTGACAACAGTCTCAGATACCTCTGGGACAATATTAAACGCACCAACATTCGAATTATAGTGGTCCCAGAAGAAGAAGAGAAAAAGAAAGGGACTGAGAAAATATTTGAAGAGATTATAGTGGAAAACTTCCCTAATATAGGAAAGGAAATAGTTAATCAAGTCCAGGAAGCACAGAGAGTCCCATACAAGATAAATCCAAGGAGACACATGCCAAGACACATATTAATCGAACTATCAAAAAATAAATACAAAGAAAAAATATTAAAAGCAGCAAGGGAGTAACAACAAATAACATACAAGGGAATCCCCATAAGGTTAACAGCTGATCTTTCAGTAGAAACTCTGCAAGCCAGAAGGGAGTGGCAGGATATATTTAAAGTGGTGAAAGGGAAAAACCTACAACCAAGATTACTCTGCCCAGCAAGGATCTCATTCAGATTTGACAGAGAAAATAAAACCTTTACAGACAAGCAAAAGCTAAGAGAATTCAGCACCACCAAACCAGCTTTGCAACAAATGCTAAAGGAACTTCTCTAGCAGGAAACACAAGAGAAGGAAAAGACCTACAATAGCAAACCCAAAACAATTAAGAAAATGGTAATAGGAACACACATATCGATAACTGCCTTAAATGTAAATGGATTGAATGCTCCAGCCAAAAGACATAGACTTGCTGAATGGAGAGAAAAACAAGACCCATATATTTGCTGTCTACAAGAGACCCACTTCAGACCTAGGGACACATACAGACTGAAAGTGAGGTGATGGAAAAAGATATTCCATGCAAATGAAAATCGAAAGAAAGCTGGAGTAGCAATTCTCATATCAGACAAAATAGACTTAAAATAAAGACTATTACAAAAAACAAAAAAGGACACTACATAATGATCAAGAGATCAATCCAAGAAGAAGATATAACAATTGTAAGTATTTATGCACCTAACATAGGAGCACCTCAATACATAAGGCAAATGCTAACAGCCATAAAGGGGGAAATTGGCAGTAACACAATTATAGTAGGGGACTTTAACATCCCACTTTCACCAATGGACAGATCATCCAAAATGAAGATAAATAAGGAAACACAAGCTTTAAATGATACATTAAACAAGATGGACTTAATTGATATTTATAGGACATTCCATCCAAAAACAACAGAATACACTTTCTTCTCAAGTGCTCATGGAACATTCTCCAGGCTAGATCATATCTTGGGTCACAAATCAAGCCTTGGTAAATTTTAAAAAATTGAAATCGTATCAAGTATCTTTTCCCACCACAACGCTATGAGACTAGATATCAGTTACAGGAAAAATCTGTAAAAAATATAAACACATGGAGGCTAAACAATACACTACTTAATAACCAAGAGATCGCTGAAGAAGTCAAAGAGGAAATCAAGAAATACCTAGAAACAAATGACAGTGAAAACACGATGACCAAAACCTATGGGATGCAGCAAAAGCAGTTCTAAGAGGGACATTTATAACAATACAATCCTACCTCAAGAAACAAGAAACATCTCAAATAAAGAACATAACCTTATACCCAAAGCAATTAGAGAATGAAGAACAAAAAAACCCCAAAGTTAGCAGAAGGAAACAAATCATAAAGATCAGATCAGAAATAAATGAAAAAGAAAGGAAGGAAACAATAGCAAAGATCAATAAAACTAAAAGCTGGTTCTTTGAGAAGATAAACAAAATTGATAAACCATTAGCCAGACTCATGAAGAAAAAAAGAGAGAAGACTCAAATCAATAGAATTAGAAATGAAAAAGGAGAAATAACAACTGACACTGCAGAAATACAAAAGATCATGAGAAATTACTACAAGCAACTATATGCCAATAAAATGGACAACCTGGAACAAATGGACAAATTCCTGGAAAAGCACAACCTTCCAAGATGAAACCAGGAAGAAATAGAAAATATAAACAGACCAATCACAAGCACTGAAATTGAGACTGTGATTCAGAATTTTCCAACAAACAAAAGCCCAGGACCAGATGGCTTCACAGGCGAATTCTATCAAACATTTAGAGAAGAGTTAACACCTATCCTTCTCAAATTCTTCCAAAATATAGCAGAGGGAGGAACACTCTCAAACTCATTCTACAAGGCCACCATAACCCTGATACCAAAACCAGACAAAGATGTCACAAAGAAAGAAAACTAAAGACCAGTGTCACTGATGAACAGAGATGGAAATATTCTCAACAAAATACTAGCAAAGAGAAAATGATCATACACCATGATGAAGTGGGGTTTATCCCAAGAATGCAAGGATTGTTCAATATACACAAATCAATCAATGTGATACACCATATTAACAAATTGAAGGAGAAATACCATATGATCATCTCAATAGATGCAGAAAAAGCTTTTGACAAAATTCAACACCCATTTATGATAAAAACTCTCTAGGAAGTGGGCACAGAGGGAATCTACCTCAACATAATAAAGACCATATATGACAAAACCACAGCCAACATCATTCTCAGTGGTGAAAAACTGAAACCATTTCCTCTAAGATCAAGAACAAGACAAGGCTGTCCACTCTCACCACTATTATTCAACATAGTTTTGGAAGTGTTAACCACAGCAATCAGAGAAAAAAAAGAAATAAAAGGAATACAAATTGGAAAAGAAGAAGTAAAGCTGTCACTGTTTGCAGATGACATGATACTATACATAGAGAATGCTAAAGATGCTACCAGAAAACTACTAGAGCTAATCAATGAATCTGGTAAAGTAGCCGGATACAAAATTAATGCACAGAAATCTTTTGCATTCCTATACACTAATGATGAAAAATCTGAAAGAAATTAAGGAAGCACTTCCATTTACCATTGCAACAAAAAGAATAAAATACCTAGGAATAAACCCACCTAAGGAGACAAAAGACCTGTATGCAGAAAAGTATAAGACACTGATGAAAGAAATTAAAGATGATACAAACGGATGGAGAGATATACCATGTTCTTGGGTTGGAAGAATCAAGATTGTGAAAATGACTCTACTACCAAAAGTAATCTACAGATTCAATGCAACCCCTATCAAACTACTACTGGCATTTTTCACAGAACTGGAACTAAAACATTTCACTACGTATGGAAACACAAAAGACCCCGAATAGCCAAAGCAATCTTGAGAAAGAAAAACAGAGCTGGAGGAATCAGACTCCCAGACTTCAGACTATACTACAAAGCTACAGTAATCAAGACCATATGGTACTGGCACAAAAACAGAAACATAGATCAATGGAACAGGTTAGAAAGCCGATAGATTAACCCACTCTCATATGGTCTCCTTTATTTTGATAAAAGAGGCAAGAATATACAATGGAGAAAAGACAGCCTCTTCAATAACTGGTGCTGGGAAAACTGGACAGCTACATGTAAAAGAATGAAATTAGAACACTCCCTAACACCATACACAAAAATACACTCAAAATGGATTAAAGACCTAAGTGTAAGGCCAGACACTATAAAACTCTTAGGGGAAAACATAGGCAGAACACTCTATGACATAAATCAGAGCAAGATCCTTTTTGACCCACCTCCTAGAGAAATGGAAATAAAAACAAAAATTAAACAAATGGGATCTAATGAAATTTAAAAGCTTTTGCACAGCAAAGGAAACTGTAAATAACATGAAAAGACAACCCTTAGAATGCGAGAAAATATTTGCAAATGAATCAACTGACAAAGGGTTAATCTCCAAAATTTACAAGCATCTCATGCAGCTCAATATCAAAAAAACAAACAGCCCAATTCAAAAATTGGCAGAAGACCTAAACAGACATTTCTCCAAAGAAGATATACAGATTGCCAACAAACACATGAAAGAATGCTCAACATCATTGATCATTAGGAAATGCAAATCAAAACTACAATGAGATATCATCTCACACTGGTCAGAATGGCCATCATCAAAAAATCTACAAACAATAAATGCTGGAGAGGGTGTGGAGAAAAGGGAACACTCTTGCACTTGTAGTGGGTATGTAAATTGATACAGCCACTATGGAGAACAGTATGGAGGTTCCTTAAAAAACTAAAAATAGAACTACCATACGACCCAGCAATCCCACTACGGGGCATATACCCTGAGAAAACCATAATTCAAAAAGAGTCATGTACCACAATGTTCATTGCAGCTCTATTTACAATAACCAGGACATGGAAGCAACCTAAGTGTCCATCAACTGATGAATGGATACAGAAGATGTGGCACATATATACAATGGAATATTACTCAGCCATAAAAAGAAATGAAATTGAGTTATTTGTAGTGAGGTGAATGGACCTAGAGTCTGTCATACAGAGTGAAGTAAATCAGAAAGAGAAAAACAAATACCGTATGCTAACATATAGATGGAATCTAAGAAAAAAAAGAAAAGGTCATGAAGAACCTGGGGACAGACGGGAATAAAGACACAGACCTAGCAGAGAATGGACTTGACAATATGGGGAGGGGGAAGGGTAAGCTGTGACAAAGTGAGAGAGTGGCATGGACATATATACACTACCAGACGTAAAATAGTTAGCTAGTGACAAGCAGCTGCATACCACACAGAGATCAGCTCATTGCTTTGTGACCACCTAGTGGGGTGGGATAGGGAGGGTGGGAGGGAGGGAGATGCAAGAGATAAGAGATATGGGAACATATGTATATGTATAACTGATTCACTTTGTTATAAAGCAGAAAGTAACACACCATTGTAAAGCAATTATACTCCAATAAAGATGTTTAAAAAAATGTAAAACAAACAAAATAAAATCCAAGTCATATATTACAATGTGACCCAAGCAACAAGGAGGGGTGAGGAACTGATACCAACTAAGCACTTGACTCCCCTGGAAGAGGAGGTAAATTGTCTGTCTATGCATGAAAGAATTGAAGGGAGGCACAAGGTTATTAGATATTTTGCAGTATGGTCTAAAAGCTCCCATAGAAAGTGCTGCTGCAATCTGATCTCTTTTTCTTTCTTTTTTTATTAATAAAAGTGAAGTACTGGCTGGCTTCCTTGCTTAAATAAATAAATAAATAAATAAATAAATACATGCATACATGCATGCATGCTGGAGAGGGTATGGAGAAAAGGGAACCCTCTTGCACTGTTGGTCGGAATGTAAATTGATACAGGCACTATGAAGAACAGTATGGAGGTTCCTTAAAAAACTAAAAATAGAACTACCATACGACCCAGAAATTCCACTACTGGGCATATACCCTTAGAAAACCATAATTCAAAGAGTCATGTACCACAATGTTCATTGCAGCTCTATTTACAATAGCCAGGACATGGAAGCAACCTAAGTGTCCATTGAGAGATGAATGGATAAAGAAGATGTGGCACATATATACAATGGAATATTACTCAGCCATAAAAAGAAAGGAAATTGAGTTATTTGTTGTGAGGTGGTTGTACCTGGAGACTGTCATACAGAGTGAAGTAAGTCAGAAAGAGAAAAATAAATACTGTATGCTAACACATATATATCGAATCTAAAAAAAAAAAATGGTTCTGAAGAACCTAGGGGCAGGACAGGCATAAAGATGCAGATGTAGAGAATGGACTTGACACGGGGAGCTGGAAGGGTAAACTGGGACGAAATGAGAGAGTGGCATGGACTTATATATACTACCAAATGTAAAATAGATAGCTAGTGGGAAAAAGCCGCATAGCACAGGGAGATCAGCTCGGTGCTTTGTGACCACCTAGAGGGATGGGATAGGGACGGTGAGAGGGAGACGCAAGAGGGAGGAGATATAGGGGTATGTGTATATGTATAGCTGATTCACTTTGTTATAAAGCAGAAATTAACACACCACTGTGGAGCAATTATACTCCAATAAAGATGTTAAAAAAGAAAAAAGAAGGAAGGGACTAAATCTCTGTGTTTACTTTTTCATACCCATGCCTAGCTTAATATGTGTAGAAGGAATAAATAACAATGCCTGTTCACTTAAAAACTATATATATATATATATATATAGACCAGAGTAAGAAAAAGAAGGATTAAAGGGGAGGGGGAAAGACGTGGTTGCGGTCCAAAATTTCGGTTTAGTCTTCCTTGAAGTTTGCCTCAGACTCTGAACGTTCTTAGGTGCCATGGTAAACACTTTGGCACAGTTAAAGGGACATAGTCGGAAGCGGCAAGACACAGTGAAACACCTGTGGAGGCACCAACTTGGAAAATGGTGATATTTTAGCAAGGTGTTTACCATGATGCATTACGGGGAAGACAGGGTTTTTCTGGAAAATATATATATATTTTTTTCTAAGTTTTTATTTATTTATTTATTTATTTATGGCTGGGCTGGGCCTTCGTTTCTGTGTGAGGGCTTTCTGCAGTCGCGGCAAGTGGAGGCCACTCTTCATCGCGGTGCGCGGGCCTCTCACTGCCGCGGCCCCTCCCGTTGCAGAGCACAGGCTCCAGATGCGCAGGCTCAGCAATTGTGGCACATGGGCCTAGGCGCTCCGTGGCACGTGGGATCTTCCCAGACCAGGGCTCGAACCCGTGTCCCCTGCACTGGCAGGCAGACTCTCAACTACTGCGCCATCAGGGAAGCCCCCTGGAAAATACATTTTCATTTTATGGAAACTCCACCTAGCTGGGAGGACAAAAATTTGACATTTTAATTTTAGAAATAAAGAAAAAATAGAAATTGGTTTGTCAGTTTTAAGAGTGAAAAACAGTAGGCAGCTGGAAAACAGTTACAGTTTGCGGTGAGAATGTCAGAAAAGCATTAGAGGTCACACAGTGTTTTTGCTTTTCTCTGAGGCAGTAGGACTTTCAGGTGAAATGAAGTTGTGTCTTTGTTCTACTGAGCTTTAGCGGGTGTAAAATCCCGTTGTGCTGGGCAACATGGTTGATGACCTGTGGAGAAGGGCAAACAGTTCAAGCAGCTGCTCTAAAGCAGCGTTACCCAACCTTTTTGGCACCAGGGACTGGTTTCGTGGAATACAGTTTTTCCTCGGGCGGGGTGGTGGTGTTTAGGCAGTAATGTGAGTGATGGGGAGTGATGGGGAGCGGCAGATGAAGCTTTGCTCGCTCTCCCACCACTCACCTCCTGCTGTGTGACCTGGTTCCTAACAGACCGCAGACCAGTACCGGTCCACAGCCTGGGGGTTGGGGACACCTGCTCTAAAGGGATAGCTGAGCTGATAAAAGTTCATAGCTTATAAAGGATGCTTCTTGGACGTGTGCTGACATGACGTGTGCAAGGTAGTTGTAGGTTTTGAAGGAAATACAAAGAATTGTACAGTCTTGGGCCCGTCTGTGTATATGAAATGATCTGCAAGCTGTAATGTGATTCGGCCAAGGTATTTAGTGTATGTTGTATTACAGAATTTAAAAAATGGGAACATTGTTGAGAACTGTAATTAAGGACAGCTTCTTAGGAAAGGGGAAATTTAGAGCAAGTCCTCAAAGTGATCATTTTTGGACAGAGGAAGGGAGGAGAGAGAGCATTTCAGATGGAGGAGAGATTGAAGATCCAGATGTAGAATGAGCATGCATTGTGGTGGGAGGATATGGCAGGCGTGGGAGTCCTGGTGACGTGAGGGGTCACACCCCGCATCCCTCCAGGCTCGCCGCAGCCCTGTTGGGTCCCCGCAGTGGTCTCCCAGCAGGTCTGGTCACTCCAGTCTCAGTCCCTTCTGATCTGCCCCCCACAGCCCTCCAGAGCTCTCCTTCTAGGAGCCAAATGTACTCATGCCTGCTCTCTGCTCATGGTGTTTGAGAGAAGAGTCAGACCCCCGGGTGATATGCAAGTCTTTCCCTTGCCATCCTCTGCCTTTAGCCTCATCACCCACTATTTCCTACGTGTTTGGTTTCTTACAGCCTTAAAATGACACCTTTGTTTTCTAGGCATTAGCATCCTTCATAACTGTCTTTGATATCTTTTCCTTCTCACTCCTACTGCCACCTTTTAATTCACTGAATTCCTATTTCTTAATCCAAACTCATGTCAAACTTCACTCCCTCTTAGACACGTCCCCAGAGAGGCCTCCATCTAGAGACCCCTTTTGATACCTCCGCTCTGGGACCCTATACTTACCTTGCATTTCCATAATTGTTGTGTTACACATGTCTCATAGACAGTTGACCTCCTTAAAGCTAAGACTCTCCTTATTCTACTTGTCCCTCCAATATCTAACATAGCACCTGACATTTTTGGGCAGATCAGAAAATGTTTGATGAATGAAGAAATATATCAGGGACCACACTGACTAGAGCAGAGGTGCTGGTTGGGGAGTCATAGAAACCCTGCTTCTGTTCACCCCATAGTGACTGAGGATTGGGCTTTGGACCAGTTTTCCTGGGCACAAATCCCTGTTACCCCACTGTTACCTGAGGAACCTCAGCAATGTATTATATTCTCCGTGCCTTAATTTCCTCTTCTACGAAATGGGGATAATGATAACTCTGGTCTCATAGGGTTTTGTGCGATTTAAATACATTAATTTTTATAAAGTGCTTAGAAGAGCTCCTGGCACATAGTAGGGCACTGCAAATGTTAGCTGTTGCCTTGTCATTATTGTCGTTATGTCTGGGCAATACTTTGGCTTCCAAAGTCACTGTCTTGATGTAGTGTTGATCCTCATTATTTATAGATTCTCTGTTTGCAAACCTGACAACCAGCTAGAATTTATTTACAGCGCCCAGATCACTGCTTGCAGGGTTTTCCCTTCATTTGCAGACACGTGCATACACCCCTGAGCCACTCCACCAGACTTGCTGTGAGCTCTGTTCTTTAGAAGTTTAATGACCTTAGAGGCTAGTTGCGTGTTGGTGCAGACGGTGGTTAGAAGGTGAGACATTTATCCATGGATCATCACTGAAGGGAAACTGAGATAAGACTGTTTTTCTTCCTTGCACTAATTGGGAGAGTTGAGGAATATTTTGCTTTAGAGTTAGTGCAGGACCTTGCCGCGACTCAGGTAACGAGAGAGAGCATTCAGAAGATGTGAGGGAACCAAAAAGGTTGTTTATTTCCATTTTTTCTGACCCCTTTCCCAGACATGTTGTTTATTACTTCCACTCTGGTTATACACTAATGATGGTGACTGTACCTTCCCATCAATGAGATGATCAATCTGTGCCATAGACGTCAGAAGTTACACTGCCGATGATGATTTCTAGCTGAACTCTGCCCCCCCTGCACCCCATATTTCTCATCTATGCAACGAAGGGTTTGGAAGACACTTGTCATTTCCATTCCAGTTCAGAAATATTCCATTTTCAGTAATTCCTTATCTTTTTCATTGTAAGGATTGCAGAGATGCTATTTTAGCTCTCTGTGTGACACTCTTCTTTTCCATAATATGTTCTGCTTTAAGGAGTCTGAGGTGAGTTATTTAACAGTCACCATATGTTCTGATATTTCCTTATTTCTTGAAATTTCTTTTCAAACTTGAAATTCCATTTCAAACTTGAAATCGATAGCACTTTACTTCTGTGCATAATATTATCGATTTAAAATCTGGGTTTCTTTTCCTATAACATTATGTACAGCATGTGTTGTCTTATTGTAAATCTGGAATCTCGTTGGCTTTCTCCAAAGCCATAGAATGTTTTAGAATTTAGAGCATGAGACAGAGAATTTGTAGGCTTCTGTGAAGAGCAGAATTTAAATTTTACAGATGTCTAGAGGTATCCTAACTTGCCAGTAATGTGGCCTTAGGATTTAGCAGAACTTGAAAATTTGAATATTGTAGAAAATGAATTGCATATCTCATATTAACATTTATAGAATAAACTCTCATGGTGTTAACTTACCAATAAGTGGTTTTATATTCTAGCCTCTGAAAGTATCTTGCTTACACAGTAAACATAATAAAGTTTCAAAGATGAGCAAATTAACTTTTCAGCAAAAGCTTTCCTTGGACATATCTTGGCTTTCTTTTTCACAGTTTTAGCCTTAATACAGTAATGTTTCTTTTTCTGTGAATAAGATAATCTTGTATTTTGAAAAATACTTTTGTGAACATACTATTTTTAATGACAACTTGTCTTTTGTGACATGTAAGTATTCAAACAGTTTATAAGAACTAACCAACACCACCCACATATAAGATTATACAGAAATGGAAGAATTTTGGCTGACTTATAGTATATAATTGTTCGGCCAAAGAGGGTGGCAGACTCTACCACTTGTAACGATTTAGAGGTTTGAAGCAATATTTTAAAATATAAATAATCTCAAAATTGGTGGTATATAAAATATATTACTGTGTTGACTAAAATAGATTTGTTATCTTTCCTCCATTTATAAGGATTCACTCACAGATTCTGTACAGAATTGAAAACATCACTTTTTTCCTTTTCTTTTAATTTCTTTTTTTTTTTTTGGCTGTGCCATGCAGCATGTGGGATCACAGTTCCCTGACCAGGGATCGAACCCTTGCCCCTTTCAGTGGAACCGCGGAGTCCTGACCACTGGAGTTCTCCCCTTCTCTCCCTTTAAAACTTTAATTTTTAGTGAGAACCTGATTTAGGATCAGTCTCTCCTCCTTTTCTTCTTCTTCCCCCTCTTCCTCTTCATGGCTTTTAAGTTTTATACATTCTTTTATTATACCTAAACCTATGATGAAAAATAGCTGGCTGAGGTAATAGCATTCAAGAATTAAGTTTGGCAGACTCACAGACAGAGAACAGACCTGGGGTTGCCAAGGTAGGGGTGGGGGAGAGATGGAGTGTGAGGTTGGGGTCAGCAGATGCAAACTATTACATGGAGAATTGATAAACAACAAGGACCAACTGTACAGCACAGGGAACTATATTCAATATCCTGTGATAAACTATAATGGAAAAGAACATAAAAAATAATGTATATATATATGTATAACTGAGTCACTTTGCTCTACAGCAGAATTAACACAACATTGTAAATCAACTATGGTTCAATTTAAAAAAAAAAAAAGAAGTTTGAGAGAGAATGTGTAAGATGGTAGAGTAGAAAGGCCCTAAGCTCACCTCCTCTCCCTGCAGTTCACCCTGCAGACATAGACGCTGGTGGCAGCTGTTTGCGGAGCTTGTTCTACCACATGGACATGGACACTGGTGCTGGCAAGGGCCATTTTGGCTCCAGTGCTGGGACACCTCAGGCTAAGTAACTGACTGGGCATGGACAGAGCCCCATCCAACAGCAGACAGGCTGCCTTAAGAACCCTTGAGCCCATAGCTGCCTCTGGACCCAGTTCCACTCACCAGAGTGCAGACACCAGCTGTAAGAAAACCACAGCACTGCAGTCTGGACTGGCCATCCCACTAGAGAGGAGGCCCTGTCCAGTAGCAGGCCAACACAAGTGTCAAGAAAACTCGGGACCCACAGAAATCTTTGTCAGGAACTGGTGCCATCCACCAGTGATGTGACACCTGCTCTAGGACCCCTGGTGCCCAGCAACCAGAACTTAGGACCTGGTTCTGCCCACCAGTAGGTTGGTACTTGCCCTAGAACCTGACTTCACCCACCAGTGGGTGGGCAACAGCCCTGGTATCACCTGGACCCTGAATCTGCTCACCAGAGAGCCAGCACTAGCCCCAGGCTTCCCTGGGGTTCTGCAGTCAGCTGCCTGGTGACCTACTTCTGCCAACCAGTGGCCAGCAGCCTCTGCACAAGCCACACCAGGTAACTAAATAGACTGGGAGCCACCAGGCCTACTGGACCACCCACATAGTCAGCCTGCCACAACAGAAAGACCCAGACAGACATCATAGGGGGGACCCCTAGAGCATATGGCTCTGCTGACGAGAGGGGAGTGTGCTGCTGAAACTCTGTCTCTCACAAAAAGCCCCTTCTTTAAGGTCGGGAAACATACCCACCAGACCCATAAAAATAAAAACAGCAAGTTAGACAAAATGAGGTGACAGGGGAAAATGTTCCAGATGAAGGGACAAAATAAAACCTCAGAAGAAGAACTGAGTGAAGTGGAGATAGGAAATCTACCTAGGAAAGAGTTCTAGGTAATGACTGTAAAGATGATCAAAGAACTTGGGAGAAGAATGGATGCACAGAGTGAGAAGTTAGAAGTTTTTAACAAAGAGTCAGAAAATATAAAGAACAACTAAACAGATGCAGAATACAATAAGTGAAATGTAAAATATATTAGAAGGAATCAATAGTAAAGTAAATGATACAGAGGAATGGATCAGCAAGCTGGAAGACAGAGCAGTGGAAATTGCTGATGCTGAACAGAAAAAAGAAAAAGAATGAAAAGAAATGAGGACAGTTTAAGACACCTCTGGGACAACATCAAGCATACTAATATTTGCACTGTAGGGGTCCCAGAAGGAGAAGAGAGAAGAGAAAGGGGCTGAGAACATAACTGAAGACGTAATAGCTGAAAACTTCCCTAACCTAGGAAAAGGAACCAGTTGCCAAGTGCAGGAAGTGCAGAGTCCTATAGAGGACTAAGCCAAAGAGGAACACACCAAGGCATATGGTAATTAAATTGGCAAAAACAAAAGACAAAGAGAGAATATTAAACTCAGCAAAGGGGAAAGTGAATCCTGTGGGAGCGGCCAAGATGGTGGAGTAAAAGAACCCTAAGCTCACCTCCTCTCATGAGGACACCAAAATCACTAAAATCTGCAGAACAACCATCATTGAAAAAGTCTGAAACCTACCAGAAAAGATCTCTACAACTAAAGACATAAAGAAGGAAGCACAACAAAACTGGTAGGAGGGTTGGAGTTGTGATATAATCAAATCTGATACTCTCTGGGTGGGTGACCCACAAACTGGGGAATAATTATATTAGAGAGGTTTTCCCACAGGAGTGAGAGTTCTGAGCTCCATGTCAGGCCCCCCAGTGTGGGGGTCTGACACTGGGAAGAGGAGCCCCCAGAGCATTTGGCTTTGAAGGCCAGTGGGGCTTGGTCGCAGGAGTTCCACGGGACTGGGGAAAACAGAGACTTCACTCTTACAGGGCGCACACAAAATCTCACGCACACCAGGAACAAGGGCAAAAGCCACAATTTCATAGGAGCCTGGGACAGACCTACCTGCTGGTCTTGGAGGGTCTCCTGGGGAGGGAGGGGTGTCTCTGGCTCACTTTGGGGACAAGGACACTGGTGGTGGACGTGTCAGGGAGCATTTACCTGTGCGAGCTCTCCTGGAGGCTGACATATTGTCATCAAGGCCTGGCCCCACCCAAGAGCCTGTAGGCGCCAGTGCTTGGACACCTCTGGCCGAACAAGTAACTGGGGGGAGGGACACAGCCCCACCCATAGGCAGGCAGGCTAGAGACACAGCCACCTCTAGACACATCCTAGGCATGACCCTGCCCATCAGAGGATCAAGACCCAGCTCCACCCACTGGTGGGCAGGCACCAGCCCCTCACACCACGAAGCCTGCACAAGCCTCTAGACCAGCCTCACCTACCAGGGAGCAGACACCAGAAGCAAGAAAACTATTGTCCTGCAGCCTGCAGATAGAATCCGCATATGCAGGCCAGATACTACCCTGGGACCAGCTGGCCCTTGGCCCTTGCATGACGAGAGGAGAGTTGACTCCTGGGATGCATAGGGTGTCTCCTACAGAGGGTCACTTCTCCAAGGTCAAGAAATGTAAATGACCTACCACATACGTAAAAATACAAATAGCAATTTAGACACAATGAGGTGACAGAGGAATATGTTTCAGACGAAGGAACAAGATAAAACCCCAGAAGAAGAAATAAGTGACATGGAGATAGGCAATGCATCTGAGAAATAGTTCAGGGTAATGATTGTAAAGATGATCAAAGAACTCGGGAGGAGAATGGATGTACAGAGTGAAAATTAGAAGTTTTTTTTTTTTAAACAAAGAATTAGAAAATATAAAAGCAGCAAGGGAAAAGGAACAAATAACATACAAGGGAATTGCCATAAGGCTATCAGTTGACTTTTCAGAAGAAACTGTGAAGGCCAGAAGTCAGGGGCATGATGTATTTAAAGTGATGAAGGGGAAGAGCCTACAACCAAGAATATTCTACCCATCAAGGTTCTCTTTCAGGTATTTGATTGAGAAATTGAAAGCATCACAGACAAGCAAGAGCTAAAAGAGTTCAGCACCACCAAAACACCTTTACAACAAATATTAAAGGAACTTCTCTAAGTGAGAAAGAAAAGACGACAACTAGAAATATGAAAGTTATGAAAGGAAAAAGTTCATCAGTAAAGGCAAACATATAGTAAAGATAGGAAGTCATCCACACAAGCTAGTAGGAATATTAGAAGACAAAAGTAGTAAAATCATCCATATCCACAATAAGCAGTTAAGTGATACACAAAACAATTAAATGTAAAATATATCAAAAACAGTAATCAGGAGGCTAGGAGAGTACAAATGCAGGGTTTGTATTTTTTATTTGTTTACTTATTTTTAAAAACTTATTTATTTATTTTTGGCTGTGTTGGGTCTTCGTTACTACATGCAGGCTTTCTCTAGTTGTGGTGAGTGGGGGCTACTCTTCACTGAGGTGCGCAGGCTTCTCATTGTGGTGGCTTCTCTTGTTGCAGAGCATGGGCTCTAGGCCTGCAGGGTTCAGTAGTTGTGGCTCACAGGCTTAGTTGCTCCGTGGCATGTGGGATCTTCCCAGACCAGGGGTCGAACCCATGTCCCCTGCATTGGCAGATGGATTTGTAACCACTGCACCACCAGGGAAGCCCCAAATGCAGGGTTTTTAAAACGTGCTTGAAATTAAGAGATCAGTAAACTTATAACAATCATATATATACAAATATATATATAAATAGATATATATAGTCTTGTATATATGCTGCCAATAAGAGACTCACTTCAGATCTAAGGAGACATAAACTGAAAATGAGGGGATGGAAAAATGTATTCCATGCAAATGGATTGAAAAGAAAGCCAGGGTAGCAATACTTATATCAGAAAAAAAAAAGACTTTACAATAAAGACTGTTAAAAGAGACAAAGAAGGATATTACATTATGATCAAGGGATCAATCCAAGAAGAAGATATAAGAATTGTAAATATATATGCACCCAACATAGGAGCACCTAAATACATAATGCAAATATTAACAGACATGAAGGGAGAAATCAACAGTAACACAGTAATAAAGGCAGTTCTAAGAGAGATGTTTATAGCGATAGAAGTTTATTTCATCAAACAAGAAAAATCTTAGATAAAACACCTAACCTTATACCTTAAGGAGCTAGAAAAAGAAGAACAAACAAAACCCAAATTTAGTTGAAGGAAAGAAATCATAAAGATCAGAGCAGAAATAAATGAAAGAGAGAGTAAAAGAAGAATAGAAAAGATCAATGAAAAGAGTAGCTGGTTCTTTGAAAAGATATTTTAAAAATTGATAAAGCTTTGACCACATTCATCAAGAAACAAAGAGAGAGGGCCCAAATCAATAAAATCCAAAATGAAAAAGGAAAACTTACAGCTGACACCACAGAAATACAGAGGATCATAAGAGACTACTAAAAGCAACTATACACAATAAAATGGACAACATATAAGAAATGGACAAATTCTTAGAAAGGTACAATCTGTCAAGTTGGAACTGGGAAGAAATAGAAGATATGAACAGACCAATTACCAATAATGAAGTTGCATCAGTAATTAAAAAACAAAAACAAAAAAACAACTTCCAACAAACAAAAGACTAAATGGCATCACAGGTGGATTCTACCAAAGATTCACAGAAGAGTTAACACCTAACCTTTTCAAAATAGTCCAAAAAAAAATTGCAGAGGAAGCAATGCTTCTGAACTCATTCTATGAGGCCAGCATAACCCTGATACCAAAACCAGACAAAGATATCACAAAAAAAGAACATTACAGGCCAATATCACTGATGAACATGGATGCAAAAGTCCTCCTCAAAATATTAGCAAACTGAATCCAACAATACATCAAAAAGATCATACACCATGATCAAGTGGGATTTATTCCAGGGATGCAAGGATGGTTCAGTATCCTCAAATCAGTCAATGTGATATACCACATTAACAAATTGAAGAATAAAAACATATGATTGTCTCAAGAGATGTAGAAAAAGGTTTTGACAAAGTTCAACATCCATATATGACACAAACTCTCCAGAAAGTGGGTATAAAGTGAACATACCTCAATAAAATAAAAGCCTTATGTGAGAAGCCCACAGCTAACATCATACTCAGTGGTGGAAAGCTGAAAGTATTTCCTCTAAGATCAGGGACAAGACAAGGATGCCCACTCTCACCACTTTTATTCAACATACTATTGGAAGTCCTAGCCACAGCAATCAGACAAGAAAAAGAAATAAAAGGAATCCAGATTGGAAAGGAAGAAGTAAAACTCTCAGTGTTTGCAAATGATATGATACCATACATAGAAGATTCTAAAGACACCGCTGGAAAACTACTAGAGCTCATCAATAAATTTGGTAAAGCTGAAGGATATAAAATTAATATAAACAAATCTGTCACCTTTCTATACACCTCAATAAACTATCAGAAAGAGAAACTGAGGAAACATGCCCATTTGCCATCAAATTAAAAAGAATAAAATGCCTAGGAATAAACCGACTTAAGGAGGTAAAAGGCCTGTACTTGGAAAACTATAAGACACTGGTGAACGAAATTGAAGATGACACAGACAGATGGAAAGATACACTATGTTCATGAACTGGAAGGATTAACGTTTTTTTAAAAAAATTATTTATTTATTTATTTATTTATTTATGGCTGTGTTGGGTCTTCATTTCTGTGCGAGGGCTTTCTCTACTTGCAGCAAGTGGGGGCCACTCTTCATCGCGGTGCGCGGGCCTCTCACTATCGCAGCCTCTCTTGTTGCGGACGGAGCACAGGCTCCAGACGCGCAGGCTCAGCAACTGTGGCTCACGGGCCTAGTCGCTCCGTGGCATGTGGGATCTTCCCAGACCAGGGCTCGAACCCGTGTCCCCTGCATTGGCAGGCAGATTCTCAACCACTGCGCCACCAGGGAAGCCCCAGGATTAACGTTTTTAAAATGACCATACTACCCAAGGCAATCCACAGATTCAATGCAATCCCTATGAAAATATCAAGGGTGTTTATCACAGAGCTAGAACAAATAATTTAAAAAATTTTATGGAAACACAAAAGACTCCAAATAGGCAAAACAATTTTGACAAAGAAGAACAGAACTAGAGGAATCAGGCTCCCTGACGTTAGACTATACTGCAAAGTTACAGTAATCAAAACAATATTGTACTCACAATATTCATTGCAGCTCTATTTACAATAGCCAGGACATGGAAGCAACCTAAGTGTCTATCAACAGTTGAATGGATAAAGAAGATGTGGCACATATGTACAATGGACTATTAGCCATAAAAAGAAACGAAATTGAGTTATTTGTAGTGAGGTGGATGGACCTAGAGTCTGTCATACAGAGTGAAGTAAGTCAGAAAGATAAAAACAAATACTGTATGCTAATACATATATATGGATCTAAAAAAAAAAACGGTTCTGAAGAACCTAGGGGCAGGACAGGAATAAAGATGCAGACATAGAGAATGGACTTGAGGACACAGGGAGGGGTAAGGGTAAGCTGGGACAAAGTGAGAGAGTGGCATGGACTTATATATACTCCCAAATGTGAAATTGATAGCTAATAGGAAGAGCTGCATAGCACAGGGAGATCAGCTCAGTGCTCTGTGACCACCTAGAGGGGTGGGATAGGGAGGGTGGGAGGGAGGGAGATGCAAGAGATAAGAGATATGGGAACATATGTATATGTATAACTGATTCACTTAGTTATAAAGCAGAAACTAACACACCATTGTAAAGCAATTATACTCCAATAAAGATGTTAAAAAACCCCAAAACAAACAAAACAAAACAATATGGTACTGACACAAAAACAGACACACAGATCCATGGAACAGAATAGAGAGTCCAGAAATAAACCTGAGCTTATATTGTCAAATTCATCTACAGCAAAGGAGGCAAGAGTATACAATGGAGAAGACAGTTTCTTCAATAAGTGATGCTGGGAAAACTGGACAACTACATGTAAAAGAATGAAATTAGAATATTCTCTAACACTGTACACAAAAATAAACTCAAAATGGATTAAAGGCCTAAATATCAATGTAAGACCAGAAACCATAAAACTCCTAGAAGAAAAGATAGGCAGAACACTCTTTGACACAAATGATAGCAATAGTTTTTTGGATCTGTCTCCTAAAGCAAAAGAAATAAAAAGCAACATAAACAGATGGGACCTAATTAATCTGAAAAGCTTTTGCATGGCAAAGGAAACCATTGACAAAATGAAAAGACAACCTACTGAAATGGAGAAAATATTTGCAAATTATGTGACTGATAAGGGGCTAATATACAGAATACATAAATAGCTCATACAACTCAACATTAAAAAACAAAACCCCTGGGACTTCCCTGGTGATCTAGTGACTAAGACTCTGTGCTCCCAGTGCAGGGGTCCTGGGATTGATCCCTGGTCAGGGAACTAGATCCCACATACATGCTTCAACTAAAGATCCCACATGCCACAACGAAGTTCCTGCATGCTGCAACTAAGACCCACTGCAGCCTAAATAAATAAATAAATATTAAAAAGAAAACAAAAACGCCAATTTAAAAATAGGCAAAAGACCTGAATAGGCTTTCTTCTAAAGATGACCTACAGATGGCCAACAGGCACATGAAAAGATACTCAACATCATTAGTCCTCAGAGAAATGAAAATCAAAACCACAATGAGACATCACCTCACACCTGTCAGAAAGGCTGTCATCAAAAAGAACACAATGACAGAATATATATATATGTATATATAACTGAGTCACTTTGCTGTGCAGAAGAAATTAACACATTGTAAATAAGTATACTTCAATAAAATTTTTGAAAAAATAATAAAAAAAGAAAATGTAAAAAGAGAAGGAACACAATAACAAATGTTGGTGAGAATGTGGAGAAAACAGACCCCACATACACTGTTGGTGGGAATGTTAATTGGTGCAGACACTACGGAAAACAGTATGGAGGTTTCTGAGAAAAACTAAAACCTACCATGTGACCCAGAAATTTCACTCCTGGGTATTTATCTGGAGAAAAAGAAAAAAAGAAAACACTAATTCGAAAAGATACATGCAGCCCAATGTTCATAGCAGCATTATTTATAATTGCCAAGATATGGAAGCAACCTAGGTTTCCATCAAGAGATGAATGGATAAAGAAGATGTGGTATATTTATACAATGGAATATTACTCAGCTACAAAAAAAAAAAGAAATTCTGGAAAAACCCGAATGAACTTTTTGGCCAGCCCAGTAGTTTGTGTCGTCTTTGTATTAACATCTTAATTATTCCTCCACAGTAGATGAAGAGAGGGGAAGGTAGTAGGTGTCCATGCCGTGGATGGTGGCTCCTCGTGTTGGCCTCTGTTGGGGTCATCTGTGAAAAGCCCTGGAAGCTCTGGAGAAGCAGTTCAGAGCACAGGGACCCTGCCCCCTCCCCTCTCATTCCAGCCTTTAGGGAGCAGTTGAGCCTGTGTAAGCAGGTGTGTGATCCTGAGCTTTAGTCAGCTGGAGTCTGTCCCATCTTCCCTCCTACCTCCTATCCCTGCTTTCCTCCTTTTTCTCTACCCATTCCTCTCTTGTCTTTTCTTCTTACTCACCTGTTATTGGTAATCAATTTACCCAGAGGGCTTCCCACTTTTCTATTCCCAAAACACTTTTTCCTGAAAGTGTCCCCTTGGGAGAGGAAGACACTGTGTGGTTGTGAGGGTGACCCACACAGGGGCAGTTGCTTTCAGCCATCTTCATAAATTGTGGTGACCAAAGGCATCCCTTTCTGAAATGCCTTGGATAAAATATTTGAATTGTAGTAACGTGATGTAAGTTGTGTACATGCACTTAAGATATATGAATATGCCCATATGGATATCAGAAATATTTCCCATGATCTTACTGGGGACTCTTTTAGAGATTTTTAAAAAAATTATTATTAACATCTTATATTAGGAAGTACCTTTGTCATTGAACCAATATCAATACATTATTATTACCTAAAGTTCATACTTGATTCAGATTCCCTTAGTTTTTTTTTTTTTTTAATAATAATAGCTAACATTTATTGGGTGTTCATAATACACTACCCACTGTGCTAAGTAACTTACAGGCTTTATCTCATTCGTCACAACCAGCAGAGATAAGGCACCATTATTATCTCCACTTCAAGGAAGGGAGATTTGATATTGGAAGGTTATGTAATTCTTTTTTTTCTTTTTTTTTTATACAGCAGGTTCTTATTAGTCGTCCATTTTATACACAACAGTGTATATATGTCAATCCCAAGCGCCCAACTCATCACAACCCCACCCCCACCTCCACACGGCTTTCCCCCCTTGGTGTCCATACATTTGTTCTCTACATCTGTGTCTCAATTTCTGCCCTGAAAACCGGTTCATCTGTACCATTTTTCTAGGTTCCACATATATGCGTTAATATACAATATTTGTTTTTCTCTTTCTGACTTACTTCACTCTGTATGACAGTCTCTAGATCCATCCACGTCTCAACAAATGACCCAATTTCGTTCCTTTTTATGGCTGAGTAATATTCCATTGTATATATGTACCACATCTTCTTTATCCATTTGTCTGTCGATGGGCATTTAGGTTGCTTCCATGACCTGGCTATTGTAAATACTGCTGCAACGAACATTGGGGTGCATGTGTCTTTTTGAATTGTGGTTTTCTCTGGGTATATGCCCTGTAGTGGGATTGCTGGATCATTTGGTAATTCTATTTTTAGTTTTGTAAGGAACCTCCATACTGTTCTCCATAGTGGCTGTATCAGTTTACATTCCCACCAACAGTGCAAGAGGGTTCCCTTTTCTCCACACCCTCTCCAGCACTTGTTGTTTGTAGATTTTCTGATGATGCCCATTCTGACTGGTGTGAGGTGATACCTCATTGTAGTTTTGATTTGCATTTCTCTAATAATTAGTGATATTGAGCAGCTTTTCATGTACTTCTTGGCCATCTTTATGTCTTCCTTGGAGAAATGTCTATTTAGGTCTTCTGCCCATTTTTGGATTGGGTTGTTTGTTTTTTTTTAAAATCGAGGTGCATGAGCTGTTTATATATTTTGGAGATTAATCCTTTGTCCGATGATTTGTTTGCAACTATTTTCTCCCATTCTGAGGATTTTCTTTTTGTCCGGTTTATGGTTTCCTTTGCTGTGCAAAAGCTTTTAAGTTTCATTAAGTCCCATTTGTTTATTTTGGTTTTTATTTCTATTACTCTAGGAAGTGGATCAAAAAATATTGTGCTGTGATTTATGTCAAAGAGTGTTCTTCCTATGTTTTCCTCTAAGAGTTTTACAGTGTCCGGTCTTACATTTAGGTCTCTAATCCATTTTGAGTTTATTTTTGTGTATGGTGTTAGGGAGTGTTCTAATTTCATTCTTTTATATGTAGCTGTCCAGTTTTCCCAGCACCACTTATTGAAGAGACTGTCTTTTCTCCATTGTATATCCTTGCCTCCTTTGTCATAGATTAGTTGACCATAGGTGCGTGGGTTTATCTCTGGGCTTTCTATCTTGTTCCACTGATCTATGTTTCTGTTTTTGTGCCAGTACCATATTGTCTTGATTATTGTAGCTTTGTAGTATAGTCTGAAGTCAGGGAGTCTGGTTCCTCCAGCGCCGTTTTTTTCCCTCAAGACTGCTTTGACTATTCGGGGTCTTTTGTGTCTCCATACAAATTTTAAGACTTTTTGTTCTAGTTCCATAAAAAATGTCATTGGTAATTTGATGGGGATTGCATTCAATCTGTAGATTGCTTTGGGTAGTATAGTCATTTTCACAATATTGATTCTTCCAATCCAAGAACATGGTATATCTCTCCATCTGTTGGTATCATCTTTAATTTCTTTCATCAGTGTCTTACAGTTTTCTGCATACAGGTCTTTTGTCTCCCTAGGTAGGTTTATTCTTAGGTATTTTATTCTTTTTGTTGCATTGGTAAATGGGAGTGTTTCCTTAATTTCTCTTTCAGATATTTCATCATTAGTGTATAGGAATGCAAGAGATTTCTGCGCATTAATTTTGTATCCTGCAACTTTACCAAATTCATTGATTAGCTCTAGTAGTTTTCTGGTGACATCTTTAGGATTCTCTATGTATGGTATCATGTCATCTGCAAACAGTGACAGTTTTACGTCTTCTTTTCCACTTTGTATTCCTTTTATTTCTTTTTCTTCTCTGATTGCCATGACTAGGACTTCCAAAACTATGTTGAATAATAGTGGTGAGAGTGGACATCCTTGTCTTGTTCATGATCTTAGAGGAAATGCTTTCAGTTTTTCATCATTGAGAATGATGCTTTCTGTGGGTTTGTCATATATGGCCTTTATTATGTTGAGGTAGGTTCCCTCTATGCCCACTTTCTGCAGAGTTTTTATCATAAATCGGTGTTGAATTTTGTCAAAAGCGTTTTCTGCATCTATTGAGATGATCATATGGTTTTTATTCTTCAGTTTGTCAATAGGGTGTATCACATTGATTGATTTGCGTATATTGAAGAATCCTTGCATCCCTGGGATAAATCCCACTTCATCATGGTGTATGATCCTTCTCATGTGTTGTTGGATTCTGTTTGGTAGTATTTTGTTGAGGATTTTTGCATCTATATTCATCAGTGATATTGGTCTGTAATTTTCTTTTTTTATAGTATCTTTGTCTGATTTTGGTATCAGGGTGATGGTGACCTCATAGAATGAGTATGGGAGTGTTCTTTCCTCCATAATTTTTTGGAAGAGTTTGAGAAGGATGGGTTTTAGCTCTTCTCTAAATGTTTGATAGAATTCACCTGTGAAGCCAATCTGGTCCTTGACTTTTGTTTTCTGGAAGATTTTTCATCAGAGTTTCAATTTCATTATGTGTGATTGGTCTGTTCATATTTTCTATTTATTCCTGGTTCAGTCTTGGAAGGTTATACCTTTCTCAGAATTTGTCCATTTCTTCCAGGTTGTCCATTTTATTGGCATAGAGTTGCTTGTAGTAGTCTCTTAGGATGCTTTGTACTTCTGCAGTGTCTGTTGTTACTTCTCCTTTTTCATTTCTAATTTTATTGATTTGAGTCCTCTCCCTCTTTTTCTTTATGAGTCTGGCTAATGGTTTGTCAATTTTGTTTATCTTCTCAAAGCAGCAGCTTTTAGTTTTATTGATGTTTGCTATTGTTTTCTTTGTTTCTATTTCATTTATTTCTGCTCTGATCTTTATGATTTCTTTTCTTCTGCTAACTTTGGGTTTTGTTTGTTCTTCTTTCTCTAGTTCCTTTAGGTGTAAGGTTAGATTGTTTATTTGAGATTTTTCTTGTTTCTTGAGGGAGGCTTGTATAGCTATAAACTTCCCTCTCAGAACTGCTTTTGCCACATCCCATAGGTTTTGGATCGTCGTGTTTTCATTGCCATTTGTCTCTAGGTATCTTTTGACTTCCTCTTTGATTTCTTCAGTGATCTCTTGATTAGTTAGTAACGTATTGTTTGGCCTCCATGTGTTTGTGTTTTTTACGTTTTTTTCCCTGAAATTCATTTTCTAATCTCATAGCATTGTGATCAGAAAAGAAGCTTCATATGATTTCAATTTCTTAAATTTACTGAGGCTTCAGTTGGGACCCAAGATGTGATCTATCCTGGAGAATGTTCCATGCGCACTTGAGAAGAAAGTGTAATCTGCTGTTTTTGGATGGAATGTCCTGTAAATATCAATTAAATCTATCTCGTCTATTGTGTCACTTAAAGCTTCTGTTTCCTTATTTATTTTCATTTTGGATGATCTGTCGATTGGTGTAAATGAGGTGTTAAAGTCCCCCACTATAATTGTGTTACTGTCAATTTCCTCTTTTATAGCTGTTAGCAGTTACCTTATGTATTGAGGTGCTCCTATGTTGGGTGCATATATATTTATAATTGTTATATCTTCTTCTTGGATTGATCCCTTGATCATTATGTAGTGTCCTTCCTTGTCTCTTGTAACATTCTTTATTTTAAAGTCTATTTTATCTGATATGAGTATTGCTACTCCAGCTTTCTTTTGATTTCCATTTGCATGGAATATCTTTTTCCATCCCCTCACTTTCAGTCTGTATGTGTCCCTAGGTCTGAAGTGGGTCTCTTGTAGACAAGATAAATATGGGTCTTGTTTTTGTATCCATTCAGCAAGCCTGTGTCTTTTGGTTGGAGCATTTAATCCATTCACGTTTAAGGTAATTATCAATATGTATGTTCCTATGACCATTTTCTTAATTTTTGGGGGTTTGTTTTTGTACGTCCTTTTCTTCTCTTGTGTTTCCCACTTAGAGAAGTTCCTTTAGCATTTGTTGTAGAGCTGGTTTGGTGGTGCTGAATTCTCTTAGCTTTTGCTTGTCTGTAAAGCTTTTGATTTCTCCATCGAATCTGAATGAGATCCTTGCTGGGTAGAGTAATCTTGGTTGTAGTTTCTTCCCTTTCATCACTTTAAGTATATGAGTATAAAATACCTACTCTCTTCTGGCTTGTAGAGTTTCTGCTGAGAAATCAGCTGTTAACCTTATGGGAGTTCCCTTGTATGTTATTTGTCATTTTTCCCTTGCTGCTTTCAATAATTTTTCTTTGTCTTTAATTTTTGCCAATTTGATTACTGTGTGTCTCGGAGTGTTTCTCCTTGGGTTTATCCTGTATGGGACTCTCTGCGCTTCCTGGACTTGGGTGGCTATTTCCTTTCCCATGTTAGGGAAGTTTTCGACTATAATCTCTTCAAATTTTTCTCAGGTCCTTTCTCTCTCTCTTCTTCTGGGATCCCTATAATGCGAATGTTGTTGCATTTAATGTTGTTCCAGGGGTCTCTTTGGCTGTCTTCATTTCTTTTCATTCTTTTTTCTTTATTCTGTTCTACAGCAGTGAATTCCACCATTCTGTCTTCCTGGTCACTTATCAGTTCTTCTGCCTCAGTTATTCTGCTATTGATTCCTTCTAGTGTAGTTTTCATTTCAGTTATTGTATTGTTCATCTCTGTTTGTTTGTTCTTTAATTCTTCTAGTTCTTTGTTAAACATTTCTTACATATTCTCAATCTTTGCCTCCATTGTTTTTCCGAGGTCCTGGATCATCTTCACTATCATTATTCTGAATTTTTTTCTGGAAGGTTTCCTATTTCCACTGCATTTAGTTGTTTTTCTGGGGTTTTATCTTGTTCCTTCATCTGGTACATAGCCCTCTGCCTTTTCATCTTTTCTACCTTTCTGTGAATGTGATTTTTGTTCCACAGGCTGTATGATTGTAGTTCTTCTTGCTTCTGCTGTCTGTTCTCTGGTGGATGAGGCTCTCTAAGAGGCTTGTGCAGGTTTTCTGATGAGAGGGACTGGTGGTGGGTATAGCTGACTGTTGCTCTGATGGGCAGAGCTCAGTAAAACTTTAATCCTCTTGACTGCTGATGGGTGGGGCTGCGTTCCCTCCCTGTTGGTTGTTTGGCCTAAGGCAACCCAACACTGGAGTCTACCTGAGCTCTTTGTTGGAGCTAATGGCACACTCTGGGAGGGCTCATGTCCAGGAGTACTTCCCAGAACTTCTGCTGCCAGTGTCCGCATCCCCACGGTAAGCCACAGCCAGCCCCCGCCTCCGCAGGAGACCCTCCATCACCAGCAGGTAGGTCTGGTTCAGTCTCCTATGGTGTCACTGCTCCTTCCCCTGGGTCCCGATGTGCACACTACTTTGTGTGTGCCCTCCAAGAGTGGAGTCTCTGTTTCTCCCAGTCCTGCCAAAGTCCTGCAATCAAATCCCACTAGCCTTCAAAGTCTGATTCTCTAGGAATTCCTCCTCCCATTGTCGGACCCCCATGTTGGGAAGCCTGACGTGGGGCTCAGAACCTTCACTCCAGTGGGTGGACTTCTGTGTTATAAGTGTTCTCCAATCTGTGAGTCTCCCACCCAGCAGTTATGGGATTTGATTTTATTGTGATTGCACCCCTCCTACTGTCTCACTGCAGCTTCTCCTTTGTCTTTGCATGTGGGGTGTATTTTTTGGTGAGTTCCGGTGTCTTCCTGTCGATGATTGTCCAGCAGCTAGTTTTGATTCTGGTGTTCTCACAAGAAGGAGTGAAAGCACGTCCTACTCTGCCATCTCGGTTCAGGCTCCCAAGTTCGCATTCCCTGCTCACATATTGTAGCTCTCTTTGGGACACTTTCCCACCCCTTTGAGATTACCTTTTAAAGGTTGTGATTAACTTTAAAACTGAGGATTTAAAATGTCTTTAGGGAACGTCCTAATAACAGATGTTACTGGACAGGAAGAGAGTAGCCTATGGTGACATTAAGTGGGTCTGTCACTCAGCCTCTTCTTCCCTCTTCTCAGCCTCTTCTTCCCTCTTCTCAGCGGTCTGCCAGTCTTCCATGATTTCATTCGAAGATTAGACAGGGGCCTTAGGACTTCATGGTCATGTGTGTAAACCAGTTTGAAATCCGAGGATGGAAAAGAAGGGACAAGTGGAAGTGGTAATAGTGTCTTTCTATGGAGGGAGCGTTTAGAATTATTATAACAAACAAATACATTTTGCTTAATTTTGTAAGACTAGTTTTTGGTATTTTGAGTATTCCTTATTTTATATTTAACTGTGATGTCTCTGTTGCCCCTCAGGAAGTTTGTGACATGAAATCTGAGGGTCAGGCCACTGTCATTCAGCAGCTGGAGCAGACCATTGAGGATTTGAGGACCAAAATAGCTGAGCTAGAGAAGCAGTACCCAGCCACAGACATGGAGGTGGCCACCTCCGGAGACGCGTGTCTGCGAGCTCTCAGGTTGGGAGAAAAGGATGTAGGGCCTCAAAGGATTTTACAGGCAAAGTCAATCCAGACGTCCCCGACAGAGGAGGGTGGGACGCTGACTCGTCCTCCCACGGGCGCCCTGCCTGAGGCCGCGAATGGAGACTCAGCCGGGCCGTCCTCACCTCCCGGACCTCAGACCAAATTCTGTGCAGAGATTTCTTTGGTCGTGTCTCCAAGGCGAATATCAGTTCAGCTCGACGCACATCCATCCCTGCAAGCTCCACCACCCACGTCGCTGCCCTGGTCTGACGGTCAAGGACAGGCGAGCTCACAGCCTTCCCATCCTTCTTTTCACACGGAGTTTGAAACCAGCCACGAGCACTCTGCTTTCCCCTCCTCTGAAAACAGCCGTGACATCCCCACTGCGCTGCCTCTGTCTCCCACGTTTTCCCACCAGATGCCTGGTCTGGGCACCGTGGCTCCTCCACGGCCCCCGCCCCATGTCACGCCTGAGCCTGCACTGCTCAGCCCACTGTGCCCCTCACCTCCTCCTCTGCCCGGTCCAGAGATGCTGCAACCCCCTCCCCTACCTTTGCCTGGTGAGGGAATTCCTCCCGCCCCCCCTCTTCCCGGTGTGGGAATTCCTCCCGCCCCCCCTCTTCCCGCAGTGGGAATTCCTCCCGCCCCCCCTCTTCCCGGTGTGGGAATTCCTCCCGCCCCCCCTCTTCCTGCAGTGGGAATTCCTCCCGCCCCCCCTCTTCCCGGTGTGGGAATTCCTCCCGCCCCCCCTCTTCCCGGCGTGGGAATTCCTCCCCCTCCCCCTCTTCCCGGCATGGGAATTCCTCCCACCCCCCCTCTTCCCACAGTGGGAATTCCTCCCGCCTCCCCTCTTCCTGGCGTGGGAATTCCTCCCGCCCCCCCTCTTCCCGGTGTGGGAATTCCTCCCGCCCCCCCTCTTCCCGCAGTAGGAATTCCTCCCGCCCCCCCTCTTCCTGGCATGGGAATTCCTCCCGCCCCCCCTCTTCCCGGGGTAGGAATTCCTCCTGCTCCCCCTCTTCCCAGCGTGGGAATTCCTCCCGCCCCCCCTCTTCCCAGTGAAGGAATTCCTCCTGCTCCCCCTCTTCCCAGTGAAGGAATTCCTCCCGCTCCCCCTCTTCCCAGTGAAGGAATTCCTCCCGCCCCTCCTCCTCCTTTGCCAGGTGTGAGGGTTCCGCCTCCTCTAGCCCCTCCCCCTCCTCCCCCTCCTGGAACAGGTTTCCCCCCACCCCCCCCACCCCCTCTGCTTCCTGGATCCAGCCTTCCTCTCCCACCACAAGCTGGGAGTACCACTTCACCAACACTGCAGGCATGTGGATTTCTTCCTCCACCATTGCCAGCTGGCTTGTTTGGATTCGGGTTGAACCAGGACAGAGGCAGCAGGAAGCAGCCAATAGAGCCTTGTCGGCCGATGAAGCCTCTGTATTGGACGAGAATTCAACTGCACAGTAAAAGGTAACATGAACACGGGCTCATCTTTGCACAATATTGTCAATACGAGGGAAGCATTTTCCTTTAAAACTCAGGAGAAAAATGAGTAAAAATAAAATAAATAAAAATAAAACTTGCCTGTAGATGATTATATCAATATTTGGTGAAGCAATTTTAGACTTTTTTCCAGAAGTATCAAAGGGATAAAACAAATGACATGAATCAATGTACAGATTTCTGTCTATATAGTTTTTGATTGACTTTTATAGATAGAGGGATATATTTTTCTTAGCATAATGCTCTGTTGCCTCATTGCAGAACCTCACTCTGATAAATAGCTTATAAAAGTAAATCAAATCCTTAGACAGACTGACTCTTGAGGATGTTTTCTGCATCCTTTTGAAGGCACGGTCTTGTTTTACTATTCAGAAATGTGCTACACAGAAATACACACATCCACACCCCATGTGTGAAATGATTTAGTTCTGAGCATTTCATGGCACTTCTGTAGATGATATGCAACACTGTGAGGTCATAAAATCACAAACTTATATGATTTTTATAAAAGATATGATATTTGTAAAAGAATGCCTCCCAGCAGGTACGCTGCTGGTGTATTACTTATCCATGGATGGTCCATAACCTGGTTCCCCAACCCCTGGGATGGTACTGGGACATGGCTGTGGAATGTGCCAGTGGGAGAAAAAACATGCCCTTTAAATTTCACTGGACTTCCTTGTCCCAAGTTCTCGTGACTCTTTGAATTTGTGTGTGTGTGTGTGTGTGTGTGTGTGTGTGTGTGTATGTGATGTGGCACAGATTTAGAAATAGGATATATACCAGGTTCATTTTCATTTCTTATATTAATTTTCTCTTCACTGAATCATAGTGGGAGAAGAACCTATCTATTTTGACTACTTCTGACTTTGCAGCTCATGCTCTGAGTAATTTGCTGGGTTACTTCTATATGCCAAGGCATCATTTCCAAATGTGCCCCAAACTCATTTTATCCATATGTAGTATATAAAGTTCTTTTTGTTTTGCTTTATTTGAATGGATCTCCCCTTTTTAGGTGGTACTACATGACTCCACAGTCACTGAAGAGTAAGGTGACATGCAGTGATGGGCAGCGGTGGGGAGACAAAGGTGCCTCTGTGGGCATGAAGTGATTTATTTTCAACCCACAAATAACCCACAAAGCTGATGGGTCAGGTTGGGTTTGTGAGATATCAGACATTTCCTGCCTTGAGAGCCATACAGAGAGGGGTTCTTCTTTTATGTTTTTATATAGCGACTTGATGACTGAGAATTCCTGGAAATGATTCTTTCCAGGCAAATGTCTCATTCTGTATTGATTCTGTTTCTCATCATGTTGATTAAGCAAATGGTGATTGTACAGAAAAGAGCATCTTCCCCCCTATCTCCCTCCATTCTCCACTGCCTGCCGTCCTCTCCCTGTTCCTCTGATGCCTCTGTCCTCCCCGTCCCCATCTGTCCCTGCTCACTATAATGTCCTGCAGTTTGGTTTGATGGCTCTCTCATGGGTCTTTTGCTTAACTTTAGAGACTCCAGTACTTCACTTATTTGGGAAAAAATTGAAGAGCCATCCATAGATTGTCATGAATTTGAGGAATTATTTTCTAAAACTACTGTAAAGGAAAGGAAGAAACCGATTTCTGACACCATCACAAAGACCAAGGCTAAACAAGTGAGTACTCATGTGTTTTCTGAACTTGGACAGTGTTTTGGGCATAAGTATGAACTTTCATTAGAGAAAAACATTGACATTGTTTTCTGGACTGTGTACCCTCCACAGTCTGTAAGCAGGTAGCAGAGGTTAGCATTTTAGAACATGAACTTAAGTAAGACTTTCCCAGATAGAACAACAAATAATCATCTCCACCAAGTGATCATGTTCTGACTACTTTATTTGTAGCTTCATGATACATATTTCCAAAATTTCAGCAATTGCTTGTTTACAGAATTAGTTGTCTAGAAACAAACTGTCACTTGATTGAAATCCATATTAGTGCTAGTATGGATGGAAAGAAAGGTAAGAGTGAGCAAAGGAAAGCAAGCAAGAAATCCAGTCCTTAGTAACCAATCATGTGTTTGGTATTTTGTTGCTATTGTAATACCTGAGTGGATGACCTGCAGAACCCAGCTAAATAGTCACCTTGTACTTGACATAGGGAAGAGACTCTTGTATCCAGTTCCAACATCTCCATTCTGTGTCAGCACCTTTGATCTACCTGTGACACCTGAGTCCTAAAGAGAAGGAAGAGTACATTTGGAGGAAAACATTTTCATGCAATGTTTTTCCACTGATCCACCCAGTGGCCTTGATCGTGAAATGATTTTGTAAATTTCTCAAGGCGGCCATTCAGGAAAGTGTAGTAAAGTCCTAGAACAATGAGCCCAGAAGGAAGGTATTGCTGTTGGTGCCCATCCTTCACCCTGAAGCAGGGGGATGGTGGGCAGCTCCGTCTTTTTGGGTGAAAGAAATAGAGAGAAATGAGGCCTGAAGCTGGCACAGCTTCCCCAGGCGAGTGGGAACTAAGGGGTGATGTGATTCTGTGAACTTTTGCTACTGACCTGGAAGTTGTAGTTAGAAGTCTGACCCAGAGATATTTCCATCCATATTTATTTCGAAGCAGACAGCTGCCCCCAGATGGGTGCTGTGGAATCCAGACGGGAGGGGTGGGTTTGAACGGAACCTCTAGCTGAGCTGGGGGAAGCCTCACCACAGGTATCTCTATTAATCTGACGACGATGCAAACCCAAATGTGATGCAGTTGCATTTTTCAGAACCATTTATGATGACACAGCTGGTTGCTGGTGACTTTAGATCAGAAAAGGCACTGAATAAATATTTGTTTAACAAATAAGCCAGCTGGCTGGAGGAGGAGGGCTTTATACATATCAGTGGCTATACCCAGTAATGATTAAAAGCCAGAAAATAACTCATCTCATAATAAGCAATATCGCCAAGGTGGCTTTGTCAGTGGAATAAAGGTAAATGGAAAACCACGTTTTTCTGGCAGAGGTAAATGTTCTAAACGGCATGTTTGCACATAGTACATGTAGGCTGAGTCATCACACCTCTTCCCATGGACTGTATCAGAAATGGAAAAGCTGTCTGGGTGGGGAATATGGGCGGGGAGCACAGAGGCCAGATAGAGCGAGGCAGCGGGGTTGTCTCATGATGAAGGGCAGAGGTGATGTGGACGTCACTAGTCTAGGGATGAAATTCTCCAAAACGCCAAGCACGCCCTCCATATCTCTTGTCACCACTTTTTTTCTGTTAAGTGAACAGAGATGAGGAAGCTGCCACATGTTACCTGCAAGTACAGGATTTCATGATTTTTTTGATGTAGCGTTCAGTTTTTAAGCCTACTGAAATAAGATTTCTGTCCAAATCATGAAGACTTCAGACTCAGCTAGCTGGCATGAGATGGGCCCCTTGCACATGACCATCATGTGCAGCATCATGTCTGCACAGTGGCCTCACCCTGTCGTGAGCCCATCAGTAAACTGTGGGTATGAGCCTTTGCCAGTGCTGTCATTTGCACCCGTTGGTGGTGACACAGCTATTGACCTGCAGCTTAAAGAGGGTTTTTGGACCAGTCTCCCTCCTGACTCCTGATGAGCTTGTCAGCATATCCTTGGCCAGGGTCTTGTACTCAGCTCTGCTATACAGGTTTGTTTTGGGAGGGATAAGGTAATTTTTCCAGTATGTTGGTAAGAGAAAAATCTGCTACAAAGTGTTAGATGGCTGAAGAAAGCCAGTTTTATTTAACTCTGCTGTATTTGTAAGAAAAATTTACCCATTCCAACTACTTGAGACATGTAAAATTTCATTTAAGGAAAACATATTTTCCATATGCATGCAAGCACACTGAGCCCTGAGCAACACGGACTTGGGGCACCAACCTCCGTGCAGTCCAAGATCTCTGTACAAATTATAATCAGCCTTTCGTATTCAGGGTCCCCCCATATCCGAGGTTCCACATCCATGGACAAAACCACCCTCAGCTCGTGTAGTGCTGCAGTATTTACTACTGAAAAGACTCTGTGTGTCAGCGGACCTGCACAGTCCAAACCATTGACCTGTGGTTGCCCTTGTTATAGGTGGACACTGATTTCCAGTGGGACTGAGAGCCATTGATGCTGTGGTTGCCCTTGTTATATGTGGACACTGATTTCGAGTGAGACTGATTGCCGTTGATGCTATAGCCTGTGTTTATGGAGGTTTTTCTAGCCACTCTTGTCACACATGGTGGAAGCCAAGAGCTCTGGTTTCTCCAAATACTTTAAAATATCTGGATAATATTTCTGTGATCTGTCCTCTTCTTGAAAGTAAGTCTGCGGCTGGATGCCCTGGTCTTTAGTAGCTCTCTCTGGAGATATGTCTTCTGTGTGACCACAGAGGTCCCCCACCTGGACAGCTTGCTCTATGGCATAAAGAGAAGGGGCTGCTCTCTGGACTCTGGAGCCGCTGCAGTGAGGCATGTCTGGTGTCTCTCAGCCCTTTGTCCTGTGGGGAACCCAACACAGAGCTTTCCTTATTTTTTCATGGAACCTGTATTTAAGTTGTGTGCCTACGTCTTAGCTCACTGGTCTTCATTGTGAGGTTATGAAAGCATAAGGAGATTCGCTGAGAAGGTATAGTTTTATCAAACTATGGTTTTACGTAGTTCTCCTTTAGCAAATGAGCGTGATGCTTATAGGTCAGAATTAAATATCGAGCTGCTCACTCGGTGAAACAACAACCCTGTCGCCCACGGAATCAAGAGGAAGATGAGGTCCCTGTTTGAAACATGACACACACACGCACCTGCCAATTTTTAAGGAACGTCCCAGAGCGAGTACGTGGTGACCCATGTCCTGCGTCTCACAGGCGAGTTCAGTGCCTGTTAATGTTGAGAGCGACCCTAAGTCACCTCAGGATCTTCATGTCCAAGGAAAGATTAAATTAACCCAAGCTTATGAGCAGGGAAGTGGGAGAATTTACACTGGAGTGATCTTGACAGTAGGAATTCCCTGACAAAGAGGTTTCTAGTTAATCCAGTGTCAGATGAGGTCCGAGCAGAGATACTTTGGGAAACAGCAGTAGCAGCAGCAGTTTCAACAGTAGTACTAGTACCAGCGGGGATCATGGCAGCAGCCCCGGATGCCACGGAGCCTGCAGGCGCGTGGTCCTTGTCTGCGCAACCCCAAGCTGGCTCATCCTACCCCCTAATCCTGTGAGGGGGACCCCGTACCCCTGGTGCACAGCACCCAAAGCTGAGATGCAGGCACTATCTCACGCTCCCAGCACAGTGAGGGGCAGAGCTCGGGTGCAGACCCAGCCGTTTGGCTGCAGAGCCTGTGTTCCTCATCATTAGCCATAGGTGTGGATGTGAAATATTATAGATGAGGGCAAGTGTGGGATGGGATTTATAAGAAGACTCGAATAGATCCTTTTTGAAAAGAATCTGAATTTGTACTGATTTTCATATGTGCTCCATATTTAAATGACTAGTTACATTTATAAAATTGTGTGTGGAGATACTTTTAAAGCCTTTTCTGTATTCTAACAGATTTTGATAAGTACATAAACTATGATACCACCAAATATGACATTTGTCCAATTAAATAAAAGTTTATCAGAGTGATGTGAGCCTTAGACACATAAGCTTTTGTAAGCAGTAAAAATGAGGGCCTTTTGCTTGTGTGGCAAATAAATAGTGGGTGGAGGTACAGCCACTGTTGTTAAACCCACCAAATGTTGAGTGGAGATAGTTTTGATTCCACAAAAAGGGACGTCTCTCTAAAATATGCCTTAAGTCAAAAATGTCTAATAATCCTTAAAAGGTGTGTAAAGGAACATGCTTCCCACAATATAAATTTGCACACAGAACTTAACAAGAGTGAATGAAAAGAATCTGTTTTGCTTTTTAAATACATAATTGCCATTTATATAACCATTTAATGCAACAAATGAATTTCTTCCTGGGTTTCTTCTGTTCTATTTATCAGATTAAAATGCTCTGCCCAAAGAATGGGGGAGAAAAAGAATTCATGATAGTTAAATATTTGTTTGGCTTTAGCTTCTGGAAATATGATTAGAAAAATAGATAGTTAAATCTGCTACTTATTATTAGGGGAGTTAATAAAAGACATTTGGTATTTTGTTCAATCTTGCCATTGTGCTTGCTGACCTAACTTCTAAAAAGGCTTCTCTGTGTATTGTAAAAGTTCATAATAACAATGGGAAAAGAAACATTCATTACTTAAATGTTCCTAAGTGGGAGTGTGTAATGTAACGCCTCCAAGTATTCTTACATGAAATAGTAATTGCCATTAAAAGGAGTTTTCCTACTATGTTGGGGCACTGGGAAAACGTGTGAGCTGTACTTCAAATACTATTGTAAGATTTGTTGGTTGGAAAAGAAAAAAAGCGTATGTATTTTACCTGTGAATCTCTGCTTTACTTTTACTAAGTGCAAATATTTATCTTTAGATTAAAAAATATGTTTTATCATAATCAGTTGATATTTCAGTGTTCACAGGCTTATGGCCTGAATGATCATCTGAGAGGTATAAGTCTAGTTGTCTGTATCGGTGTTAAGTTTTCCTGTCGTAGCTGGCAAGGGTGTGTTTTGATTGGATGGTTCTATTTGTCTCATAGACCTAAAATAATGTCTGAAATACCAAATATCTTATAATAAGACAATTTAGATCTGTTTTGGGGAATACATCATAAACATTTGGTACTTTGTAATTTTTAACAGGATGTTTGTTTTTATCAATAATAGAATACATTTCTATTGCAAGCCTTAAAAGTGTATTTACGTAGAAAACTACATCAAAATACAAGGCTATATTTAGACGAACATACGTTTTGGGGATCCTAGCTTTGTTTTACTTGTTGAAAGATTCATTATTTTTTTTGGAGATGCTTTTCCTATAATTATTTGTAGAGCATACCCAGTCAATTCAAAGAATGCAACAATAATAACCTCTCTTTTAAAAATTTTCTTTTGGTCAAAATATTATTTTTATACTTGTAAGTAAATGGATACAAAACAAATAAGCAAAAAGCCTAATGACATAATAAAAAGGAAATATAATTAGGCTAATGATCCTTGACCTTGCTAGATGTATTAGGAAAATTATATCTGATTAATTGTGCTTTGGAATTGCAAAAATTTAATCATGATGCTGAAGTTTAATTCTTTTGGACTTCATATTTGCATACTATGATGATATTAAGATTTTGTTGGACTAGGTATATTAGAAAAGGGTATTAATTTTTAACGGCTGGGGTGTTCTGTTTATTATGACCTATGGACATTGAAAAAAGGGTTGTTTGGAAAATATACTTGAGATTCATTACCTTTTATGATTATCTATGGAAACTAAAACTCATCCTTGCAAAAGTGAGGAAGGATTTTTGGTCAGATGAGGGAAGAGTGTTTTATCAGTACTGCTAGTGTGGAGAACCCGGAAAACTGGAGGGAAGTGGGGCACAAATTACGTTCACTGTTGCATCCCTTTCTTGATCCGATGGGAACAGGGTTTTTCCATTTCAGCCAGGAATGCAGCAAAGAAAAACAGCAGCCATGCCAGGGAGAGCCAGCACTAACCACTCTGGTCACAGTGGGCGCTGCCCGTGGTCAGGACTGAAATGGAGCGAGTTGGCTGGACTTAGGGTGAGGTTGTTGGAGGAGATGAGGCTTGAAGTAGGCCTTGAAGAATGTATTTCATTCAGACATGTACAGAGAAATAAGGGATGGATTTTGAAAGTAACACCACGAGCAGAGATTTCCCTGCATCTTGTTTAAAACCCTAGAAAATCAGACAGTAGAGCAGCAGGCTTCTTTGTGCGGGGAGCTCCTGTCTGATGCTTTCAGGGATGTGGACATGGGCTGTTGACAGCCATTTCCCTTCTCTGACTATGTGTCCTTCTCATCCTCCAGCAAAAGTCTTTAGGTTTTTCTCATTAGACATAAGAGTGAGAATTGAATTTAGGTAAATTAGACCTGAAGTTAATTTTGATGTCTTGGTGCCACATAGTGGAATGTACGTTTCTATACCATAGACAGTGGCAGGATTCTGGACTATCCCAGAGCAAAGGAGAATTTTATTTCTCGTTTGACTTACACAGTTACCATTATGATAGCTCCTGCCTTTGCCCGTGGGAGGTGATGATGCTGACAGTAGACTGGTTGTTCCCACGGTACCTCCTGTGACCTAAGCTGAAAAATGTTCCCAGTTATTTGGGGACACAAATTTAAGACTTAGAAGAAAAATTAATGTTCTTATTTATATCTCTAGTTTTTTTATTTAAACCTTTTTTATTTAAACCAAAATACAAGTAAATGTATGTTTCTTTTTCAAAACGATGTTCATAATGGAAGATTTCTAACATTGCTGCTTATTTTTTGGTTTTGTTAATAAGTGAATTTTTAAAATTACTAAACTTGTAACTTGAAACTCCATCTGAAATAACATGTTAAAAATTTCTTTGGAGATGGGCCTTCTAGACTGACAGACCAGCAGCTTGACAGGTCCTCTTCCCAGCAAAACAAAAATTTAACTGATGAGAATTATAACAAAAATACTCATTTAAAGTCTCTGGAAATTGTCCTCAGGGCACAGAGGAAATGGAGAAACACCCACTCAAAAAGACCTCCTGAAACTCAGTTAGGACAGTGAGACCCACAGCGTCTGAGCCCCGAGATGCTCCGTTCCAGCCTCTGGTGTGTGCAGCCTGGACGGTCTCTGTCTGTGGCTGTGGCCCTACCTTGGGAGGGCAGGAAGCTGGCATCTCTACTCTCCTCAGTCCCCTGTTGCAGAAGCTCTGTTCCAGGCAACCACGGAGAACTAGGGAAACAGCCGAGAAGGGCCGTCCACGGATCACAGTCAGCCCTGGATGTCAGGAAGGCCGTGCACGTTGCCCCCACTCAGGAGCCATCAGGGCAGGACACGGGCACCAGGACAGTGTCCCTAAACCTCATCAGACTCATCAGAACTGAGTGGGATCTTCATTGCACAAGTGTCTTAAACACACCTTTGTGCAAATATTGACCTGGGGACAACTCCTAATCTAGGTTTAAAAATAAAGTCCGTCATGTCTGGCAACCTGAAGGCTGTGTGCATGCCCAAGACTGCAAATTTTCAGGAGCAATTAGAGAAAATCCAAGTTATTAGTTCCTGGCTCAGTGTGGGAAAAAAATTCTGTAATTGCCCTCTAAGGCAGCAGGCCCCAACCTTTTTGGCACCAGGGACCAGTTTTGTGGAAGACAGTTTTTCCACGGACCGGGGTGGGGGGATGGTTTGGGGATGATGCAAGCGCATTACATTTATTGTGCACTTTATTTCTATTATTATTACATTGTAATATATAATGGAATAATTATACAACTCACCATCATGCAGAATCAGCGGGAGCCCTGAGCTTGTTTTCCTGCAACTAGATGGTCCCATCTGAGAGGGATGGGAGACAGTGATACCCGAGGTGTGTTCCTTATGTCCACTGTACTCCATAATCTCGTTTTGGTTGCTGTCACTGCAGAAAACCCTGCTTCACAAAGATAGGATGTTGGAAATGGAAGCAGGCTTTTCAGTGCTTTTGTGGCAATCTCAGGATATTCCGCCTTGACTTTAATCCAGAACGTATGGAGATGTGAAGTTGTCTCAAACATACTTTTAAGGTCACCGTCATTTGCGATCTCGAGCAGTTGATCCTCTTCACGGACAAAGTCGATTCACCTGGCTTATTCACAAATGGGTTGTGGATCCATTCCTTCCCAGTTTGGGGGTCTTTTGTGGTTGGGAAGTAATGCTCAAACTCTTTTGAAAACTGAGATAGGTGATCATGCACCAGCTGGGAGAAAGAAGGCCCTGGCTTAGTCTCTTTCAAAATCTCTGCTAATGTTTGAATCATGTCAAAAATCCCAATGTTCACTCGTTGGCCCCATAATTCCAGTTTGGCTTTGAATGCAGCCATTTTATCTGCCGACTTGAATACAGTTGTCGTTCTCCCCTGAAGTGACAGATTGAGTTCGTTGAGCAGGTTGAATATGTCACACAAGTAAGCAAGTTTTGCCACCCATTCTGTGTCACTGAAATGTGCTGCCATTGGTGACTTTTTCTGAAAGAAATCTCTGGAGCAGCTCTCGTAACTCAGAAACTCTGGCCAGTGTTCTACCTTTAGAAAGCCATCTCACTTCTGTGTATAAGAGAAGACGTGTGTGCTCTGTGTCCATCTCTTCACAAAGCTGTATGAACAGACATGAGTTAAGGGCATGTTCTCTAATGTGGTTGATAATTTTAATCATATCCTGCAAAACGTTGTTAACAGGTGACATTTTTCAGCTAGCCAGCATTTCTCTATGGATGACACAGTGCATAGACTCACATTCAGAAACGACCTCTTTGACCAGAGTAGTGAAACCAGAAAGCCGTCCAGCCATGGCAGCCACTCCGTCCATTCATATACCGACACAAAATGACCAATTCAGTTTTCCTGATATGTAATCATTCAAAGACTGGGAATAGTTCTGCAGCTGTGGTGTTGGTTGGCAACAAAAGTGCACATAATATATCCTCAGGCACATACTCCTGAAAAGCATGTTGCACAAAAACAAGCATTGTTGCCTTGTTGTCAACATCGGTAGATTCGTCAACCTGGATGGCATACCATGGAGACTCACTAATCCTCTCTAACAATTGTGCCTCAATATCCTCTGCTGTTTCATCAATTCATCTACTTATGGTCCTAGCCGAGAGAGGAACATGTGCCACCATTTGAACTGCAGCCTCTCCTAAAAGTTCATGCAAATGTCCTTAGCAGCAGGCAGGATCAACTCTTCTCCAGTAGTAAAGGGCTTCTTAGTTTTAGCAATGCAGTTAGCCACTAAGAATGATGCTGTCAGTGCAGATACATTTGATGAAGTGGTGGCCTTCAATAATCGCTTCTGTTCTTTGTGTTCACGTTTTTTTTTTCTTTTGAAAAAATCCAAAGCCTTGTCTTTTAATGCAGGGTGCTTGGTCTCCATGTGGTGAAGCCATTTTGAAGGTTTCATAGCTTCGTTGGATAGCCAGTCACCACATATTATACAAAGCGGGCTTGGAGAATGTGAATCACCTGTTGCAATGAACCCATAATTTAAGTAGGACTCTTTGTATTTTCTTTTAAATGCAGCTTTCTTTTTGTTGGCAGTCTTAGAGTCTTCTGTTGTCTCATCATTGGGTCTTTCCCCCTTTTCAAAGAAGCTCTCCAGTGATGTTTATTTTTTACTTATTTCAGCTAGGGTTAACTTGTGGGCTTACGAAAACTATGACTGAGCAAGTGCACAGTGCAAGAAAGAGGCACGGACGGAAGTGGTAAATAAAATAATGGGCGGGACACACGTGGACTAAAATAAGTGTCGGATTCTGACTTCAAGCCTTCCACCAAATGCAGCTGTACAATTGAAGTACATCAATTCACTTGCCACTATAAATCCTACCACCAGATGCAGCTTAATTGTCACCTGCCACTCACTGATAGGGTTTTGATATGAATCTGCAAGCAATTGATTTATTATGGTCTCTGTGCAGTCAAACCTCTCTGCTAATGATAATCTGTATTTGCAGCCGCTCCCCAGCACTAGCATCACTGCCTCAGCTCTACCTCAGATCATCCATCAGGCATTAGATTCTCATAAGGAGCATGCAACCTAGATGCCTTGCGTGCACAGTTCACAGTAGGGTTCGCACTCCTGTGAAAATCTAATGCCACCGCTGATCTGACAGGAGGCAGAGCTCAGGTGGTAATGCAAGCGATGGGGAGTGGCTGTAAATACAGATGAAGCCTCGCTTGCTCACCCGCCACTCACCTCCTGCTGTGCAGCCCATTTCCTGGTGGGCCACGGACCAGTACGGGGGTTTAGAGATCCCTGCTCTAAGTTGTGCCCTGTATCTCACCCACAGAGTGGTTAAGGGTAAAGCTTTAAGTGGTTAAAGGAGCGGAAGCACACTCTTTAGCTTTCGCTTTAGATAAAAACGTGGGGAAGCGTGTGTGCAGGAAGGTCAGGTAGCACACTGCAGCAGGAACAGACTTCCCTGAGTGGGTTTGACCACGTCACTGAGCAAATGAACAAGCAAACACATACTCAATAAGTTCTGAGGCTGAGAAGGGAAAGTCCGTACCCAGAGCTGCTGTTACGTTATCTGAAATGTCCAGTTTTCAACAATAGTAAACGAGACATACAAGGAAGCAAAAAAATGTGACCCATATACAGAGAAGCAAATGAACAGGCAACAGAAACTTTGTTCAAAGGGGTCCATGTGTTGTACTTAACAGAAATAGACTTCAAAGCACCATTCTAAATGTCTCCAAAGAACTGAAGAAAACAGTTTCTAAGAAATAAAGGAAAGTATGATGATAATGTCTCATCAAATTGAGAACATCAGCAAAAAGAAATTATTTAAAAATTCTAGAGCTGAAAAATACAATAACTAAAATGAAAAAAAAAGCACTAAGTGGTTGAACAATTGGTTTGTGACGGGTGGCAGAAAAAAACTCTCAGCAAACTTGAAGATAAATCAATAGAGACTGTAGTCTGAAAAACAGAAAAAAGGAAGTTGAAACCTCAGAAAAATGTGGGATACCATTAAGTGACCAATGTACATGAAATGTGAGTATCAGAAGGAGAGGAGAGAGAAAAAGGTGCAGAAAATTATTAGAAGTTGTAATGGGTGAAAAGTTCCCAAATTTGATGAAAACACTCATATACGCATCTAAGTTTCATGAACTTCAAGTAGGCAAATACAAAGAGATCTTAGTTATATCTTAGTCAAAATGTGGAAAGCCAAATGTAAAGGAAAAAGTCTTGAAAGCAGTGAGAGAGAAACAACTCGTCACGTACAAGGAAACTGCAGCAATGTTAGCAGCAGACTTACCAGAACTAGCGGAGACAAGAAAGGAGTGGGATGACATATTCAAATGCTGAAATGAAAGCGACCAACCAAGATCTTACATCTAGCAAAACAAGTGTTCATAAATGAAGGTGAAATAAAGGCATTCTCAGATAAACAAAAACTGCGAGAATTTCTTGCTACCAGACCTGCCTTCTAATACTAAAAGGGTGTTCTTCAGTCTGAAGGTAAATTACATCAGACCTGCATGTACGCACACACACACAACCTACCACTGGTAAACATAATTTTCATCTACACAAAATACTGTGTATTTCTTCTCCTTGATTCTTCTGACTGACTTAAAAACAACTGTATAAAACAATTTGTATGTTTTTGAGCCTGTGACACCCAGAAATGAAATATATTTGAGAACAAAGGAAACTAGTAGAAACAAAAGCTGTGTCACAGTCAGGAATTGACACCATATGGCATGCGAATCTACAGAAAACAGTGAAGAGAACAATAAAGGGTAAACAAGAAGGTGAATATAGCAAGTTATATGAATATATCTCTCTCCTTCGCTCTCTCAACTTCTTTAAAAGACGTATAATTACATAAATTGATGATAACAGTTTGTACCATATATAAATCACAGACAGTATGTGTAACAGCTATAACATAAACAGATGGTGAGTGAATGGACGTATAGAGGAGTGAAGTTTCTATGTTTCTGGAATTAAGTCAGTATAAATATGAAGTAGATTCCGGTAAATTAAGATAAATATTGTAAGACCTAGAGCAACCACTAAGAAGACTCAAATACCGTATAAAATGAAATCACTAAAGGAATTAAATACCCACTTAATCCATGTATCCATCCATTACAAAAGAAGGCAATAAAGGAAGAACAGAGGAACAAAAAAGACATGAGATATACAGAAAACAAAATGAAAAATAGCAGATATAAACTCAACCATATGGATAATAACTTTAACTGTGAATGTATTAAATAATCCACTCAAAAGGCAGACATTGTCAGATTGGATAAAAAGAAATCTAAGTATATATTGTATTATAAGAGACATACTTCAGATTCAAAGATATAAATAGGTTGGAAGTAAAAAGAACAACTTTAAACAACCATAAAAGAGCTGGAGTAGCTATACTGATATCACACAACATAGACTTAAAAGAAATGTTAGCAGAGGTAAAGTGGGACATTCCATAATAATGAAAGTGTCAATCTACCAGGAAGATTTCTAAACAGGTAGGCATCTAACAACAGTGTCCCAAAATACATGAAGAAAAACTGACAGAATTTAAGGGAGAAATGAATACTATGTGGACACTACAATAGCCCACTTTTAATAATGGATAGAAAGTTAAGCAGAAGATAAGCAAGGAAATAGAATACTTGGACAACAGTATAAACAAACTAGATCTAAGAGACATGGAGCATTCCACTCAGCATCTGCAGAATCAGCAGAACACACATACTGCTCAAGCATTCGTAGAATGTTCTCCAAGATGGACCATATGCTAGGACACACACACAAAAAAGCCTTAAAAAATTTGAGGAGATCAAAGCCTTAATAAGTTTAAAACTATTGAAAAACAAAGTGTGGTTTCTGATCATAATGGAATTAAATTAGAAATCAATAAAAAATTTGGGGAATTTTCAGATCTGTAAATATTAAACCCTTGAATAACAAATGATTCAAAAAAGAAATCACAAGAAAAATTAGAAAATACTTTGAAATGAATATAGGTGAAATCACAATAAATTAAATTTTATATTGTATATAAATATATACATATTTTATATATAACAATATATTAAATATATTTAGTACTATGCAAGTACATCAGTGCTCAGAGAAATTTATAGTGGTAAGTATCTTATTAAAAAAGAAAAAATATCTGAAATCAATCTTACCTTCCACCTTAAAAAATAAAAAAGAAGGGCGAAGTAAGCCCTAAGCAAGTAGAAAGAAGGAAATAATAAACACTAGAGTGGAAATAAATGAAATAAATAATAGAGAAAGTAAATGTAACTGAAAGTTGAATATCTGAGAAGATAACAAAATTGACAAAACTTTAGCTAGACCATGAAAAATAGGAAGATTCAAATTACTAAAATCAGGAATAAAAGAAAAGACATCACTACTGATCTTATACAAATAAAAAAGGATAAGGGAGTACTATGAACAATCATATGACAACACATTAGTTAACTTAGATGAAATGGACAAATTCTTAGAAAAACTGACTCAGGAAGAAATAGAAAATCTGAATAGAAAGTAGAGACTTAATCAGTAAAAGACAAACAAAACAACCCCAAGAAAACTACCCACAAGGAAAAACCCAGTCGCAGATGTCTTCACTGGTGAATTATATCAGACATTCGAAGAAGAATTACCACTGGTCATTCACAATCTCAAAAAATGAAATAGGAGGGAACACATCCCATCTCATTCTGTGAGACCACTCAGCTATCAAAACCAGGCAAATTTATCACAAGAAAAAAAAAGGGTACAGGTCAATATCCTTTACAAATATAGACAGAAATTCTAGCCAAATGCTACCAAACTGAATCCAGCAAAATGTATAAAGGATTATACACCATGGCCAATGGGATTTATCCTAGGAATGCAAGGTTTCATCTATGAAAATCAATTACTGTAATACACAAAATAAAGGATCAAAGCCCTGTGAACATCTCAATAGATGCAGGAAGAGCATTTGACAAAATCCTACAGTCTTTCATGATCGAAACACGAAGGAAACTGGGCATAGAAGGGAACTTCCTCAACCTGATAGAAAGCGTCTGTGAAAAACCCACAGCTCACAGGGAAGACTGAATGTTTTGCCCTGAGATCTGGAAGGGGAGAAGGATGTACATTCTCACCAATTCTGTTTAACAATATGCTAGAGGTTCTCATCAGGGCAGTTGGGCAAGAAAAGGAATTATGTAAATGGCATCTAGATTGGGATGTCTCTCTTTGTAGGTGACATGATCTTGTATATAAAAAACCTAAGGAATCCACTAAAAAACTAATCGAAATAATAAAGGAATTCAATGAGGTTGAATAAGATATAGAATCAGTGTACAAAAATCAATTCTATTTCTAGACACTAGCAATTAACACTGTGAAACTGTAATTAGGAAGACAATTTCCTTTATAATAGCATCAGAAAATAAAATACTTGGGTATAAATTTAACAAAAGAAGTCTAAGACTTATTATACACTGAAAACTAGAAGACCCTGAAGAAAGTTAAGGTGTATCCAGATAAACAGAATGACACACTGTATTTATAGATAGAAGACATCACCAAATTTTTCCACAGATTCAACACGGTGTCTAGACAACATCCCAACTGCCTTTCCCCCTCAGAAATTGACAAGCCAATCTTGAAAATTCATATGAAAATGTAAGGGGTTCGGAATATTCAAAAAAATATAGAAGGGCTTCCCTGGTGGCGCAGTGGTTGATAATCTGCCTGTCAATGCAAGGGACACGGGTTCGAGCCCTGGTCTGGGAAGATCCCACATGCCGCGGAGCAACTAGGCCCGTGAGCCACAACTACTGAGTCTGCGCGTCTGGAGCCTGTGCTCCACAACAAGAGAGGCCACGATAGTGAGAGGCCCGCGCACCGCGATGAAGAGTGGCCCCCGCTCGCTGCAACTAGAGAAAGCCCTCGCACAGAAACGAAGACCCAACACAGCCATAAATAAATAAATAAATAAAAATTAAAAAAAAATATAGAAGAATAAAGTTGGAGAACTTATACTTCCTGATTATACAGTGATTACAGAGATACAGTAATTATGACAGTGTGGCACAGGCATATGGGTAGATGTATTGGTCAATGGGATAGAATTAAGAGCCCAGAAATAAATAGTGTCATTTATGGTTTATTGATTTTTGACAATGGTACCAAGACATTTCAAGGGCAAAGGATAAGTTTTTTCAACAAGTGGTGCTGAGACAACTGGACATTCACATGCAAAAAAATGAATTTGTACCTCTTAACTCCTACTGTGAACAAAAGTTAACTCAAAATGGATCATAAACTTAAACATAAGAGCTAAAACTATAAAACTCAGAAGAAAACATAGGAGTAAATCTTTATGACCATGGGTTGGGCAGTGGTTTCTTGGATAGACTCCAAAAGCACATATGGCAAGAGAAAAAAATAGACCAGTTGGACAACATCAAGATGAACAATATCTGTGCTGCAAACAATATTATCAAGAAAATAAAAAAGATGACCCACAAAATGGGAGAAAGTGTTTGCAAATTGTATCTGATCAGGGGTTAATATGCTGAATATGTGTTGAACTCTTACAGCTCAATGAAATGACGACAACACAGCCTGACTGAAAGATGGGCAAAGACGTGAATAGAAATGAAACTCAAAACCACCATGTGACACACTTCACATGTACTAGGATGGCTGGAATTCAAAGGAAAGACAGTAACCAGTGTGCAGAGGGTGTGGGGAAGATGCAGCTCTGGATTTCAGTGTGAATTCCCAGTCTTAATTTCCTATTCATGTAATTATCAGTAAAAATCTTATTTTATGAGAAAGTAAATATTTTTTCAGGTAGCTCCAGTTACCCATAGAATAATCATGCCAGACTATAATTTTCTGGGTAAATAATAATTTTTTCAAACTTAAAAATCTTTTAAGGTAACCTCCCTGAAAGTGTATTGTCAAAAGTATAAGCTTGTTTTTGACTTACAGAACAAAACAGTTTTATAGGCAAGAGTCCATTCACTTCTGAAGGAGAAATTGATGTCTTCTTTCTCTTGATGAAAATGCTAAAGCTATGGACTGATTTTTCTCTTTAGGAACATGGGCCCTGGGAACATAATGAAAACCCCTTTAGGAGACCCACTGGCCTTCCCGCGGACACTCCGGGACAGTGTTTATGAGGGTTACGTCCACTATTGGTTTAACTTTGATTATAAACTGGTTTACCACCTGTACCAGTGGAAGCTTCAGAGGATTTTTCTTCCCTCAAGTCCTTATGTATGAAAGAGGATTGAAAGCAAAATCTAAGGCCCTCTGTGTTTTTAACTTGTGTGCTGAACAGACACGTGAGGCAGAGGAGATTTGTGTTATTAAGCCTAAACCTCGGTTCATAAACTAAAATTGGCCATCCTGGCACCTTCAGCTCTACCCCCCCGCCCCCCCCCCCCCCCCCGCCATGTGCAGGAATGTGATGTGTGAGGTCCCATGTGCTCTTGCTCCTGTGATCTCTTACCCTTTACACACATGAAGAGAGTGAATTCAGACCCAAAACTGTTAGTTAATGATGCCTCCATAGGCATAAGAATGCCTCCATCATAACATAAGAAGCAGGACTTAATTTGCTGCTAATTATGGTACCATTGTAAACCATTGTTTACATATGTTTAGCCTCAAAACCAAAAAAGTGACTTAAGTTTGGTGGTTGTATTGAATTGTTTTCTATGAGGTTGTGTCAGGATTAGAAGTGAATGAAATGCCTATCCTTTCATAATTAACAAATTTTAACTAGAGTAGGAAAAGTGACTTCAAAATAGCAAGTTTTACAAAATATTTTGAGAAACTAATATAAACCTTACCACCCAGAAGTTATGGGGAAATATACTGAGAGTGATGTCAGTGAACTTGAATGAGGGCAAAAGGAAGACTGAGCATAGGCCGCAGTCAGTCACGGCTTTGCAGAGGTCAGGTACGTTTTCTTATTGCTTTTCCCTGTATAATCATAACAATCATTGTGTCTTGAGGAATGTAGGCAAAGTTTTTCTTTAATTGATCTGCATGGCCATCTTTATGGATGGTTTTGTGTTTTGTGTACTTCTCCACATGAATTCATTCTAATGTCATTAAAACTTTCCATAGACCATAAGCAGGTGATTCTTTATAACTTCTTAGCTCTAAGTATAGTACAAAGTATCTCTTTTTAGTACTTTTCTACCTAATGTTGGTGGCTTTACTTGCGGCCCCTTTTACTAAGGTTTTCTGTACTTTAATCAATTAGTGTAATAACTGAAGTTATTCATATTAGGATGGAATGTCTCCTGCTTTGTTCTAGAAATGATCATGTTTTTGAAGGAGCACTAGAAGCTGGAGTTTGAGGTGAGACACGCTTGTTGAAGCCCAGATGGGCACAGGGCTTGATAGAAACTGAGCAAGTCTCCAGCCTCTAAGTGGCGAGAGAAGAAAAAGTAACATTTTGTTGCTGTTTTGAAAGTTAGGTTTCAGTGTTACCCTGGCAATGCCAGACACACTTGGCTGTCTTCTGCTAAGTATGAACTTTCCTATTACAGTAATACCAGCTTGCTTTTGAATACTGCCACATAGGAAGCAGGTAGATGGAGAGGACTCACATTCCAGAAACAAAACAGAAACTCATTAGACTGGCTTTTTGGATTCCAGATTAAGTCTTCCCCAAAATACAAAGCAGCCAAATATAAGACCAAACCAAATTTCCCCTTTTAAAAAGATAAGAAATATTTCCCCTTTTTTCTACCGAGTATGGCTAAAGCTTGTTTTAATTTCAAAGTCTGATCATTATAAAATGCACATGAAGAATATAATCAAATGGCAACATGGTTTTAGTTTATTCTCAATGTTTTGGTGATACAAAAAATGAAACAGGAAAGGAGGTGTTAGTGTAAAATGTACAGTTTAAAAGCAATTTATACTGTTGGTGAAATTAGAATAGTGTATATAACTTGGAGGAAAAAACACAACTTCTGAATAGAGATTTGAAGGCCTGGAAATTTGAGACCCTGTGTTGTTTAACCTGGAGGAACGGCTGAGGGGCTTGGAGTCGTTTCAGGGATGACTTGAAATAATAAGTTGGTTTTCAACTGATTTGACAGTTTGTATTTTCAATTTTAAGACATGGTTTATTGAGAGATTTTCCACCTAAACAGAGTAAAGCCCTGTGTGAGGTGATCCTCTTTGGTGTTATTTATCCAGCAGACGTCTTCAAGGGCCAGAAACAGTGGTTTGGAGTAAGTCCTCTTGTCAAATCTGCATCAGGTCTTTATCACCCTTCTGAGTTTCTCCTTGTGGGCAAGGTCCCTGTTCTCCGGAGCAGCCCCGGGCACTGGCTGATCTCACTTATGCTCACTGCGTGTTTTCTTCCTGATAACACACTCCGTACATTTTATCCACATTCTCAGGAAACATCGTTACCCGTGTCCCGTGTTTACCACGAGTATCTGAACATCTGTGTTCCTGGGTCTCTTCCATTTGCTCATTCTTTTACCTCGTTTGAAATCATAAAACACTATGGAATTAGAAACCTACTTGCAAAATCTTTTTCATGTATTTATACACCTCTTTTTAGCAGGGCCATGTGAGCTGCTGATGTGTCTAAGGCATGAGCATGGCTACCTTAACTGTACTTACAATTTCATGTTGTTGAAGAATCTGCACTCTTTCCTATATTCCATGTTGAGGTGAAATTAGCATTTCATGTATTGCAGCCAAAATACAAAATTATAGAAAATGTATTTAACACACAACTCATACCAAACAGTGATTTGTTGTTTGCTTCCAGTTTTCCCTCTGTTTATCTTGATTCAGCTTCATGAATCACGTTTGCCATTGTTGAGGTTACAGATTTCACCTCCCTGTTTTGAGAACCATCCCATTCCCCCTTGTTGCACAGCTACACCGGGTCACCCAGGACTGTGTATATGGAATCTGTCATTGTTATCACCATCTTTCTTGCCTAACTTATTGCAGTGTTGCTGTTTTGCCCATATATTAATTTTATCTTTTCTGTGTGTTTACTTACACTGAAATTGAATTAAAAAAAATATAACCTGTTGTAAATTTTCAGAGGCTTATGTATTGCCCACACTTTTTTCATTCGTTCAGCTTTTACAGGCACTTAATAAACTAAAGTTATTAGAAAACTACTGAGTATGAGTCTATCTTCTTTTTAAATGTTCTTCTCAAAGCATGTGAAACCATCTCTCTTGCTAAGATTATTGTTTTTTTTTAACTACACAGAAGTCATTTGAAAGGAATAACATATCTTTATGAAGACTCACCCCAAGTTTCACAGAAAAGTTTACATTTGAAAAGATATTACGTATTCTGAAAACTCAATAAAGTAATCTTAGAGGGAGTAAGACCCAGTCTCCCTTACTAATTAGGGGTGAAAGCAGACTTTTACATACCCCTCATTCTGTATTTTCATACAAAGAAAGAGAAGGAAGGGGCAGATCTTCTCAAACATTGCACGTCCAATGATCTGGAACTTTGGAAATAGGTTCCTGACAACTATTGAGATAGCTGCTGGCCACAGTCTCTGTATTTCATAGTTTCTCTAAGGTCTGGGGTGTATGTAAGTCAGCCTTTCAAATGGATGAAAGAGATGTCGGTGGGGATGCGGTTGCTCCAGTACATGGATTCATTTCTTCCCTGGATCCTTTTCTTCGATAAGGTGGTTTTAAACTGATTGGTAGCTGTTATAATAAGTCCATTCTTTTTCATTTATCCCAGTCAGACTGTCCTTTACCCAGCGGGGCCCAACCTTTTTGGCACCAGGGGCCAGTTTCATGGAAGACAATTTTTCCACGGACCGGGGCAAGGGAGGATGGTTTTGGGATGATTCAAGCGCATTACATTTATTGTGCACTTTATTTCTATTATTATTACATTGTAATATACAATGAAATAATTATACAACTCACCATAATGCATAATCAGTCGGAGCCCTGAGCTTGTTTTCACTTGCCACTTACTGATAGGGTTTTGATATGAGTCTGCAAGCATTTGATTTATTATGGTCTCTGTGCAGTCAAACCTCTCCGCTAACGATGATCTGTATCTGCAGCCGCTCCCCAGTGCTAACACCACCACCGCAGCTCCACCTCAGATCATCAGGCATTAGATTCTCATAAGGAGCGCACAACCTAGATCCCTTGCATGTGCAGTTCACAGTAGGGTCCGCACTCCAGTGAGAATCTAATGCTGCTGCTGATCTGACAGGAGATGGAGCTCAGGTGGTAATGGGAGCGATGGGGAGAGGCTGTAAATACAGATGAAGCTTCGCTCGCTCACCCACCCTTCACCTCCTGCTGTGCAGCCAAGTTCCTAACAGGCCACGGACTGGTACCAGTCTGTGGCTGGGGGGTTGGGAACCCCTGCTTTAGCCCATAGTATCAGCTGTTTTTTCTAGGGGGACAAAGAAAAAAAGAAGGGCAGAAAAAATTCGTACAAATTATTGAATTTTTTTTGCATTAACAACCTCCTCAGGTGGCACTGAACCCCCTACCCTCGCCATGATCCTTAACCTTCTTCCCGATGACCCCTGAAAAGAGGAGGAAAAGGTGAGGAGGGCCAAAGACATTTTACACACTGGGCAGAACTTCTGTTGGAGAAGATACCAAGGGTGTAGAGAACTTCCAGAAAAGGGAAAACCCATTGTAGAAGAAAGGGAAAGAGGCCTTGGAAGGGTGAGTGCACTCGAGCATTATATGTGAAGATGCCAATTTGTGTCTCTTTGAGCTGAAATCCAGTCTGAGTTTGCATGTCTGTTTCTTTTCTACCACAAGGAGACATATGTCATGCTTATCATTATTGTGATGTTGGAGAATAATCAAGACTTCTGTTTTAGGAAGTGTGTAAAAACCTTCTCTCATTACCAAAAAGATATGTGTGTGTCAATCTCCCCATGGATGAGTTATAATTAGAAACTCGTGTTGAATCAGACGAGGGTAACTCTTGTGTTCCCTGTGGTCCTTCTGAGAAAACAAGGAGTTACTCACTCCTTTACTTCCTGACCTTAGTTCCCCAGTCATGTTTTATCAAAGCAGTCATACAAACTCGAATCATTCTCTTTCCTGCCTGTACTTTAGTTACTGGTTTTTTGGCTTCCAGTTCAAAAATCGGAAAGGGAGAAGAAGAGGAAGCCTGAGATAATGCAGTGAGTCAGGAATGACGCCTTACTGTCCCGGGGTCCCTCTGCACACGAGCTGAGAACCTGAGCTCGGCTGTCATCCTGGCCTGATGAGATAGAGGAGCTTCTAGGTTGAGGCAGCAATCTGAGAAGACGTGAAAGAACATGTATTTGTAAAACGGCTTGTGTACTCATTTGCTTTTCTTTTAAAAGTGCCTTTTCATTTAGATGAGTTATTGATTTGTTAAGTACATAATCTTACATCAGTGAGCCTAAGGTTCTCCTGTCTTCAGGTGGTAGAAGTCAACTGTTCTCTCTAAGAATAAGGACCCATCTCTGCTCTCACACCCTCCCCAATGTCAGAAAGGAAAGAATGGGATTGCAGAAAGAATCATACCTGAAAGGCTGGTACCTTAATGATTACTAGCTCCTGATTATTCATATTTTCTCTTCTTAAGGTGTCTATATCTTAATTCTTCAGGTTACTCATGCTTGTTATGTAATGTGTGAGGTCCCTTCCTTTTCCCCTGGGAGGTTGTTTTTGGTGTAGAATCAGCCTGTGCTGGTAATGAGATGGGCATAAAGGATGTGGGGTCATGTCTGGAGCTCACACAGATTTAGCCTACGAGTGAGCCACTGTGGAAGTTAGGTGTGAGTTTCTGTTGAGAGTTAACGCCTTTTTTGCACAGCTTTAGTTCTTATGTCCACTTGGTTCCATTGGTAGAAGAAGAGTGATTTCCTTTCAGGTGATTACCTGAAAATGGACTTTTCTCTTCCCTCAGTGGCATCATCCGTTCTCTTTAGAGAATCTTCAGGGGATCTAGCCAGGCCTTTAACTGATACTTCAGGCCCTAACGCAGTAAGACAATGGCCTGGGTCCATTACCAGCCTTAAAGTGATGTGTTTTCTAATTATTAGACTTTCTGAAAAGGCCATATGTATATTAAACTGTTCTAGAGGTTTCTTTCAGGGGTTTCATTTTCTTCTTGTTTGCTACTCTGGGCTTAGCTTTTCATGGAAGTGCCTTAGAAAGTTGAAAGTGACACTTCTTTCCATGTCTCCAGCAAATCAGTGTTGCTTCCATTAGGAGCAGCTGAGGTTGGAGAGATGTCATCTTATACACAAATGGGGCCAGTCTTAGGAGGGGCTGGGGTTTGGATCTTGGGTCTTGTCTCATAAAACAAAGAAGTGATTTGAGGGCTGGGGTAACCATTCTGTTTTCATAGGAGTTAATCCATTTGTTTGACTGCTGGTGGACTCTCTTGGTGCATGAGTCTTGCCACCAGCCTAGCAAATGTTCAGGGATGTTCATAAGAACCACACACATCGTCTTGGCTCCGCTGTGCACGTCGGCTGCTGGCACCCCTGGCTCAGCCCTTTGTACAGACCATGGGCTTTCCTGCATCTGGATCTTGCCCTTTGTCAGTTTCCTGCCCTGAGGTATTGTTGTTATACTTTTGTTTACCACTCGGCATTTTCAATATCTTTCCTGTCTCTGGATTTTTTAGAAATAGACAAATGAAATACAGGCTGTAACCTATGGCTTCCCCTGAGGTGGAGTCACTGTGCAGTGATGTAGGGGATTTCATAGGAACAGTAGGATAACGAGATTCCACACAGTGTTAATTCACTCCATGGCTCTTTATTGAATACTGACTATCTGTGAAGCACTGAACTTTGTACTTTAGCTCCATAGGGTAGGATAAGGAGATAGGGAAATAAGCCTAAGGTTTGTGAGAAGGTCGGAGTTGAGTTATACGTGTACAATTCCAAAGGCTACTCGAGTTTCTTTGCCTTCTCGCTGCCCAAAAGTCAAGAGAGTAACGCTGAGCTGGGAGAAACAAACCTTCATAATCCCAAATACCATCTGACTCTGAAATTGCTTTTATTTGACTTCTAAATGAATTTTTTTTAAAAAGATGATTATTTTGATCTGATTTAGTTTGTATTCTATGAACATATTACCCACAGATTGTAGGAGTGATGCAGAGTGAATTGGCTAGAAAAATCTAATCTAGAAGTAAACATTTGCCAATAGTACTTTCCAAAGATGCTGTATTCTTACAGATCACTCAAAATTACTTTTAATCAACATCTCTATGCAGCTGACTGTAGTGCTGACATGATTTAGCTATCCACTAGAAATGTATTCAGTAGTTTTATGGACACCTGAAATATGTCTGATACTGTATTTCTATATCCACTGCTTCTAAATGCTCAGCTAATGTTCTTGGGTAAAGAAATGAAAATTTATTTGGTGAACATCTAACTTAGTGTTGTGTGTCCTTCATGTGTGTGTTTCTGTGGACACCAGTGACATGAGTAATGCTTTCCAAAACACCTAACTTGTTTCGAGGTTCCTGGGTAATTTATTTAACCTTGTGATTTTGTTCTGAGATACTTAATTTTTTATCACATCTATGTTTGTATGAATACTATTGAAAAGTGTGAAGTTTTATTTGTTCATTTCATTAGTTAGTCTACTGAAGTTGCAAACAAGGACAACACAAATGGAAATCTATCTGGTAGTAAATCCTAAAGTTTAATATATATACAACATAACCCACTAGTGTTGCTTCTATGTGTGTTTATCCAAGAGAAATTAGTTCGCATTTCCGTGAAAATCACTGCAGGGCATGGAGTGTCCATGCCTCTTGTGGTCTGCAGGGCCTTGGGAGGCTGCTCCAATGCCCGGGAGGCTGGGGATCCTGCCCTGAGGCTTGACATTCATCAGAGAAGGAGGTGCTGTGAGTCAGAAGGGCAGCTCTCCCTGCCCGTGTGTGTGCACTAAGAACCTTGACCACCTGTTGCTCTGCTAAATCCCATATAAGCATCCTTCACTTTTGAGTGAAGATAAGTTCACTTTCTATATACTCCAGTGTATATGATGGGAGGAGAGTGCACTTCTGATGATAGTAGGAAGAGGGTCCTAAGTCAGCCCTGAGACTGATGCCAGGACCGGGTAGCAGTGAGGGTCAGTGCTGTTGACAGTGGAGAACAGAGCAGATGGTAAGGGGCCATTCACTGTTTCTTAAGGAGGAATGACAAAAGGGCAGCATTTACAGGATGTGGGCTGGGTCCGGCCTGGTGTCCTGAGGGCAGAAGCCTCCTGCATTTTCTACGAGGAGGAGATAAGGACCTGCCCCAGAGGCTGGGCGAGAGAGGAAGGGAAGCTGAGGAAATACGGGAACCTTGATGTGTGACCGGATCTGGGACCGAGCCCAAGCCCGGGTCTGCACCAGTGACGGGGGTGGTCTCCTCGAGCCGGCTGCTGAGGGTTGCTGAGTTTGCCCATCACTTTGGCCATGTGTGCAGGACGCCTTTGCTTGGTGGGCGTACGAGTTACAGTGTCGTTCTGACTGCCTCCACCGTGACTTACAAGGGTGGAGAGTCAGTTTCCCTCTTTCAGGGGAAGTCTGCACTGGCGAGTGCCCGGGAGGTCGAGTGCTTCCATTCCACCGGCTTGTCCAGGGTTTCGTTTTCTACCTCTTGCTGTCTCAAAACCCCCAGGGTTTAGCACGCCGAGGGTGGCTCAGTTCCTTCATTCTGTCTTTGAGTCCAAGACAGCATTCCTTTCTGCCGCTGAGCTTCATTGCTCCCTGCACTCCGTTGCCCGTAACTTGGTGGCATGGCTACACCTCGGTGTAACGTAGGCCGTGGAAAATGCTGTGTTAGTGGCCAGACACATCCCCAGCTGAAATGCAGACGTTCTGTTGTTAAAAGCTGAAGAGGATTTTGCAGCCTAAGCTCTTAAGCATGGGACCTGCCACAGAGTCCTTAGTTTTGTTGAATGAATGGGTTAGAGTTGGGCCCTGCTGACTTGAAGGAGGAGGGAGACCTCCCCCGAGGTGGGACCCCCAGGGGTTAGTGAAACACACAGAGAGGACTCAGAACCATGAGCTGCCCACACACTCAACATGAGACCTTTCCAAAGGCTGTGGACGTCTGGGTAGAATGTAGAGAATAAAGCAGGAGCGAGGCTTGCAGAGACTGCTTATAGGTCAGGCCGTGGTTAGGGGGGAGAATCCTGAGAAATAATTGGAGGACTGATGTCTAAAGACCCCGAGAGATACTGTTTCCTGAGTGACAGTAGAAATGGATGAAATGATACTGGGGAAAGGATAAAACATTAAAGAGGATGAAATAGAAGATGTAGGGTCCAAGGAGTGTGTCTGAGGGGAGAGAACTGACTGTTGCCAGTGTTAGGCTCCTTCCGAGAGCGTCGGGTCAGACGAGGGCATATGCCCTGCTCCATAGGGGAACCCTCGGAACACGTCGTAGGGGCAGGTTCTGTGATGGGTGTGGAAGTGCATCCACTTAGCAGGAGGCAGTGCTTGTAGCTGAGACTTGATATTATAGTGAATTATTTACCTTCTACTATTTTGATGCTGAAATTGACATTTTAAAAAACATCAGGTATGATTTCTGTCAACAGTTAAAAAAAATAACATTATTTTAATTTCTCTAAGTAGCTTCATTTAGGTTAGGTTTTGTAATCAGCAAGTCTTGTGAACCACATCTGGTCAGTAGGAAAGTTCAAACCCAGTCTAAAAGGAAAGGATTTTTTTTTTTTTTTTTTTTTTTTTAGAGCAATATTTGCTTTATTTTTTTATTTTTTTATTTTTTCACACACACACACTGTATTTTATTTTTACAAGAGATAAATAGACTGACACCAAGCATTGTACATGGATGACCACAACAAAAGCAACAATGATTGCAGTTACCAAACATGAAACACACTCATACTATGTCATAATATTGACATTCAGTCCAGTAATCCTCCACTGTAACAGCTCCTTTACTTTGCAGTGAAAATTGATTTGTATATTCTTTGCCTCTGAGTCCTTGTGGGATTTTTTTTTTTTTAAATTCAGACAGAAAGTCACAAAAATTATACTCATCCTCATCAGTTCACTCAGTCCCATGTAATTCTTTTTTTTTTTCATCTTGATATTTTGTTAGCACTTTTATGAGTTCATCAGTTTTTCATTAGAGTTCTGAAAATGCTTATTCATTCAGTTCAGCAGTACAGTCAGTTACCAGAAACCTGTACTTGTCAGAGTCTTTTCCATGAATTTCTTGAAGATGAAACCCTTTTATAGGAACATATTTGCAAAATCATCAGAGTACACCCAGAACTGTCTGTAAATGACAAGAGACTTAAAAATGACCACGGTTAAAGATTTGATGAAAGTTCATAATAATGCAGTTGACAAGAAAATTAGTTATTTCTGAGATATACATTTTAAAGTAATAACTAGGATTATTACTTATAACATTATACCAGAACATATAAGATTTTTAGAAATTTCATGTAATGTCTGAAACATTTATATTAACATATTTCCATACATATTTCCATACAAATACAAATATAAGATTTTTAGAAATTTCATGTAATGTCTGAAACATTTATATTAACATATTTCCATACATATTTCCATACAAATACAAATATAAGATTTTTAGAAATTTCATGTAATGTCTGAAACATTTATATTAACATATTTCCATACAAATAACCCAATGAAAGTTTAGTATTAGTTGTTTTGTTTGTTTTTTTATACTGCAGGTTCTTATTAGGCATCAATTTTATACACATCAGTGTATACATGTCAATCCCAATCGCCCAATTCAGCACACCCCCATCCCAACCTCACCGGGAAAGGATTTTGAATAGGTCATTTTTCATTCTCTGGAGTCCTGTGTTTGGTGGAAAGGAGAATCTTCCCAGACTCACTCATGGAGCTCGGATTCTGGCATCTGTGTTACATGGTCCCTCTGTGTTTACTTCTGACCTGTTACACTTACACTGTCTAATAGGGAACAAAGTGGCATGTAGTTTTGTTTTTTGTTTTTTTTTTTTGAGGGAGGTTGTTTTTGTTTTTGTTTTTTACTGTCCAGGCTAAATGAGTTTAGCAGTATGTCTGGAGTTGTTAGATCTTCTTGATCAGTGTTGCCCAATAGAAATATAATGCAGTTCTAAACGTTTTAGTAGCCACATTAAAAATCCACAAATAGGTGAAATGAATGTTGATGGCAAATTTAATACAGTGCATCTAAAATACCGTCATCTGAACACGTAATAAATATAAAAATTAACAAGCTATTTTGCATTATTCTCCTTTCAAGTCTGTGCGTGTTCGAAGCACCCAGGCGGCCGCGTGTGCAGCTGTTCGGTGTTGAGCGCTCATTGTTCTGCTCATTTGAAATGTGGACGCTAGTCTGCTGCTTGCAGGTCTTCTATTAAGGACTCATTAAGAGTTTCTCCCTAATTTTAATTATGGGAGTTACGCTCGCCACTAATTCTGATAGGCATGTTTAGTGAATTAGTGTTACATTGTTTTACTTTTTCACTGTTAGGCCCTAAAGCATGTGAGTGGGAACTAAGGGCCTATCTTTCCTTCCCAAAGCACTTGACTTTCAATGTGACCTGAGATTTCTCGATTATATTTAAAATTACTAGTGGATGGGTTCATGAAGAGTGAAGTTTTTCTCACTCGTTACATTTTCTTTCTCCAGTTGATGCGAGCTTCACTGTCCGCTCTGTTGTGATGGCTTTGGGGCTGTCACGTGAGAAGAGGGGAGGAGTTATCATTTTCCTGCCAGGCTAGACTCAGATGCTCCTTTAAATAATTTAGACAGACTTTATTTCACTTCATGGAGGTGCTTGGCTATCACCTTGTTGTTATTGTAATCAATTATCAAATCTAAAAAAATTAACATGTATTTCCGAAGAAGTAAGTAATAATAGTTTCTTTTAAGATTATTTTTATCCTTTAATTATTTTTCCTATATCACTTATTCAGAGGTAAAAGGGATCACCTAAGATGATCAAATTACTGCTTTTGACTTGGTTTTCTTTAAGATGAAAAAAAACTGTTAAATTATTCCTGACTGTGTTGTTCTACATGACCTCTCTTGCTTTCCTCACAATAATTTTTTTCTGACTTATTTTAGAAGAATAATCTGTGATTTAAAATGGCTTTAATATTGAACCTGAGGCTCCATGTAGGATGCTGAGGGGCCCTGGAACCCCGTGGCCTCACTGGGACCTGCTTCGGTCGTTAAGCCCTGCGGCTGTAGGGGAAGGAGTGGGGTGTTATGAGTAGACTTGGGATCAGAGTCTTCATTATCATTCTGGTCTTGCTTCCCAAGTCCCTTAGTTTGTGCAGGCTGCTGTAACGCAATACCCTAGACTTGGTGGCTTATGAACAACAGAGATTTGTTTCTCATGGTTCTAGAGGCCTGACGTCCAAGATCAAGACACCAGCAATTCAATGTCTGGTGAGGACCCTCTTCCTGGTTCATAGGCGGCTGTCCTTTTGCTGTGTCCTCAGGTGGTCGAAGGGATGAGGGGTTTCTTTGGGTCTCTTTTATGGGCACTAATCCCATTCATTGGGGCTCCACCCTCATGACCTAATCCCCTCTCAAACGTTCCAGCTCCAAGTACCATCACATTGGGCATTAGGTTTCAACATACTAATTTTGGGAGAAAAAACATTCAGTCTGTAGCATCTTGGTACTGTCCTTTGTGCCTGGGTAAGTTCTTTGCCCAAGTGGCTCTCAAACTTAGTGAAGGGCCAGTCTTTCTTTAAATCCCCAACTCATTATGTCCTGACACTTTTGGAAAATACAATATGTATGAATTACTAGAAAAATGAAATTAGAAATTTTATAGCAATTTGATGGAGGAATGTTTTACCTGTTGAAGATAGATTTCATGTCTCTCTTTGGGTTTTTGTCACACTTTCTCTTAATTTCTGTACATATTTATCCCTTAGGGGGACAAGTAACACACAGGACTGGCCGCAGCCTGTGACCACATTTTGAGCAGGTAGCACTGCTTTGTATCTTCGGTCATCCTTACATCACCCACTCTGTGATGTGTATCCTCCGTTTTACAGGTCAGGACACAAGGATCTGAGTGATGTAATAAGATGCTCAAGGATATGACAGACCTGGAGCTGGAATTCTGACCCAGAATTGCTGCTAACCCACAGGGGTCTCTGGTGGAATTAGGAGCAGTGTCCCTACCCCAGGGCTGGCTGGCTTCCCACCTTCCCTCTGTGCTTGTGTTGGAGGATGGGACCCTGTTCCAATGTGCCCAGCCTCCCCTCCCCAGGATAGAAGGGGGAAAGGGGGCAGTGGAAAGACAGGGTAAGGGGCACCGAGACTTGTCTCTTTGTCATTTTATTGTGCGTTTTCACAGAATGGTGGTTGAAGTTGAAAAAGCAAAAAACGTTATTGAAAATTGCTGGCTTTCAAGTTGTGTTCAACCTTAAGCTTTTGGAGTGCCTGTCAATTTAATTACTGTATATTGTCCTGGGACTCCAATTGTCCTCATATGTGGAATCTAATTTATTTATTTATTTATATATCTTTCTTGGAGTATAATTGCTTCACAATACCGTGTTAGTTTCTGTTGTACAATAAAGAGAATCAGCCATATGCATACGTATATCCCCATACCCCCTCCCTCTTGCATCTCCCTCCCTCCCTCCCACCCTCCCTATCCCACCCCTCTTGGTGGTCACAAAGCACCAAGCTGATCTCCCTGTGCTATGTGGCTGCTTCCCACTAGCTAGCTATTTTACATTTGGTAGTGTGTATATGTCCATGCCATGCTCTCATTTCATCCCAGCTTACCCTTCCCCCTCCCCATGTCCTCAAGTCTATTCTCTACATCTGCATTTTTATTCTTGTCCTGTCCTGCCCCTATGTTCTTCATAACCTTTTTTTTTTTTTTTAGATTCCATTTATATGTGTTAGCATGTGGTATTTGTTTTTCTGACTTACTTCACTCTGTATGACAGACTCTAGGTCCATCCACCTCACTACAAATAACTCAGTTTTGTTTCTTTTTATGGCTGAGTAATACTCCATTGTATATATGTGCCACATCTTCTTTATCCATTCATCTGTTGATGGACATTTAGGTTGCTTCCATGTCCTGGTTATTGGAAATAGTATTGCAGTGAACATTCTGTTGCATGTCCCTTTTTGAATTATGGTTCTCTCAGGGTATATGCCCAGTAGTGGGATTGCTGGGTCATAGAGTAATTCTATTTTTAGTTTTTTAAGGAACCTCCATACTGTTCTCCATAGTGGTTGTATCAATTTACATTCCCGCCAACAGGGCAGGAGGGTTCCCTTTTCTCCACACTCTCTCCAGCATTTATTGTTTCCAGATTTTTATTTATTTATTTATTTATTTTCTATGGGGGAGGGGCAATTCTTAAAGTTAATGGAACCAGCTGTGTGGCATTATTGCTACCTCGTGGACGGGGAAGGAAAGCTAGCCTTTGTGGGTGCTCAGATCTGTGCCTGATTTTTTTTTTTTTTTAAACATCTTTATTGAAGTATAATTGCCTTACAATGGTGTGTTAGCTTCTGCTTTATAACAAAGTGAATCAGTTATACATATACAATATGTTCCCATTTCTCTTCCCTCTTGCATCTCCCTCCCTCCCACCCTCCCCATCCCACCCCTCTAGGTGGTCACAAAGCACCGAGCTGATCTCCCTGTGCTATGCGGCTGCTTCCCACTAGCTATCTATTTTCTGTGCCTGATTTTGAAATGAAATAGTGACTATTAGGTGCTGCCTTTGGGTTAGGTTTTTTTTTTTTTTTTTTTAAAGGAATCTTACTTTGTGTGGTCAAAGCTGGCTAAGATTGGACAGATTTATTTATAAGGTTTATTTATTTATTTATTTATTTATTTATTTATTTATTTATTATGGCTGTGTTGGGTCTTCGTTTCTGTGCGAGGGCTTTCTCTAGTTGTGGCAAGCGGGGGCCACTCTTCATCGCGGTGTGCGGGCCTCTCACTATCGCGGCCTCTCTTGTTGCAGAGCACAGGCTCCAGACGCGCAGGCTCAGTAGTTGTGGCTCACGGGCCTAGTTGCTCCGTGGCATGTGGGATCTTCCCAGACCAGGGCTCGAACCCGTGTCCTCTGCATTAGCAAGCAGATTCTCAACCACTATACCACCAGGGAAGCCCCAGATTTTTTGATGATGGCCATTCTGACTGGTGTGAGGCGATATCTCATTGTAGTTTTGATTTGCATTTCTCTAATAATTAGTGACGCTGAGCATCTTTTCATGTGCCTCTTGGCCATCTGTATGTCTTCTCTGGTGAAATGTCTATTTAGGTCTTCTGCCCATGTTTTAATCAGGTTGTTTGTTTTTTGATATTGAGCTCCATGAACTGTTTGTATATTTTGGAGATTAATCCTTTGTCCATTGTTTCATTTGCAAATATTTTCTCCCATTCTGAGAGTTGTCTTTTCGTCTTGTTTATGGTTTCCTTTGCCGTGCAAAAGCTTTTAAGTTTAATTATGTCCCATTTGTTTATTTTTGTTTTTATTTTCATTACTCTGGGAAGTGGGTCAAAAAGATTTGCTGTGGTTTACGTCAAAGAGTGTTTTTCCTATGTTTCCCTCTAAGAGTTTTATAGTGTCTGGTCTCAATTTAGGTCTTTAATCCATTTGGAGTTTATTTTTGTGTATGGTGTTAGATAGTGTTCTGATTTCATTCTTTTACATGTAGCTGTCCAGTTTTCCCAGCACCACTTATTGAAGACGCTGTCTTTTCTCCATTGTCTGTTCTTGCCTCCTTTGTCATAAATTAGGTGACTATATGTGCGTGGGTTTATCTGGCCTTTCTATGCTGTACCATTGATCTATACTTCTGTTTTTGTGCTGGTACCATACTGTCTTGATTACTGTAGCTTTGTAGTATAGTCTGAAGGTGGGGGGCCTGATTCCTCCAGCTCCATTTTTCTTTCTCAAGACTGCTCTGGCTGTTCAGGGTCTTTTGTGTTTCTGTACAAATTGTAAAAATTTTTGATTCTAATTCTGTGAAGAATGCCATTGGTAGTTTAATAGGGTTTGCATTGAACCTGTAGATTGCTTTGGGTAGTATAGTCATTTTCACAATATTAATTCTACCAATCCAAGAACATGGTATAGTTCTCCATCTGTTTATGTCATCTGTGATTTCTTTCATCAGTGTTTTATAGTTTTCTGATTACAAGTCTTTCACCTCCTTAGGTAGGTTTGTTCCTAGATAATTTATTATTTTTGTTGTGATGGTAAATGGGAGTGTTTCCTTAATTTCTCTTTCTGATTTTTTGTTGTTAGTGTATAGGTATGCCAGAAGTTTCTGTGCATTAATTTTGTATCCTGCAAACTTACCAAATTCATTGATTAGTTCTAGTAATTTTCTGGTGCCATCTTTAGGATTTTCTATGTATAGTATCATGCCATCTGCAAACAGTGACAGTTTTACTTCTTTTCCAATAATACAAATTGTATACAGATTATACAAATTATAAAAATTCCAATTATACAAATTCCTTTTATTTCTTTTTCTTTTCTGATTGCCATGGCTAGGACTTCCAAAACTATGTTGAATAAGAGTGGCGAGAGTGGGCATCCTTGTGTTGTTCCTGATCTTAGTGGAAATGCTTTCAGTTTTTCACCATTGAATATGATGTTTGCTGTGGTTTGTCATATGTGGCCTTTATTATGTTGAGGTAGGTTCCCTCTATGCCCATTTCCTGGAGAGTTTGTGTCATAAATGGGTGTTGAATTTTGCTTTTTCTGCATCTATTGAGATGATTATATGGTTTTTATTCCTTAATTTGTTAATGTGGCATATCACATTGATTGATATACGTATATTGAAGAATCCTTGCATTCCTGGTATAAATCCCACTTTATCATGGTGTATGATCCTTTCAGTATTCTGTTGGATTCTGTTTGCTAGTATTTCGTTGAGGATTTTTGCATCTATGTTCATCAGTGATATTGGTGTGTAATTTTCTTTTTTTGTGATATCTTTTTCTAGTTTTGATATTAGGGTGATTGTGGCTTTGTAGAATGAATCTGGGAGTGTTCCTCCCTCTACAATTTTTTGGAAAAATTTGAGCAGGATGGGTGTTAGCTCTTCTGCAAATGTTTGATAGAATTCGCCTGTGAATCCATCTGTTCCTGGACTTTTGTTTGTTGGAAGATTTTTAATTACAGTTTCAATTTCATTATTTGTGATAGATCTGTTTATATTTTCTAATTCTTCCAGGTTCAGTCTTGGAAAATTGTACCTTTCCAAGAATTTGTCCATTTCTTCATGGTTGTCCATTTTATTGGCATATAGTTGTTTATAGTAGTCTCTTATAATCTTTTGTATTTCTGCAGTGGTAGTTGTGATTTCTCCTTTTTCATTTCTAATTTTATTGATTTGTATCCTCTCCCCTTTTTTCTTGATAAGTCTGGTTAAGGGTTTATCGATTTTGCTTATCTTCTCAAAGAACCAGCTTTTAGTTATATTGATCTTTGTTATTGTTTTCTTCGTTTCTATTTAATTTATCTCTGCTCTGATATTTATGATTTCTTTCCTTCTACTGACTGGGTTTTCCTGTTCTTCTTTCTCTAGTTGCTTTAGGTGTATGTAGGGTTAGATTGTTTATTTGAGATTTTTCTTATTTTGTGAAGTGAGATTGAATTGCTATAAACTTCCCTCTTAGAACTGTTTTTGCTTCATCCCATAGGTTTTGGATCATTGTGCTTTCATTGTCATTTGTTTCTATGTATTTTTTAATTTCTTGTTTGATTTCTTCAGTGATCTTTTGGTTATTTAGTAGTGCCCTGTTTAGCCTCCATGTATTTGTGGTTTTTACAGATTTTTTTCCTGTAATTGATTTCCAATCTCATAGTGTTGTGGTCAGAAAAGACGCTTGATATGATTTCAATTTTCTTAAATTTTCCAAGGCTTGATTTGTGACCCAAGATGTGATCTATCCTGGAGAATGTTCCATGTGCACTTGAGAAGAAAGTGTATTCTGCCACTTTTGGGTGGAATGTTCTATAAATATCAATTAAATCTATCTGATCAATTGTGTCATTTAAAGCTTGTGTTTCCTTATTTATTTTCTGTTTGGATGACCTGTCCATTGGTGTAAGTGGGGTGTTAAGGTCCCCTACTATTATTGTGTTGCTGTCGATTTCCCCTTTCATGGTTTTTAGCATTTGCCTTATGTATTGAGGTGCTCCTATGTTGGGTTCATAAACATTTATAATTGTTATATCTTCTTGGATTGATCCATTGATCATTATGTCGTGTCCTTCCTTGTCTCTTGTAACAGTCTTTATTTTAAGTCTATTTTATATGATACAATTATTGCTACTCCAGCTTTCTTTTGATTTCCATTTGCATGGAATATCTTTTTCTGTCCCTTCACTTTCAGTCTGTATGTGTCCCTAGGTCTGAAGTGGGTCTCTTGTAGACAGCGTATATATGGGTCTTGTTTTTGTATCCATTCAGCCAGTCTGTGTCTTTTGGTTGGAGCATTTAATCCATTTATATTCAAGGTTATTATTGATATGCTTGTTCCTATTACCGTTTTCTTAACTGTTTTGCGTTTGTTTTTGTGGGTCTTTTTCTTTTCTTTTGTTTCTCACCTAGAGAAGTTTCTTTAGCATTTGTTGTAAAGCTGGTTTGGTGGTGCTGAATTCTCTTAGCTTTTGCTTGTCTGAAAAGCTTTTGATTTCTCTGTTGAATCTGAGTGAGATCCTTAATGGGTAGAGTAATCTTGTTGTAGGTTTTTCTATTTCATCAGTTTAAGTATATCCTGCCACTCCCTGCTGGCCTGCAGAGTTTCCGCTTAAAAATCAGCTGGTATCCTTATGGGGATTCCTTTGTATGTTATTTTTTGTTTTTCCCTTGCTGCTTTTAATATTTTTTCTTTGAATTTAATTTTTGTTACTTTGCTTAATATGTGTCTTGGTGTGTTTCTCCTAGGGTTTATCCTGTGTGGGATACTCTGTGCTTCCTGGACTTGGGTGACTACTATTTCCTTTCCCATGTTAGGGACGTTTTCCACTATAATCTCTTCAAATATTTTCTCAGACCCTTTCTTTTTCTCTTCTTCTTCTGGGACCCCTATTTTTCGAATGTTGTTGCGTTCAGTGTTGTCCCAGAGGTCTCTGAGACTGTCTTCAATTCTTTTCATTCTTTTCTCTTTGTTCTGCTCCTCAGCAGTTATTTCCACCATTTTGTCTTCCAGCTCACTTATTCGTTCTTCTGCCTCAGTTATTCTGTTATTGATTCCTTCTAGTGTATTTTTCATTTCAGTTACTGTTTTGTTCATCTCTGTTTGTTTGTTCTTTAGTTCTTCTAGATCTCTGTTAAATATTTCTTGTATTTTCTCAATCCATGCCTCCATTCTATTTCCGAGATTCTGGATCATCTTTAGTATCATTACTCTGAATTCTTTTTCAGGTAGATTGCCTATTTCCTCTTCATTTGTTTGGTCTTGTAGGTTTTTACCTTGCTCCTTTATCTGTGACATATATTTTTGCCATCTTATTATTATTTTTTTTTAATGAGTGGGATTATGTTTCGGTTTTACTGGTTGTTTGGCCTGAGGCTTCCAACACTGGAATCTGTAGGCTGTTGGGTACAACTGGGTCTTGGTGCCGAGATGAGGACCTCTATGACACCTCACTCCAATGAATATTCCCTGGGGTCTGAGGTTCTCTGTTAGTCCAGTGGTTCGGACTTGGAGCTCCCACTTCAGGAGCTTTGGCCCAACCCCCTGCTCATGAACCAAGACCCCACAAGCCGTGCAGGGTAACCAAAAATAAAGAGAACAGTAATGAAGGGTAAAAAATAAAATTAGACTAGGAAACTAATGGATATGTTAGAAAGAATATAAAAATAAAAATATAGATGAAACAGCAACTGGAAGGTAAAACAGAACCAAAAAAGAAAAAAAAGAGGAGAAGAAAGAAAAAAAAAAAGGGTGCAAAAGGCCTTGGCAGTGGAGGGCGAGCCTAAGCAGAGGCGGGGTTTGGGTGGTGGGTGGGGCCTATGCTTAGGACTCACAGGGCTGGAAACAGCCCTTGGGGGCGGATGGGGAGTGGGGCTTAGGCTCAATGGAACTGAAGGGGCCCAGGCGTGCCTCTGCTCTCAGAGGGTGAGGGACCCCACCTAGGAGCCCAGCAGTCTTCCTGTGCCAGAGTGAGTGGGGCAGTCACCCTCTGCTCCTCTCCTGCTCCTCGGGTCCTGGATGACCTCTCCCACCTGCCTCTCCTGTTCTCCCCTGGCCTCCCTCCTATGCCCCCAAGACCCACGCGGCCAGGAGGGTGCTTTTTTCTGTGGAATCTAATTAAAAAAAAAAAACAACAAAAATGATACAAACGAACTTATTTACAAAACAGAAACAGACTCACAGATATCGAAAACAAATTTATAGTTACCAAAGGGGAAAGGCGGGAGGAGGGATACATTAGGAGGTTGGGAATAACATATACACACTAATATATATAAAATAGATAACCAAAAAGTACCTACTGTATAGCACAGGGAACTCTATTCAATGTTCTGTAATAACCTAAATGGGAAAAGAATCTGAAAAAGAATAGATATGTGTATATGTATAACTGAACAACTTTGCTAAACACCTGAAACTAACACAACATTGTAAATCAACTATACTCAATAAAATTTTTTAAAAATGAATAAGATTAAAAAAATTTCTATGCAGGGTCTTCCCTGGTGGTCCAGTGGTTAAGACTTCATGCTCTCAAGGCAGGGGGCCCAGGTTCAATCCCTGGTTGGGGATCTAAGATCTCACATACTGCAACTAACTGTGCACCACAACTAGAGAAGCCTGCCCGCTGCAACAAAAAGCCCATGTGTCGCAACAAAGATCTAGCACAGCCAAAATAAATAAATAAAATTAAAAAAAAGTTTCCATGCACATTCAGCCAGGTAAAAAGTGTTCAAGATAACAAAGAAAATAAATTAATATTGAAAGATCTACAAAAATATTTATGGATAGATTCCCATTGTCCTAGCTGCTTCTATCACCATACTTCTACCATGAGTTCCCAGTACTGGCTCAGTTATAAATTACATGAAGAAATAAAGAAATGTATAGACAGTGGAAATAGACCAAAGATATCTCCTTGTTGCAGTAATTGTTCAGACCAAAAGTTAGTTAATGTTAATTTTAAACACATTTCCAGTTATGCAGCCTAATTATATTAACTGTATTAGGGTCCTGAAAGTCTTGTCTGTGGTCACATATATGAACACTTTGGTTTTACTCTGTTCCAAGGCCTAAGATTGTTCCTGGTCTGGACAGATGTATCATTCATCATGTAGAATGCCAGGGAAGCAAATTTAAATGGAGAAATCATTTACAGTTATTGGAAAACTACTCAAAGCTAATTGGGGTCTGATTTTTTTTTTCTTTTTAGGAAATTACATGGGAGGAAAGAAAGATAATATTAATTATCTTGTGGAATTAAATTCAGTAAAAAAAAACCCAAATATTTTATTTATGACAAAACATTTAAAATGCCTTCTTAAGTATTTAACTTCTGTAGTTATCACTATTTGCTAGGACATTGCTAAGTTTCACATGCATTATCATGTTGAATATCTGCTACAGCTTTTTGAAGTTGATGCTGTTGGTATTTTTTTAGATAAGGAAACTGAGCTTTTAGGATGTTGGAGCAGCTTTTCCAGAAAGCATAAAAAGCAAACAGGATAGCCTTAGGCCCTTATGATCCATGGGCCAGAAGCACTGGCATCACCTGGGAACTTGGGAGAACCTCAGCCCCACCAAGATTTAGGAACCAGTCTGTATTTTTATTTTTTAAAATTTATTTTATTGAAGTATAGTTGATTTACAATGTTGTGTTAATTTCTGCTGTACAGGAAAGTCATTCAGTTATGCATTTATATACATTCTTTTTCAGATTCTTTTCCATTATGGTTTATGGCAGGATATTGAGTATAGTTCCCTGTGCTATACAGTAGAATCTTGTTGTTTATCCATCCTATATATAATAGTTTGTATCTGCTAATACCAGCCTCCCAATCTATCCCTCCCCCAACCCTTCCCTACCAGTAACCATAAATTCGTTCTCTAAGTCTGTGAGTCTGTTTCTGTTGTGTAAATAAGTTCATTTGTATCATTTTTATAGATTCCACATACGAGCGGTATCATATGATATTTATCTTTCTCTGTCTGACTTAATTTCACTTAGTATGATAATCTCTAGGTCTATCCATGTTGCTGCAAATGGCATTATTTCATTCCTTTTTATGGCTAAGTAATATTCTATTGTATATATGTACCACATCTTCTTTATCCATTCATCTGTCGATGGACATTTAGGTTGTTTCCATATCTTGGCTGTTGTAAATAGTGCTATGATGACCTTGGGGCACGTGTATCTTTTCGAATTATAGTTTTCTCTGGGTGTATGCCCAGGAGTGGGATTGCAGGGTCATATGGAAACTCTATTTTTAGTTTTTTAAGGAACATCCATACTGTTTTCCATAGTGGCTGCACAACTTACATTCCCATCAACAGGGTAGCAGGGTTCCCTTTTCTCCACATCCTCTCCATCATTTGTTATTTGCAGACTTTTTAATGATGGCCATTCTGACTGGTGTGAGGTGGTACCTCATAGTTTTGATTTGCAGGTCTCTAATAATTAGCGATGTTGAACATCTTTTCATGTGCCTGTTGGAGAAATGTCTATTTAGGTCTTCTGCCCATTTTTTGATTGGGTTATTTATTTATTTATTTTTGTTATTGAGTTTTATGAGCTGTTTTTATATTTTGGAAATTAAACCCTGTCAGTCACATCATTTGCAAATATTTTCTCTCAGTGTGTAGGTTGTTTTTTCATTTTGTTTATGGTTTCCTTTGCTGTGCAAAAGCTTGTAAGTTTGATTAGTTCCCATTTATTTATTTTTACTTTCATTTCTATTGTGTTGGAAGACTGACCTTAGAAAACAATTGTATGATTTATGTCAGAGAATGTTTTGCCTATGCTCTCTTCTAGGAGTTTTAAGGGGTCATGTCTTATATTTAAGTCTTTAAGCCATTTTGAATTTATTTTTTTGTATGATGTGAAGGAGTGTGCTAACTTCATTGATTTACATGCGGCTATCCAGCTTCCCCAACTCCACTTGCTGAAGAGCAGAGTCTGCATTTTTAAAAGATCCCACGTAATTTATGTGCATGTTGAAGTTGAGAAATTATGCTTTATTTTACAGATTCCATGTTCATAATTCTTACACAGTCCTTCGTCAAAGGGCTGTCTAAGATAAAAACTTCATTAAGAATATTAACTAAATCTGATATGAATTTGGAGAGACTTAAAATAATCCCTTTTTTCTGGTTATATGTCCAAATTTTGTGGATTTCAAATACATTTTTTCTTCCAGTTTTATTGAGCTGTAATTGACATACAGCACTTTATAAGTTTGAAGTGCACAGCATAATAAGTTGACTCACATACATCAAGAAACGATTACCACAATAAGTTTAGCAAACATCCATCATCTCTTATAGAGAAAAAATTAAAGGAAAAGAAAATAATTAAAATCAACTTGGAATGTCTGAGATGATTCAGTAAGAAGACCTGACCTCACCTCCTCCCATGAGCACCTCAAAATTACAACTATTTACAGATCAACTGTCTATGAGAACAACCTGAGGACCAGCAGAAGAGATCATCTACAACTAAAGGCATAAAGAAGGAGCCACAACAAGAGAGGTAGGAGGGGTGGATACGAGGTTTAGTCAAGACCCGTGCCTGTGGGCAGGTGAATCACAAACAGGAGGATAATCACAGTTGCGGAGGTTCTCCCCAAGGAGTGAGGGCTCTGAGCCCCACTTCAGGCTCCCAGCCCTGGGGTCCTGCACTGGGAAGATGAGCCCCGAGAATGTTTGGCTTTGAAGGCCAGCAAGCCTTGCTTTAGGGAGTCCCAGAGGGCTGTGGGAAAAGACACTTTGTCCTTAAAGGGCAGAGTCAGGAGGTTGAAAGGAGCCTGGGACAGACCCTCTTGCTGATGGTGGAGAGTCTCCAGACAGGCCGAGGCAGCTGGGGCTCACCCTGGGGACAAGGACAGTGGCACAGCCTTTCAGGAGCTCTTTCTCTGCGTGGACACTGGAGATGGTAGGTGCCATTTTGGAGTCCTCCCTCTAGCCTATTAGTGCCGGGACCTGGGTCACCCAACCAATGGTCAGCACCAGTCCTGGCATGCCCCAGCTAAGGAGCCAACTGGGCAGAGACACAGACCCATCCACCAACAGGCCACCTGCCCTCAGCCCCCTCATCCTCTTGTTGCCCAGGACCTTTTTTTGACCAAAAGAGGGGGCGTGAATCAGCCCCACCCACCAGTGGGCCAGCATTAGCGCTGGGACACCCAGGGCCCTGCAGCTAGCTGTCAGGACCCAGACATGCCCATAAGTGGACTGACACCAGACCCCTAGGTCTGGAATTCAAGACCCCAAGACCCAGCTCCACCCACCAGCTGGCTGACAGCAGCTACGGAACCACCAGAATCCTGCAGAGAGAGATCCTGGGACACAGCTTTACCCACCAGTGGGCCAGCACTAGCCCTGGGACCCCCCCCGGGCCCTGGTTATTCACAGCAGATGGCTGACACCAGATCCAGAATCACCGGGCCCCACAGCCAGAGAGCCTCGTTCTTGGTTCTGCCCACTAGAGTGTCTGCACCAGCCCCAGGTTGCCCTGGGCCTTGGTCCCACACATCAGTGGGCTGACACCAGCTCCAAGAAACACTGGACACTTCAGCCAACTGCATCAGGAACTGCCCCCACACATCAGCGGGCCAAAACCAGGCCTTGCATGCTCCCTCCACTCGACCCTCCACACCAGGTCCCAAGCTCACTCACAGGCAGGCTAACACTAGCTCCAGGAAACCATTAGCCCACAGCCATCCACCCCAGTACCTCCCCTGTCCACCACTGGGCCAGCACCAGGACCAGGCCTCCCTGGGCCCTGCAGCAAGCTGTGCCTGGGCCCAGCCCTGCTCAACAGCAGGTGCAGCCTCCACACTAGGCAGGGCCTGGCAACCAAATGGGCCAGGGTGCAACTTCACCTACCAGTGGCCCCACAGCAGCCAGTCCCCCACAACAAAGGCACCCACATGACCCACAGAGGGGGCACCCCTGGAGCATTTAGGGGAATATGTTTCCTGCTTAAGGCCACTTCTCCAACATCGGGAAATGTATCCAACCACCAAATATATAGAAATGTAAAGAGAATTAGGAAAAATGAGGTGACAGAGGAACATGTTTCAAATGAAGGAACAAGATGTAACCCCAGAAGAAGGACTAAGTTGGGTGGAGATAAGCAACCTCCCTTCAAGATAATGAAAGTAAAGATGATCAAAGAAATTGGGAGAAGAATGGATGAACCCTGTAAAAAGTTAGAAGTTTCTAAGAAAGAGTTAGAAGGTATAACTAACCAAAGAGCTGAAGAATACAATAACTGCAATTAATAATACAATGGAAGGAATCCATAGTAGCTTAGATGATACAGAGGAATGGATCAGCAAACTGGGATACCAAATAGTGGAAATTGCTCAAACAGAATAGAAAAAAGAAAAACATCTTTTAAAATGAGAGTTTAAGAGACTTCTGGAACAACACCAAGCATCCTGATTCTCACATTATAGGGGCCCCAGGAGGAGTGGAGAGGAATAAAGGGACAGAGAAGTTATTTGAAAACCTATTGGCTGAAAAGTTCCCTAACCTGGGAAAGAAAGGTGACATCCAGGTCCAGGAAACACAGAGAGTCCCAAATAAGATCAACCCAAAGATGTCTACACATTGTAATTAAAATGGCAAAAAATAAAATAAAGAGAGAATATTAAAAGCAGCAAGGGAAAAGCAACTAGTTCATACAAAGGGACTCCCATGAGGCTATCACCTGACTTTTTAGCTGAAACTGCAGGCCAGAGGAAGTGGCATGATATATTTAAAGCAATGTGAGGAAAAAACCTACAACCAAGAATACTGTACCAGGGAAAACTATCATTCAGATTCAAAGGAGATATAAAGAGTTTTGCAGACAAACGAAAGCTAAAACAGTTCAGCACCACCAAACCAGCTTTACAAGAAATGCTAAAGGGACTTTTCTAGAAAGGCCACAACTAGAAATACGAAAATTGCAAAAGGAAAAATCTCATTGATAAAGGCAAATATACATTAAAGGTAATAGATCAAAGCTAGTAGAAAGGTTAAAAGACAGAAATAGTAAAATCATCTGCATCCACAATAAGTAGTTACAGAAACATGTAAAATATGATGTCAAAACAGTAAACTTGTTGGGGGGAGTAAAAATTCAGGATTGCTAAAAGATATTTGAATTAAGAGATCAGAAATTTAAAATAATCACTTATAACTAAAAAGCTACAGTAATCAAAACAGTATGGTATTGGCACAGAAACAGACACCTGGATAAATTGAACAGGATAGAAAACCCAGTAATAAACCCATGCACTTAGGGTCAATTAATCTACAACAAAGGAGTTAAGAATACCCAATGGCGATAAGACAGTCTCTTCAATAAGTGGTGCTGGAAAACTGGACAACTACATGGAAAAGAATGAAATTAGAACATTCTCTAACACCATAGACAAAAATAAGCTCAAAATGGATAAAGACCTAAATGTAAGATTGGATATTCTAAAACTAGAGGGAAACATAGGCAGAACACTCTTTCACATTGGCCTTAGCAATATTGTTTTTGGATCTGTCTCCCAAAGCAAAGGAAATATAAGCAAACATAAACAGGTGGGACCTAATTAAACTTAAAACCTTTTGCACAGCAAAAGAAACCATCAACCAAACGAAGAAAACTTACTGAATGGGAGAAAATATTTACAAATGATATGACCCATAAGAGATTAATATCCAATGTATATAAACAGCTCATACAGCTCAACATTAAAAAAACAAACAACCTGATTAAAGAATGGGTAGAAGACCTGAATAGATATTTTTCCAAATAAGGCCAACAGGCAGATTAAAAATGCTCAACATGGTTAATTATCAGAGAAATGCAAATCAAAACCACAGTGAGATATCACCTCACACCTGTCAGAAAGGTTATCATCAAAAGGAACACAAATAACAAATGTTGGCAAGGATGTGGAGAAAAGAGAACCCTTGTACACTGTTGGTGGGAATGTAAGTTGGTGCAGCCACTGTGGAAAACAATATGGAGCCTTCTCAAAAAAACTAAAAATAGGACTACCATATGACTGAGCAGTTCCACTCCTGGGTATATATCCAAAGAAACACAAATATGCTAATTTGAAAAGATACATGCTCTGCAGTGTTCATAGCAACACTGTTTACAATAGCTAGGATATGGAAGCAACCTAAGTGCCCATCAACAGATGAATGGATAAAGAAGATGACATATATATATGTGTCACATTTCTAGATGTATCTCTTTCTCTCTCTCTCTCTCTCTCTCTCTCTCTCTCTCTATATATATATATATATATATATATATATAAAATGGAATACTACTCAGCCATAAAAAAGAATGAAATAATGCCATTTGCAGCAACATGAATGGACTTGGAGGGCATTATGCTAGGTGAAATAAATCAGACAGAGAAAGACAAATACTGTATGATATCACTTATATGTGGAATCTAAGAAACACAAGAAACTAGTGAATATAATAAAAAAGAAGCATACTCACAGATATAGAGAACATACTAATGATTACCAGTGGGCAGAGGGAAGGGGAGAAGGTCAATAAAGGGGTAGGGGAGTAAGAGGTACAAACTATAGGTATAAAATAAGCTACAAGGATATATTATACAACATGGGGAATATAGCCAATATTTAATAGTGACTACAAATGGAGAATAACCTTTAAAAATTGGGAATCACTGTATTGTACACCTGTAACTTATATAATATTGAATAGCAACTATACTTCAATAAAAATAAATTTAAAAATAAAATAAACACACACACATATACACATATATATGTGTATATATTTTAAATATATAATATATACAGAGAGGGAGAGAGAAATTGTTATTGTTGTTTATAAACCTCATGGTTACCACAACTCAAAAATCTATAATAGATAACACAGAAAAAATAAGAAAGGTATCCAAACATAAGATAGTCATCACATCACAAGGGAAGTGAACAAAAAAGAACTATAAAAACAATTAATAAGGGAGATTGGGATTGACATATACACTACTATGTATGAAATAGATAACTAATGAGAACCTACTGTATAGCACAGGGAACTCTACTCAGTACTCTGTGGAGACCTAAATGGGAAGGAAATCCAAAAAAGAAGGGGTATATGTATACGTATAGCTGATTCACTTTGCTGTATAGCAGAAACTAATACAACATTGTAAAGCAACTATAGTCCAATGAAAATTGATTAAAAAAACAATTAACAAAATGGCAGTAAGTACATATCTATCAATAAGTACTTTAAATGTACCTGGACTAAGTGCTCCAATCAAAAGACATAGATCGGCTGAGTGGATACACAAACTGGACCCATATATATGTTACCTACAAGAGACTCACTTCAGATCTAAAGACACACACAGACTGAAAGTGAGGGGAGTAACAGGTATTCTGTACAAACGGAAATGAAAAGAAAGCTGGGATACTAATACTTACATCAGACAAAATAGACTAAAATGAAGACTGTAACAATAGATAAAGAATGACATTAAATAGTGATCAAGGGATCAATCCAAGAAGATACAACAATTGTAAGTGTATATGCACCCAACGTAGGTCCATGTAAATACATGAAGAAAATATTAACAGACAAAAAGGGAGAAATTGACAGTAAATAACAGTAGCAGACTTTATAGCCATTCTGACAGGTGTGAGATGTTATCTTATTGTGGTTTTGATTTGCATTTCCCTAATGGTTAGTGATGTTGAGCATTTTTCATGTGTCTGGGGGCCATCTGTATGTCTTCTTTGGAAAAATGTCTATTCTGGTCCTTTGCCCATGTTTTAATCAGGTTGTCTGGTTGGTGTTTTTTTGTTTGTTTTGTTTTGTTTTTAAATAAATTTATTTATTTATGTATTTTTGGCTGTGTTGGGTTTTTGTTGCTGCACACAGTCTTTCTCTAGTTGAGGCAGCTCTCTACTCTTCGTTGTGGTACGCAGGCTTCTCATTGCCATGGCTTCTCTTGTTGCGGAGCATGGGCTGTAGGTGTGCAGGCTTCAGTAGTTGTGGCTTGCGGGCTCTAAAGCTCAGGCTCAGTTTTTGTGGTGCACGGGCTTAGTGCTCCGTGGCATGTGGGATCTTCCCAGACCAGGGCTCGAACCCATGTCCCCTGCATTGGCAAGCAGATTCTTAACCACTGCGCCACCAGGGAAGTCCCTTGTTTTTTGTTTTTTATTGTTGAGTTGTATGAGTTCTTTGTATATTTTGGATATTAACTCCTTATCAGATACATTGTTTGGATATATCTTCATCCATTCAATTAGGCAGCCTTTTGTTGTTGTTGTTGTTCTTAGTTTCCTTCACTGTGAAAAAGGTTTTTAGTTTGATGTAGTCCCATTTGTTTAGTTTTGCTTTTGCTTTTCTTACCTGAGGTGACATATTCAAAAGAATATTGCTAAGACTGATGTCAAAGAGCATATTGCCTGTGTTTCCTTGTAGTTTTATGGTTTCCAGTCTTATATTTATGTCTTTATACATTTGAGTTTATTTTTGAATATGGTGTGAGAAAGTAGTCCCCTTTGATTCTTTTACATGTAGCTGTTCAGTTTTCCCAACATCATTTATTGAAGATACTGTCTTTTCTCCATTGTATATTTTTGCCTCCTTTGTTGTAGATGAATTTGACCATATAAGCTTGGGTTTATTTTTGGACTCTCTATTCTGTTCCATGGGTCTATGTGTCTGTTTTTTTATTCCAGTACAATACTGTTTTGATTATAGTAGCTTTGTTGTGTAGTTTGAAATCAAGGAGTGTGATACCTCCAGCTTCATTCTTTCTAAAGATGGTTTTGGCTATTTGGAATCTTTTGTGTTTCCATGCAGATTTAGGCTTATTTGTTCTATTTCTGTGAAAAATGCCTGTAGCATTTTGACAGGGATTGCACTGAATCTGTAGATTGCCTTCTGGAATATTCAAATTTGCTAAATCTGTATTTTCTGCTTTTCATCTAAGCGTTTTAAGATCATTTTGTAAGAGTTAACTCCTTCATCTCCATTTTATATATATAGTCACTGGATTCTAAAAATGTTGTAGTTTGATAGCTTCAAGTTCTTGTTATTCAGTTTATTAAAGAGAGATTGGGAGAGAGAGAGAGAGAGAGAGAGGGAAGTGATGATGGTGGTTTCTTTACATTAGGTTGAATAACTCCAGGAAACTGTGGAATTGATCCTTTTAGACATGTGTTCTCTCCTGTATGTATGCTTTTTGGAAGGTGATCAATAATTATTATTCCTATCTATAATCTTTGGCATTTAAATGTAACATACAGTTTATAGTCAAGTTCATTTCAATTATAAGAGGAAAAGCAAGTTTCAGGTATGAACTGTGAAACAGTCTGTGAAGAGGCTATGTGACCTACCCTTATTTATGGACCTCTCAGGTTTAAAAGGCAAGGGAGTGACTTGCAAATAGCGGCACTTTTAGAGATGATACTGGAGAATGGATGGGAAGACATGAGAATCGTTGTTTATTCTATAATCACCTGGAAGGCTTTTTAAAATGCTGATTGAGTCTTTCTTTGCCTAGATCTTCTGACTAACAGCTTTCTGACAGAGATTTTGCATCTTTAATGAGTTCCCAGGTGATTATGCTGCCCCCTGTTGCAGGAAATATACCTTGGGAACCACTGGACTAGAACTGGGAAGTCTGGTTAGGATCCTTTGCATTGATCTCTGCAAGTTATAATACAGAAGTAAATGCTGACAGTAGAGTTAAGGAGGAAGGGGTGGATTTCAAGGATATAGCAGACTTACAACTGACAGGACTTGTCAGACCAGAACATGCAGGTGAAGGAGGGGGGGTGGATCTAGAATGATTTCTGGATTTCTAACTTTGATGGTGGACTGAAAATGGTGGTGCATGATCTCAACATATGGAATAAAAGAGGAGAAGCTGAGTAGGTTTTTGGGGTGGGCTTGATGACAAGTTTGGTATTAGACATGTCAGATGGAGGTTTATGTGGGTAATTGATGCGGAGATATTTGTTAGGAAAATAGGATACTGCTGAGGTTAAGGTGCTGTTAAAAGAACACAGTTATATAAGTGCAGGCATACATGTTGATGGAGGAGAAAATATAGGTCATACATTGAAGAGAATATGGAGCTGAGAGCAGAACTCTGGGATATACCAATATTTAATGTGAAATCAGAATAGTTCACCTTAAAAAAGCCTGAGGCAGACTGGCAGGAACCCTGGAGTAGAGAGTGTCAACTTTAAAAATAAAATAGCCAGTTATCTCAGCAGCATGAGTTTATTTGGGAATAACCAGGGGAATCGTAGTTGGGGAAATAAATTCAAGCTTTTGACCACAGGGAAATGCGGAGAACAAAGGACAGGAGCTTTTATAGAGAAAAGGGGCAGTGGGCGGGGCTGTCCTCTATAAAAGTTCCTTGGAGGAAAGTGGGAGTTCAGGTTTCTCATTGGCTGAGCTGCGACATTTTCCATTGGCTGAGCTTGTTGCTTGGCGGGAAGAACATCTCCCTTCCTCCTGCCGGGGAAGTAGAGACCCCTTCCTGTTGGAGGTGCGAGGACCCTCTCTTCCTGTTTGGGTGATTGACCCCCAGCGGTAGGCGTGAGAGCTCCCTGTGCAGGCCTTCCAGATGCCACTTTTAATTGAGGGTTAGAAATTAATTTTCACCAGAGTTTTTATAAGCGTGTAATAAACATGTCAACACAGCAGGAAGGTCAGATGACATATGGATGCAGACGTGCCCATTGTAATTAGGAATCAGGGGGTGGGGAGAGATAGGAAACCTTAGGAAAAACAGTTTTTTCAGCGTAGCACAGATGAGACCCAGATTCTATTTATTTGAAGTTAGAAATATTTTTAGAACAGAATACATACCTCTGCTTTTCTGAAATTAAGTTTCTATTTTTTCACATCGGAAGAGGAAATTGTTATTGATAAAAATAGTTTAGGTATGAATGGATTCAAATTCAAGTTCTAAGCTGAATTAAATAAAATGTTTAAAGAGCAAACTGCGAATCAGTTCCTATGTCTTTCCTATTAGGAGGCACTGCTTCTTGTGGGGTGTTAATGTCCCTTTCCTCAAGAAGCTTTCAGAAATGACTGTGGGGTTTTTGAGGTTGGTTCTCCTGGAATGGATTTGTCATTTTCTCCACCTGTATCCCTGATAGGGAACCAAGAATGCTATTATTCCTGTTGAGAATATTATCTTACACTGTGATTTGTTTGACAGCTGGGCATGATTATTTTATTAGTTTCCTAATTGATCAAATTAGGGCAGCTGTCACTTCTGGAATTTGACCTTAACTTTTTTCTTTTCCTCCAGTGTTTTTCTAAGCAAATTTATAACAAAATGCTGATAGTAAGTAGAAATTGCTGCTCTACGTAAGATCAGTGTCTGAGATAATAGTGTCATAAGCAGAATTTATCAGTGATGTGTTATTGTCTAGAAAACATAATTTAAACATGCCTACATCTGTGTTAGGAAACTTCTCATGGGTTGTATGAACTGACTCTTCCGGACTCTCTGGAAAGATTTGAGATTGAGCTAACACAGCCCCTTGGATTTGATGATTGTATCACTATTAATTAGTTGGAACGTTCCTCCCAAAATGTGGGCCAAATGCAAAACGAGAGCAAATGCCAGTAAAATAGTGAGCTTTCTAAAAAACCTTCATAAAAGCACATTTTCTATTTTGTGGTCAAACTAATCTGTTCTAACAGATTCTCTGCGTACTTTTATTTTTCCCTTTACTTATTGGCCAGTGTTTCAAGGTTCTGCATTTAAAAACAAAGAACACTTTTTAAATCTCAGGCTGCAAATGATCAGGTGTGTAATTGTTATTTTACAGAGACCAAGCTAACTTCCCAGATGGTTAGAAATTTCAGTGATAGCAGATCAGGCTCTTGCAAGGCAGGTAAAGAGCCTGACGCTTAGGCTGCTGGTGAACAACAGGGCAAAGGTGGGGATTTTGAAGACGGGAGATACAAAACCCAAAAGCTTGTTCACATCAGTTCTGGTACTTTAACTGTTCTAAGTTATTTGTTCTTCATTTAGGATAAAAATAACATGCTATTAAGCCTATCACTGAGTTCAAATAACATTTCTCCCTTTTCCTTTCTTTCTTGAACAGGTTGTCAAGTTACTAAGCAACAAAAGGTCACAAGCAGTTGGAATATTGATGTCTAGCCTTCACTTAGATATGAAAGATATACAACATGGTAAGTGAAAAATTAAAATTCAACTTTTGAATACTCAAATTTGGGCCAAAGGATGTGCTGCTTAGTGGTAAAATTATTTCATACTTAGACTCTCTGTGTAGATTGAGGTGAGTATGTTTCCTGTAAGTGTTACCAAACTTTCTACCATGATTGTTTCTGGAAAGGTTACGAGTAATTTGGCTTTTGTGTTATTTCTGTATCTTGCTAAGAGCATGATTCTCATGTGACATGTTTAGTGTGCATTAGCAAATATTTAATTTTTAACTCATGAGAAATACTAGTCCCACTGTGCCCTGTACCTGATTTGACTTCTCTGTGCCATGTCCAAAGAGAGACTGGTGAACACTGGTGAGATCCAGGTGTGGGCCATGCCTCAGCCCCTGACGATACCTGGGGAGGATGGTCCACAGGAGAGGACAATATGCTAAGAGTAAATCTCAGATGTTTGCTGAGCTAACATAAAGAAGAGGAAGTAAACCTAAGATTTTCTAATAGATCAGCTAAAACCAGAGTTACATGAAAGCTTGTTTTGATTGTTGTTGTTTTTAAAATTTCCTTATGATTAGAGACGTGGAAGAGTAGACTGGATTGCTGTGTACAGTAATTAAATGAAAACTCAAAACTGTTGAAGAGGCTGCATGACCACTTGTCTCAGATGCCTTTAAAGCATTGAGTAGGTGATGGGACGTATTCTCTTCGTCCTCCTGTTCCGAGAGGCTGTGAGATGCTGAAAGAATCACTCAAGCAGCTTTATTATGTGTAACTTTTTAGGCTGGACAACTGGTCCCTCTTTTTTCAGTTCCTTGGGATGACTAGCGTGTAACCCCCAGGCTTCTCTCCACATACGGGGACCAAATTATTTTTCTAATAAGCATCAAAGATAGTTTCAAATTATTCTTACCCGTTTATGTTATTCTTGGTGATCCAGACCCATGGAAGCAGTAATAGCATGACATTTTGTTATTTTTTTATGGTGTTGTTTTAATTTATATCTTTAACCAGGCTTATAAAATATTTTCTATATTTGGAAATAGGGTGATTTTTACCATTTTCAAAATGGCTTTCATGTCAGTATTTTAATACTTTACTATTGACAGGCATCCCTGTGCTATGTTGTCCTATCACATTTGTGCTGAAAGATATTGCCCGAAGGTGAATAGAGGAATTAAATTTATATTCAAAATGTCCCTTAAGCTGTTCAGAGCCTTAGAATAGATTTAAAGCAGATTAAATTATCCAATGGAATGCCAGTTTACCTGTTAACAAAATATGGTTTAAAAATCATGAAAACATTTACCTGGCTTTCCAGCTTACCCCTTTATGAATGTGGATTCTACTTGGTCAGCTTAAAATAATGTGTGGAATAATTCATAAATAGCACAAGCTTGTCCTGCCCTGTCAATCCATGAGTAGCACAATCACAATTTAAATTTTTATTAAGCTGCTTTGGTGGTGAGGAGGCTTTCTCAAGTGGAAGCATTGGGGGTCGTTTTCATAGAACAGGACGCCAAGGCCGGCAACAAGAAGTACTTGCTTTTCTAAAGCTGGCAGATGTAGCCCAGTCAAGCCATGGAATGAAATCTGAAATTAATGCTATGGTCCTTTCCTTCAATCGAATATTGCCTGGGTTGAGTTAGTAATGAGAACCTTCTGAGCAAAGGAGTCGCCTAACGTGTGTGTGTGTGTGTGTGTGTGTGTGTGCGTGCGTGCGTGCGTGCGTGCGAGAGGTCATTGGAAACCTCCCGGGTTAGCTCACGGGCCGGGTGTGGCTGGCAGCACTTAAAAGCTCCATAAGCTTCATCCTGTTAGGATGTCAGGTGATTGCCTGGAGTCACTTTGAGACCCTGCCCATGGTTTTCTAAAGCAAGGCTGGCTTGCAGATCTGCAGGAGCGAGGGTGTGCCTTTCGGTGCCAGAAGCCCGGGTCTGCTGTGTGTTTTCGGGACCGTGGTGTCCGTGAGCAAATCACATGCGGCCTCCACAGTAAAACTGACTTGTGTCAGGATGTGCCTCCACTGAGAAGTCCACGGACGTGTAAACACCAATTGATTTGGATGTGGAAGTGGCCACAGGATGTATCCAGACCTCCGGGGTGACCTTATACAAGAGCAAACTAAGCTCTTTCAGTGGTTGTGTCTCTTGCTCAGTGTCACGCAGCTTGTTAATAGGATAGACTGACCTGCCCTCAGCCCTCCTCACTAACTGCTCCTCCTCTCCCATCCACACATGCTGCTCCTCGAAGATTGTGCTTTTCCTACAACCAGCATTGGCATCTCAAAGCAAAGCATGTGTAAGATGGTGAAAACTGCAGGAATTTTCTTCTGTCTTCTTCCCTGTCAGAGAACTCTAGGAAAGCTTAGAGCTGAGTTTCCTTTGTAATGTTTCTATTGTAAAGTGCCGCACTGGAGTAATTAGGGTTTGGGTCATAGGTGCCAAAGGTCTAATCCTTCTCTGTCACCGTATCCGTGTGTATGTGCGTGTGCATGTGTGTGTCTGTGTGTGTGTGTGGCACTTATAATGGAGGCCTGAGCTGCTCTGATGCAGTTGTGAACATGCCTGGTAAACTCTAAATTATCCTGCATATTGTAACAATTTTTAGATGGGAGGAGTGAAAATGGTGTGCACCTCTGAAAACTCCCACTCCAAGGGTTTAGAATAATTTAAACTCTAGGATGAAGGTACTTTTCAGAGCAGATTTGCCCTAGTCTGTGCTGGGGGTCCGAGCAGCTCTGGGTTTAGGATCTCCTTAAATCAGGCTCCAGAGGCCCCGTCAGGCAGGGTTAACTGTCCATCACCGCAGGAGTTGATTTCCCTGTGTGTAGCCATTCGAGTCCCAGTTTATTGTCAAGAGGGTCTAGAACCTGTACTTTGGGTGGGCCTTGAGCTTTCGTATTTAGCCCCGGGCCCCAGAAACTGTCAGCACGAAGTTCAGATTTGTTGGGTCAGGCAGGGCAAAGGCAGGCTCTGAGCTGGCTCCTGTCTCAGGGCTCTCTCTTACCTTTTGATTAGAATCCTAATTCCTATCTCGTCAGCTCTTCGAAGACTTTAAGATATTTTACAAATATATTTTATCCAGCATTTTTAATTGTTCTCAATGGGAGGATTCCTTTAAATAATCTAGTATTATTCCCAGAAATTGGTATTATGAGAGTATCTACAGATTTGTAGTTTAGTGAAAATAAATTGAATTTCCTGTATAACTTTTGGCCCGTAAGGAGTCAGTGTGGTCTTCGCAACTCTTAGGTCCATTTTGGTAGATCATAGTAGCTGTAAAGGAATTCTGAATTTCATAAGGCTCAGCTTTCCCCCCCATCCCCAGTCTCACTCCTGGGTAGAAGATCCACGTGGTTCATCATCCAGACTGGGACACTTTTGAGAGTGGAAGGGGTGCCATTAATAATACTGCCTGGACAGCAAGTGCTAAGTGGACATTTTGCAGGCACACAAGTAGTAAGGTGACCCTGCCACCAGATCAAATGAAGCAGTTTCTGATCTAATTCTCTCTCGTTTAGATATTTATTATCCCTGGCCAGCAGAGTTACTGTAACCCTGAGGTTGTCTAGCTTTCTGTCTTTGGAGGTCCTCTCACCAATATCTTGTCTGAAAGGTTTGCTCTGCACCGATACAGACCCATCACAGAGGGAGGGATCTTTTGCCCTCAGTCTGCTGGAGGTGCTGGAAATACGGCGCAGCCAGGGCCGCAACCAGGGCTGTTCGGGACAAAGCCTTGGGTGGCCTCCTTAATGACCCCAGCTGTAGACTCACTCCGTGGGGGTTTCTCGTGCTCAGCCTGTGGACGGAGGTGGCTGGGGCATGTCTAAGAGATTTCAGCTAATCCACAGGCCTTATATACCCTTAGTTTCATGTATTAGTGTACGAATGAGCAAGCCTCAGCTATCGGAGGGCTGAGGACCTTGCAGGAGCTGCCTCTGGAGTGTGGCCTTCTTACAGGACACAGGGGCACCGCCAGCCACCCTGAGGTGCAGGTGCCCCAAGCACTGAACCCTTAACTGGCTCACGTACCCTGTTACATTCCCTTGGTACATGTATGTCAACATCGATGACAGATTCAGTAGCAAGGGACACCTAAGAAAGTGTTTGAAGCACAAGAAGCACAAAAAACACAAGAAGGAAAAGGCTGTAGCTGCAGCTGCTGCAGCCCCTGTAACCCCTGCGGCCATCGCTGCTCCCACAGCCACGTCAGCACAGGAAGAACCAGAGGCAGAGCCAGCGCCTAAGAAGGAGACTGAAAGTGAGGCTGAAGATAACCTTGATGACTTAGAAAAGCACCTGCGTGAAAAGGCCCTGAGATCAATGCGGAAGGCTCAAGTGTCCCCACAGTCCTAGGTGGAAATGTTTGTTATGATGTAAATTTTATTTGGTTTGTACACAATTAAGTTTCAAAATTGCTAAAAATGTGTTTGAGCTTTAGACTATAACATTTGTTGTAATAATTGCTAGGTTGAAGTGCACCATGTAAAAAAAAGGGCATGGATTTACATTGCAAAAGGTGTCCACAGTGTATTAGTGACATTCTTTCATTGACAGCTGACATAAATTCATTTAGAGTGAAATATTTTAAGCCAAAAAAAAAAAAAAAGAATCCCCTTTTTAAAAAAGGGGGTTTAAATATTGTTGGCATTCTTATGGTTTCTTTAAATGCCCCTGTCTATTCCCAGAGGTTTTTCCTTCTACTTTTTCTTTCTGTTTTCCTTTTTCTCATTTGAGTCTTAGCACCCATTTAAGTTATGATGCTTCCAACCTTGTATGGTTTTTGCAAGCTTTCCCAGAAATAAGACCACTGTTGAACTACCACAAAAGTATAAATGAATATTTTAATGCCACAGTCTTTCCTGTTGCCTGTGGAGTCTCTGCTGAAATGAATTAGGATTCGAGCTCTAGGATAAGACAGAAAATGAAAGCATGTTGTTTGCCAGGACACTGTGGGTTTATATTGATGTGTAACAAGTTGATTTGGAACACTGGAATTTCACTCTGTTCTGTTTATTTTATTTTATTTTTTTTGTAAAGGCAGTTAACTAGTCCCAGGAAGGATCCTTCAGTTACATAAAATTTTGTTTTATGAAAAAATAAAAAAAAATAAAAATAAAAAAAAAAAAGAAAGTGTTTGATGGCCCCGCCCATGGAAACAAGTGTCACTCTCCACCCAGGAGTAGCTGCCCCAGGCTGTTAAGGCCCAGGTTCCTTCCCTCCTTTGAATGTCTGTCCTGTTTAAAGCCAGCTGGTATTGTGAGCCAAGGGCAGTGAATACTAAATTGTGTCCTTGTTGAAATTTCTATCCTGTTCAAACGTGATTTATCAAAATTATATGACTTGAAATTAAAGGCGATAATTATGTAAAACTAACTAGTATTCTGTTAGAAATATAGTTGATAAGGTAAATGAAACCATGGTTGTTTTTATTTTTGGTCTCTAAGCCTAATTGCTTTTCAAGCACTTTTTTAAAATTTTTTAAAAAATGTAGTTAAGGATACCTTACAAGGACAATAACATGTTTTAGATTTAAATCAGAAATTCCAGTGACGTCTGCCTGTCTCCACCCCTCGTTGGAACCGCATCGTGTTGCTTATCTTTTGCTCTTTGGTCACTGGCTCAAAGGGTCTCAGAGCTGAGAAGCCTCGGCCTGATAACTGTATAGGAAGGAATTACGTAAGGCAGCAGGTGCTTAGAAAGATAATTGCTCTTGACAAGCAGGATACCCATTCTGAAACCTTTCTATCAGGATCCAAAGAGACGGCACTCAGTATTGGTTTGAATTTTACCCCCACCCCCTCCCCCGATTATTACTGATAGTTGTGTAAAATGGTCCAGAGGAAGGGGGTTAATTTCCATTTTGCAGTGAAGGGAATTGAGGCTTATAGATCAAGTGTGCCTGTGACTTCCCCTTAATGAGGGCATCTGTCCCCCTGACTCCGAGTTCATGTTAGCTTGTTTCAGAGTGAGGACCTGTGTTATCTAATAATATGCAAAAACAGAACTGGCAGGAGTACATAATACTTTTTCCTACCAATGTGGAGTTTTAAAACTTTGCACCATATAAATTTAGCAAATTTGGTTTCTTGCTTTAAGTGTCATTTTATACAAATTCCCTTGTTTGCTTATTGACTCTCTTCCTTAGAGAAATGAAGTTGTGGGATTTTTTTCACATCTGTGAATTAAGTGAGTAAAAATATTTTAAAGAAAATTATTAATTAGTGGAGTTGCTTGTTCTTGACTGAACCAAACAAAATTTTTATAGAAAAAGCAATCTGGGCTAAGGTTATCAAATAACTGAAGCATATTGTGATTATTGTAAGTCTGGTGGTACATAGAGGTGGAACTTTCTGTGCCTCTCTTTTAGGTACCGGTTGCTCAGAGAGTATGTAGGGAAATACAGGATATCCCCCTAGTGTGGTCCTTCGGGGTGCCTGCTTTCATTCAGACTCACTGTCTAAGCATATTATTTCTTCTCAGTGTCTTTGCTTCCCTGGGTTTCCCTCTACTTTCTAGTGTAGTCTAGCAACGATGAGGGCGTGAGTTCTGGGGTCAGGCTCCCTGGATTCTGTTATGGACTGAATGTTCATGCCCCAACCCATCCCATCCCACCCCCATTCCTGCGTTGAAGTCCTCACCTCAAATGTGATGGTGTTTAGTGGGGACTTTGGGACATAATCAGGTTTAGATGAGGTCAAGAGGGCAGAGCCCCCATGATGGGATTAGCATCCTAATAAGAAGAGGAGGAGAGACCAGGACTCTGTGAGCCAGGAAGAAAATCTGCCCCAGTTCCAGTCTCCAGAACTTTGAGACCTGAATTCCTGTTGTTTAAGCCACCCAGTCAAAGACAGATTTGGATCTCAGCCCTGCCACTGGTTAGGTAAGTAAACCTGGGCAAATGTCTTCATCTCTGTTCCTCACTTTCCTCACTAGTAAAAAGGGCTATTAAATGAGTTATTTCCTGTAAACACGTGCATGCACGTTCACACGCAAACGTACACACACAGATACTCACACACACATTCACACATGCGTGCACATGAGCACACACACACAATCAGTATTAGTTGTCCTCCCCTTCCTGGGATCCTTAGGGGATGAGGTGTGTTTTCAGGCTTTGGGAGTGCTTGAAACTCCAGATTGGCCACCCAGGGAGCTGGGAGGATGTGAAGGTCTTTTTCCTCCTTCGTGGCTCTGGGGGGTTCCACTACAAGCCTTGCCCAGGAGACAGCGGAGGGAGAAGAATGCAGGCGCTGTGTCCTGTGGTGGAATTCTCAAGTGAGAGGTAGGAGGGGAGAAATGGGGGCTCAGGTTCAGGGGACAAGTAACCGCGGCAGATTCAATTGTTCTTAGCTTGGGTTTTCCATCAGTATTACTGAAATGCTGAGTTGGTACTGGGCTGTGTCCATTTCTCTTTTCTGAATGGAGACAAATATGAGAATTATGTATAATAGCAGCTCTTAGAAGTTAAGTGTGGCTGCATCTTTGGCTGGTGATTTATCTGTAAGGAGAGCAGTTTGTTTGGGTCTTTAAAGCCCAGGGTCTCCTTTAACTGTTTGCTTTCTTGTTATCTTCTCTGTGCTTTGTGTCACCCACATTCCACATGCGTTGCTGGTGGGTCCTGGTGGCAGGGAAGATGGCGGAGGGAAGGATTTAGGCTTTGGTGGTGAAATGAACCTTGGTGATGGACATGAGCAGAATCTAAGCACACAGACAGAAGCTTCTGTTTCCTGCTTTGACATACTATTTTCCTGAAAGGTGAACTAGTTTCTAGCTTTGAGTGTAAAGTATAAGAACACTTAAAAAACCTGGAAATACCCTTTCTGAACTGTTGGAACTTTGTAGAAGTTTTGTGGTAACTCTTTCCCCTAGTATTCTGGTAGCCTACTTGTGGAGCAGTTTTTTACCCCACTGCCTGCCACTGAATAATGGTTTTCTTATGAAATTTCTACCAAATAAGTTGTATATTACAGACTCCAGTTTTCTTTTTTAATAGAATTTCTAATTTCTTTCTTGAAGATGCAAGCTTTTTCACTTGCCTATTAATTACCATAATGTCAACTGAAGAAAAATGCACAGCCTACAAGTTGCAAGTTAAGTTTTGTTTGGGGACCTTACTGAGAACTAGAGCCTGGGAAACAGCCTCTCAGATACTCTGAGGAACTGTCCGAAGAGGTAAGGCAGGAGCCAGGGCATATAGGAGTTTTTGCTGGAAAAACAAAACAAAACACATGTAGTCAAACATGAAAATATTACTGCTAATCACAAAAAACAGACATCTCAAGTTAATGATTATAGTGCTTTTCTGTGTATGGGAAGATGCCAGAGTCTGGGCTCATGGGAATCATTCCTTTGATGTGCTCCTCAGCTGTCTGGGCCAGTGTCCTGTTTTTCTCCACCTCGAGTCCCCTGAGGTGCACCGCTGGGGGCAGCTGCAGTGGCTCATGGCCACATTCATTGTTGACTGAACTGGCTAGCAACATTTTCTGTCCACAATAAGAAAGGCTATTCATAATCCTTTGTTTATTTTTGTAATATTCTCAGAAGTTGGGTTCAGTGTGGCCAGTGTTGTTTTTTCCCAGTAGGTTTTCTAGTGCCTAGTTTCTTTATGAAACTCAAGTTTACAAGGTTCGCTTGGAAATTGCTCCATGCTTCTTTTTTTTTTTTTTAACATTTAAGTGTTTTCTTCATATGGTGTATGGAATTTTAAGATCCATTTAGTATAGTTATCAAGACATTAAAAATGTAGTCAATGCTGTTGGGTGGCTTAGTGAACAGTTTTCATTGAAATGAAGAGTCCCTAAGGGTCAGAAATTTGAGAAGAAAGTGGGCTCAACCCAGTGGGCTCCATGACTTTGTCATCAGTGTGACCTTGTCATTGATATGGCCTCATTGGGGAGAAAAGTGCATGTGAGATACAGACACTTTTATTGAAACCTACTTTCAGAAATTTAATGTCAGAACATGTTTTTAATTGAATTATTTTTAAAAGATTCAAATGATCTCCTTTATTTTCTTATTGGCAATAGAACTTTTTATTTTCTCTTTAGTGGTTGCTTTAGTGTTTATAGCAGTTGTCTTTTTTTCTGATAAACTTTGTTTTTTTTTAAGTTTTTATTGAAATATATTCGATTTACAATGTTGTGTTAGTTTCAGCTGTATAGCAAAATGATTCAGTTATACATATATATACATTTTTAGGTTCTTTTCCCTTTTAGGTTATTATAAGGTATTGAGTATAGTTCCCTGTGCTGTACAGGAGGACCTTGTTGTTTATCTATTTTATATACAGTGGTGTATACCTGCAAATCCCAAACTCCTAATTTATCCCTCCCCCCCTTCCCCTTTGGTAACCATAAGTTTGTTTTCTATGTCTGTGAGTCTGTTTCTGTTTTGTAAGTTCATTTGTACCATTTTTTCAGATTCCACATATAAATGATATCATATGGTATTTGTCTTTCTCTGATTTACTTCACTTAGTATGATCATCTCCAGGTTCATCCATGTTGCTGAGAATATGTTTTAATTTAAAATATAAATTCATTACTTAGAGTTTCTTATAAAAAGAAAGACTTCATCATTTTAAGTCACATGTAGATGATTAAATCAAGGTAAAATGAATTATAAGCCTTTCATTACAGGCCCAGCAAAAACCCTTAGGTTGCACTTAGCTTATATTTTATGACGTTGTTCCACAACTGGTGGACTTCTGAATTATACTTTTGTGTGAAGGAGAAACACAGTACCTGGGGCTTTTCTGAAGAAATGAGCTTTGGGTGTGGGTCTTCCTTTCCTTCACTGCACGTACTGTCTGAATTACTATCAAGTCTTGTTTGTGTTTGTTTTTCCTGCCCCTCTGCCCCCAGATGTAAGTTCTGTGAGGCCTGCAGTCCCCTCTGCAGCTCCCTCAGGCACCTCCCCTGTAACCCGAGTCTCTTCTTTACAATCATGGGTGCTGGTTGAAGGCACTGCTGGCCCAGGGCCGCGGGGCCCCAGCTGTGAGCACATAATGAATCACAGCAGCTTTGTGATGGAGAGGTTCCATACGCTAGTCTTTTTGTTGTTGTTGTTGTTTTTGCGAAAATATATCTTTTGCATAATCCATGAGATGGGTGGGGATTTGGACTGTTATTTGGGGGCAAGGGAAAGCCCCTTGGATAACTGGAGTCATGTTTGTATTTTAAAACTGAATTCTATAAAGTTGTTTGTGTCTTGACATGTGCTATTTTAGCTCAAAGAGGTCGCTCTGCAGATGCTGTCTGGTCTTTATCCTTTGAGGTGAGTGAGGGTCTGAGAGTGCTGGGGTGAGCAGAGCAGGAGGATTGGTACTTCAGCCATTTATCATGACCCTGGGCTTATGACCCTGGGCTCACAGGTACCTGGGATTGCATTCCTAGAACCATCGGGTAATGGGACATGTGGCTTCTTAAGGGAACAGTGAGGATTGTGATTGCAGCTGAGACTGAATTATTAAGTGTTTAACAAAGTATTTTAGCCACCAGCACTCATTTCCCTATATAGACAGGTTCAGATGGACTCTGTCCCCTTGAAAGGAAGAAACAAACAGAAATGCATATAAACACTACCAAATGTAAAATAGCTAGCTAGTGGGAAGCAGAAGAATCTTTATGTGGGTTGTGAAATTCAAAGTCTGATTGCTTTTAATGGTTGAATTTTTCATGGAATTATTTATGTACAGAAGCAGGTAAGGAAAGGACTTTAGCAAATTTTTGTGATGGTTGGAAGAGGTCACTGGTCAGTGAGGCAGTAGGTGTGGATGTGGAGAAAGTTTCTAAATTTTAGTGTTATATTGAGAAGCAACTTTTTATTTATTAAAATCACATCAAAGAAATCCTAATGTTGGAAACTCCTCCCATGATTATCAGTTATTTTACTGACCCCTCATTTCTCTGAACAATGAAACATCAAACTAACCCTTACACGTAAATTTATACATTGACAGAGAAAACAGAAAACCTTCATTAACTGAACAAATGACCAAATGTGATTTAACACACACATGAACCAGCCCCTCACATTTTGCACATATTAATTACATGTTGAGTTAAGTAAACCCGCAATTATTCCAAGTGGATCATGATAAATATCATGTATGTTCCTTAGATTTTTCGTACATTTAAATATTTTGGAAAAGTAGTCCTGAGACCCAAGTTGTTAGTCAAAACCATCTGTAATACAATGAAAGGAACGACCGTAACATGTCAAGTTCTGGTGTGTAAGCTCTAATCTTCTCAGGCATAGGTTACAAGTTCACAACTGAGTTTTTTAAATCCATTAATAGTTTATTCTGTGGGATTAGGAAATAAGTTTGTATTATGACATTGCTTGGCGTTTTTGTTGCGACTTAATAGTCAATATTCATAAATATTTCATGTGCCTTGAAAAGAAAGTGTATACTATTTTATTAGAATACAAAGTTCAGTATGTAACTATACGATAAAACTCTTTTCTGTTTATATAATCTAAATCCTTAGTTGTATTTCTCTTCTTGATCCATTTTGACCAGAGTGGTTTATTAAAGTTACCCATTGTTAGTGTGTCTGTCTATCTGTCTCTCCTTGTCAATATTTTGTAGTTTCTTTCTTATGAAGGCTGCACCTGTGTTTTGGGGGACATAATTCATATCTATTATCATTTCATTGGGAATTGTAGCTGTTAGCATTAAAAATATCTTTTTTCATTGTTTTGTTGTTCACATAATGTTCCCGGCCTGAATCTTAAGTTGTCAAACATCAAGATCATAACCCTTGCATTTTTGATTTGCATGTGCTGGGCATTTCACTTCTCTTCATTTTTTAGCCTTTTTGAATTATTTAGTTATAAATATACATATATTTATTTTTTGATACATTTTTAATTTTCAGTGACTAAACTTCCCCTACCTTAACCTGTGTGCCAATACATAGTTGCTCATGTATAATATAGTAAGGAAGGTATTTAACTGTATGTTTAGGTGAATTATTTTTAAAAGGAAATTTTTTCTCTAAAATCATAATTATAATCACTGTGTTTGTAAATTCAATCTTTCTGTTCTGGGTTTCTTTCAAAGTCAGATGTATTTGTGTAAATTACACTGAAAAAAGTATGATTATCTGTGTGAAAGTTATTTTGGCATAAGGAATTTAAAATTTCTGGTATGTTCTCTACTTATGGAGCAATATGTATGCTTACATTCAAAGTAAAATTTTGCACTGTTGCTCTTTTAGAGCGTGTGTTAGAAAACAGTGGCAAATGTGATCCCAGAGTTAGGGTCCTAATCAAGGGAGACTCACTAAGCTCTATTTTATGAGTATAAATGTTTACCTAAGCTGGAAGGTGAAGTCCATTTGGGGCAATAAAGGACCATGGGCAATAAAGGACGTTTTGCAGTGCTGGTTTATGGAAAACATTCAACAGACAGTGGCTGTTTTACACAAAGTGCCATGCATTGTTTGAAACTATTTGGCCATTTATACGCTATGCTTAACATAAACACTGTCTGGGATGTGCCAGTCTTTTCTTCTTCCTCATTTATCCCACACCCTAGATTTTGTCACCTGCTAAAGTCAAGTAAATCTTTTTTTAAGTAAGTCTACTTTTTTCTTTTTTTTTTTTGGCCACACCATGTGGCGTGTGGGATCTTAGTTCCCCAACCAGGGATCAAACCCACGTTCTCTGCAGTAGAAGTTCAGAGTCTTAACCACTGGACCGCCAGGGAAGTCCCCAAGTATATCTTATCTAAATAGTTGAGAGAAGCCCTGAGTCATACCAGTGTGGTCCAGTCAACACATCTCTCCAAAAACAGAAGTGAAATACAGTATCGCTAGATCAGAAGGTCTAGAGTGGCAGTCATGTTTGCATTTAAAGATTTTATTCCAGAAGCATAGTCTTGATATTCATCTTCTTCCCCTGCCCATAAAAGCAGGTGCCATACTGACTTAGGCAAAAACACTTGCTGACAGTTTAACTTATGCAGCTCTTGTCAGTGAGGCCTACTGACTTAGTCACTTAGGTTGTTAACCTTGTAGAAGCAGGTGTGCTTGAGATGCACCAGTGGTGGATTGGGTGTCAGATTAATTTTTTCCAATAGGAAAGCCTTTCTTTACGTAGCCTAAGTACAAAATCTATAGAATTCTGGCATTTTATTGTCTGCCACCTGGTTAAGCTGCCTGAAAAGAGAGGATTGTATAAATGAATACGATTCCTAAATTACAGGATGTTATAAAACTACAATTTTCTTCCTTTCCAGGGTGTACAGCATTTTAATTGCTTGGTAATAAAGTGTAAACTCTTCAAGGACAAGAAGCATGTCTGTCAGGGCTGACATGAGGAGTCAGAGGAGTGTCTGGTCCAGACTTAGGACTCTAAGAATATTTGTTCAATGAATGGATGAAAAAGTTTTCAAGAAGATACTCTGTTTTCTTCATAGATGAATACAAATGTTTTGTATTGTTTAGGTAATCCAGAATTGCTTCAAGTATTTTTCAAGAGCTTGTGTGTTTCCCAAACCCTAACCCAATGTGTCTTCTGACTAGTTTCCCGCTGAAGGGTGTGCCTGTGCACCTGTGACCAGGAGCTCAAGCGTGTTTGGTGCTGGGATGTGTAAGGAACGCAAATGTAGTGTTTCCTGTCATCTTACTGTTGTCGGACTCAAGTCCATGTGCCAAACAAACCAAACAAACCGAAATATTGGAGTTTGAGCAGAGAAAGTTTCGGTACAGGGTCAAGCAAGGAGAATGTGTGGTTTGTGCTCAAAAATCTCTGATGTTTTGGGGGGAAGAGTTTCTATAGGCAAAATCTGGGGGGAGGGCTGCTGGGTGTGTGATCCTCCTCTGATTGTCTGGTGGGGAGATAACCGGGTGGGGCTCCAGGAATCTCCATCATCAGCCTTGTGGTTCCAACCAGTCTGGGGTCCCTGTGCTTGTACTCAGCCTGAAATCACCATCCTCCACCGGGTGGGGCCCCAGTCCCTGTAGAAGAGCTCAGAGATCCGTGTGTGTCAGATTGTTAAGTACATCCCTTGAGGAGGAACTGGGACCCTGCCCCGTCGCTGCACTCCTGTTTCCCGACTGTCTTTCCTTTGTTCTCTCACTTTCATTAGTAACTCAGGGAAGGTCTCGGAGGCTGAAGCCTTTCTCCTACAAACAAGAAATGGGGGACACGGAAAGGCTTTTGTACCGGGGAGGGCCCTGCAGGGTCCTGCTTGGTTTCATTTTCAAGTGTGAAGTATTCAGATGAAGATGGTCCCAGATGCCTTCCTCTCTCTGAGAAATGTTAGTTTTAATAAATTGTTGGATTTGTTCAGTTAAGCCAAGCAAAGCTAACAAAACTTTAAAAGTTGCTTGACTGCATCTTTAGGAAAGTTTTGTTAAGTCATACATTTGGACAGTTTTTAGAGTAACTCCTGGGTGACCAGATTCTCAGGCAGGTGTCAGCCCATCGTCTTTCCGTATAAAGGGACGCTGCGTGTGACCCTTGGCTCCACTGCCATCATGTGGTACAGCGGCATGCCCGCAGCCGACGTTTCTGTGCTTTACTGAGTTTCAAGTAAAAATTTAGAGATAACAGTTCTAGGCCTTTCTACCACACTGGTGTTTTTTCTTTCTCTTTTCTTTTTATATCCCCTGGCAGGACAGTTAAAGACAGTGCTAGAAACTCCTGAATGAGTAAACACTGACCATTTTCATCCCCCAAAGATTGCAGATGGGAAGCGGAAGAGGAGACCTCTCCCCCCAAGAAGCAGCTTTCTCTTACCCTGTAGGACTCAGTGCCAGATTCCCTCATCATCGCATGGGCCGTTACGCTCGTGGTACTGTGTGAGCGGCACTGATACCCGTGCTGGTATTTGCCTTTTGCTGTCTTGGGTGTTGCTGCCTCTGTGGATTTATGGAACCGATAATGCAAATACGTGGCTTCTAGTGACTCTTTCTTTCTTTTTTTTTTTTTTTTTTTATAAGAAATTCACGTTCTTTTGTTTATTTATTTATTTATTTATGACTGTGTTGAGTCTTCGTTTCTGTGCGAGGGCTTTCTCTAGTTGCGGCAAGTGGGGACCACTCTTCATCGCGGTGCGCGGGCCTCTCATTATCGCGGCCTCTCTTGTTGCGGAGCACAGGCTCCAGACGCGCAGGCTCAGTAATTGTGGCTCACGGGCCCAGCTGCTCCGCGGCATGTGGGATCTTCCCAGACCAGAGCTCGAACCCGTGTCCCCTGCATTGGCAGGCAGATTCTCAACCGCTGTGCCACCAGGGAAGCCCTAGTGACTCTTTCTTAAGCTTGACTGTTATGTCTTCTCTCCGAAGGTTCAGTAATGACTTTTGGTTTTTGCACTGTAATCTTTTCAGTTTTCTACTATATGTGGAACACTCTGGCGTAAGCTGATAATACCTAAGACACATCCTTGCTATCACACTCTTCAAAATCTCCTTGGAGGGACAGAGCACATACTCACATACAAAAGAGGGAATATCTGAAATGTATCAGGCGACTTGTATTAAAGGGTAGAATCAAGAGGCTGGGAAGGTCAGGATGAGCTATGGAAGTTAGGGAGTGTTTCAGAGATTACTTAGGCTGGAGCTTTAAAACACTGTTTTCTTAGAGATAGCAGTTTGTCCACATTATCTACACTTTTCAGCTTCTCCTCAATTCTAGGTGATCATGGGAAACTACTCTAGCCAGAGAGACATAAGGAGACATCTGCTGTGAATAGGCATTACACATGCCTTCTTGTTGCTTCCTTTCTTCCTTCTTCATTTTACCTGGAATGTGAGAGTGATCCGTGGAGCCATGGCTGCCATTTTTCCACTTGAGGAAAAGACCATTAAAAAAATGTTGGCTCTAACCTGTTTGTAGTCACGGAATCAGTACCAACCTATCTCAATTTTGTTTGTCATTATTTACTCAGACATCCTTTTTACAGCTGAAAGCAATTTTTAACCAGTACAGATATATTTAACACTTTTGCCATATGGTCAAGTGACTAGTTGTCAAGAATTGATTCATATTTTAAATATCTCATCACTACATTAAACAAATGGCTGACATCACTCTCTATATTAGCCTAAAATGAGCCAAACTTTTAAGCTGGTGGAGGGGAGGAGAAGGAGGGGAAGGACTAAGTTATAAACAAACATGAATGAATGATATTTCTCCTCATCTAGTCCCTGTCTTTCATTTCTCATGTGTGAAGCCAATTAAGGCAAAATTATGTGGTAAAGTAGTAGCAGTGTTGCTTTCCATTGAGATTTCCTGTGGATGGTTAAAAAATGACATTTCATGGATTAGGACTTTTTGAGGAATTGCTTAGGACCATGTGATATTTATAAAAATATTCTTTGGCACGTAACATTGCATGAGATAAAATATGAGAAACCTCAGTATATTTACAAGTAACATTTCATGTAGGGAAAACTTGGGGAAATAATACTATGTTTTAAAATAGTAAAGTCAGAGGTTAATCATATCTTTTATGAGTTTTGACTTGAGCATGAATGATTTTATTGTGTTTCTTTTCCTTGTTCTGAAAATGAAACCTTGTGTTAAGTGGACGACTAGCATTTCCTCCATAGTTTCCCGTCGATCTCTCAGTGTATTTCCCAAGGAATATAGAAATACTGGATTATTAGCTAATGAATTCCAAAGTTAGAGAACTTTGGATTCACTCTAAGAGTCTCCTTAAGGGCTAGACTCTGCACGAATATAAAGATTTGTAATCTAAAAATGATAATTCCATGTGTGAAGATGCTATCTTTATTTTAGTTTTATGTATTTTGTTACATTATTTTTAGCCATATTACCTCTAGTGAAAATCATTTGTTAATCCCTTTTAATTAGCTTTTGAAATTTAGTTATAGTTGGGCTATGGTTTACTACTTTGAAACATTAAACAGTTTGTGGTATGTTTGCCTTATATGGTCTAAAGAGTAAAAAGTATTTGATTGCAAATCTTAATTCTTAGATTTAAACTTGAGACCTAATTTTTTTGGAGATTGAGATAGTGGAATATTATTAGGCTAGAAGTATTATATTCTAGTTGATATGATATTTTTTGGTGAGTCTGGACTCACTTCCCAGCTCCAGACAGAAATGCTAAATTATCTTGGTGAGATTTCTTATCCATCCTGTGTTTCAGTATCGAATTTGGCTTTCTTAATTCTTTCTTGGGATTTTGCCAGAGTCAACTAGAAAATGTGTCATGTACTTTAAGCTTTGGGAAAAAAAGCATTGTGAAATGCCACAATTATCAAAGTAAGTCTAACCACTTTTTGATTATCCACTCTGTGACTTTTCTCCCAGGAATCTTTAATCCCACAACAGCTCCAGTGACTACTTGGCACACATTTGATCAGAGCAAATTCACCTCATTTCCAGCTAATTTTTGCACAACTAATGCAAAATGCTTTTGGTTAACCTACACCTAAATTAAGTAATAAAACACACCAATTCCAAAATTCAATACATTTCCCAGGCCAAAAAATGCATTTAAGAACATATTTCCAGTTTTTGATTATCCATTCCACTTCTTCCTTGTATAAGCAGGGCAGTTTGTATATTAAAGATGGATTTTTAAGGATGCATCTGTGCCAATCTCAATACCATAATCAAAGAATTATCCTTCGATTATAACAATTTAAAAAGTTGCAACAGGAAATGCACCTGCTGTTTCCATATTAGTCTACCAGTTTAGTGATTAGATTTAACTTTTGTCAAACGTCTTTACATAAATTGGCAGATATGTGCATTTATTGGCGTAAAACCAGGATGTGGCAGTAACATGAGTGATTTGCCTATTTTTCTGGTATTAAGCAGATTTTTAAAATTCATTCAGGTGAGTCATGAAAGAGACAGACTCACAGTTTCTCTGTGACCGTTGGGCCCTCTTCCTGGGATTTTGTATTTGTGGAGTGTGTGAAAGCTTTGACACTTGACACCTGACCCATTGAAATGCCAGCTCGGCCTGGGGGTGGGGGTAGGGCCGCCCGACAAGAGGCTGTGGTGAAGGCAGAGCCCCCATCCTCTGCCTGCGGGTATGAACTGCACTCTGTGGACGGTCACTATTGTTTGAGGTGGTTGGAGCTTTTCACAGCTGGCTTATGGCAATTTATATTCTTTCTTTTGTCTTTTTTGCGCAGCTGTGGTGAACTTGGACAATTCTGTGGTTGACCTGGAGACCCTTCAAGCTCTCTATGAGAATGTGAGTAACAGGGAAATTTTATGTGTGAGATGTAACAACATATACGTCCAGGCTCGTTGCTTCCCTGTCCTCTGAGGAAATTTGTTACGGGGGCACTGAATTTACATAACTATGGGTTTGTAAAAATAATTTCTAGGAAAATATTGAATAAATGTGTGGTCTCATAGTTTTAAAAATTGTGATTCAAACCATGTTGTACATGAGGTCTTTCAGATTCCCTCTTTTGAAATATAATCAATACTTAGGCGGAGGCTAATTTGAGAGGAGTATAGTGTGACGCACTGATGCATTTAATCTTCACATGGAAACTATCAGTAGCTGCTATTATTACCCATTTATCGATGAGGAAACTTGGCATGGAGAGTCCACACGTCCTGCCCAAGGTCACAGAGGCCGTGTTGGTGCTGAGCCTGGGATTTAGTTCATTCTGACTCTGTTTCTCTATCTGCCGGAGTTTCATTCACTGAGTGGCAGGACATCGTGTCTTTCTTCTAGTAGCACTTTCTCTTAAGAAGTTGGCAGGGAAGGGGAGTGAGGAGAATGACCAGGGCGTGGTGCTCTCAGAAGTGCAGTCCGGGCAGGGCTGCATGAAATGGCTGTAGCTGGGGCACAGCATTAAATGACATTGATTCACGTAGTGAGAAAGAGATTCTCTTTTCAGTGTGCTGGATTGTATCTGGGAGAAAGTCTCCGTGTGCCCCTATTTTTTTCATTTTGTTTCTGTTCTTGCCTGTAGTCTGGCTGGTATTTAAACCTCTGTGCTCTCTGGGGCCTGGTCTTGGTTGGTCCTGGGCTTTTCTGTGCCCAGTCAAGTAATTTCTGGCTCTGGAGACACGTGTGGTGGGCAGGAGTCAGACCCCCGGCCCTGACCATCCCCTTGAGGAGAATGTGTTCCACCTGCTTGTCCGTTCTTGGATTTGGTACTTTTAAAGCGTGCGTCCATGCGGTGTCCCTTTGAGGCCGGGATTTCTCCTGGCGTGTCACCCAGTCTGCGGGTGATGTAGCGCTGGCGCCTGGTCCCCATCGTGGGTGCAGACACGTGACTCGATCACGAGGCGGAGAGGGAGGGCATGAGTGTTTTGTTACCTGGTAGTCAGTACATGATGGAAACTGGAAAAAATGGGACCATTTGGAGGTACAGAGAACTTTCATTTCCCTCGAGTGTTTCCTGCCAGCCCTCTCTCAACCAAGAACCAGGTGGAAGAAAGGAGGAAACACCAGGGAGAGTAATGCCTTCAACAGGTCTTAACGGTGTGACGTCGGTGTGCATGTAAATGTGTATCTCGTGCACACATTCCATATACTATGTACATGCGTTTATGTAGATACATAATATACATGTCTGTATATTATATGAAGACACATGAACGTTTTATTTTAAGCTGGTATATCCATGTGCAGAAACATATACAGAAAAAAAGAGAACATTGGGGACAGCTATATTTATGAGGGAAGTTTATTTTGCAGTGATTTAGAGTATTTTATTTGGAAGTTTTTAGCCTTTCAAAGTAAATTACTTTCACAAAATATAAATTTCTGACTCTGGACAAACCAGATAGCTACCCAGAATTTCTTACTGTCATACCCCGTGAAAGGAGAACCAGTACCGTATGGCACTGGTTACACTTGTGGTTTTCTTTATATTGCTGATGTCTTTAAATGTGATGGTTCAGACTTCCACTGTGTCAGGAAAACAATCACTTTTTGGTGGGAGTGGTTCACGGTGATACTAGTTTCGGTACGAATGGGCTGGATTGTTTTGATCACCATCTTCAGTAGAGGATCTTAAAGCACCCATTACGAATAACAGATAATTGTATATGCCTTGTATACAAACAGAACTCATGCTAATTCCTGAGTAACATCCATTAAAATACAGGCCCAAAGACGGCAGAACTATTTCTTTTGTCCACGATAACGTCCCCGGCACTTAGATTTAGGTAGTATTGGGCACTTAGGAAGTATTCAGTAAACATTAAATGAATATATATATGAATTGATGAGTGGAATCTGATGGTAGGCTTGGTTCTAAGACCTCTTTGGACTTTCTGTTATATGGTTTTCAAATACTTTTTGCCTCTTCAGACTGATTGATAGGATCGTGAGAAAGGTTCCATATTGAACATGTTTGTTCTATTTTTACTTCTTTGTGGTAACAGGACTGCACGTGCAAAGTAATGAGTGATTCTTTTTAGGAGGGTGTGGTAGCTTACTGTAACCTGCTCTACACAAAAAGTGGTGAGAAGCGGAATGGTTGAAACTTTGGAAAGGGTAAATGAGAGTTTAAAATGTTTACATATTTTTAGAATTCTGGGTCATTAAGGATAGACTCCGAGGGACCTATTGGCATGTAAGGGTCTTCAGTTTTCTAGAGATGAAGACTGAGACATATCTGTTACTTTCTGACTGACAGACAACAGCGGTGGATGAAGGCTTCTCCAGTTAGGTGATGAATGTGCTTCTAGCAAACCAAGGACCTCCCCCTAAATTAAGAGAAAATTGAGATACATATTCCCTAGTAGTGAAAAATGCATTTGTTCAAATCCCTTCATTCCAGTTGTTTAAGTTCCTAAAAGATCATTTAAAAATCAGGGTATCTGATTTTTAGATTAGTAATAATTTAATGTTTATTATACACCAAGCACTGATCTAAGTGCCTTATATTTAATCCTCCAAGTGCCTTACCCCCGACTTAGGAGGAAGAAGTACTGTTGTTAGAAAAGAGGGAACTGACCCAAAGAGGTTGTCAGCTCAGTGCTGGGGGTGACCCTGGTCCCCTCCTGATGACTGTGCTCTGAGGCACAGAATTTCCTGACTCTCAGGGAGAACTGGACAGGACCTTCCAGGAGGAGCAAAGACACACCATGTGATGGAGGGAACTCGGGTGAAAAGTCAGAGGAACATGGCCCAGGTTCCAACACCACAAGCTCATGGACACCTCCAGTGACTTATTGATGCTTCCTCAGCTTCAATTTCCTCATTTTTAAATAAGGTTTCTAATGATTCATAAGGAGAACATCAACTTTTTGTCACCATCAGATGGATTTAAAAAGAAGTTTCTAGGCCATTCAACACTACTACGATTTTTTAAAAATAAAAATAAATGTGGGCATAGAACTTAAAATATCTAAGATTGACAAACAGCAAATAACTGTCTCTAAGGCTGGTAGGACTGAAGGTAAAAAAGGTTGTGCACAATGTAAATTAAATTAAAACTGGACCCTCCCCTCAAGGGTCTGAAGATTTTGCCGAATGAAGCAGAGTAAATACCCATGTGTTTATAGGCAACATGAATTAACAGGGAATACATTTTTAAAACTTCTGTCAAATTTAGATTGATACCACTTTATTTACAATCATCGTTTAAAAATTTGAAATTTTTCTTTTAAAACAGTCTCAGAGGTACAATAAAGTTGCAGGTACACTATGAAGAACAATTCTTCTTCTGTATCATTTGCAAATAAATTGTCAACATTATGCTTGATAGTCCCTCAATACTTTAGTGTGTATTTCCTACAATGTAGCACACACGTAACCACAATGCAACCAGCACCATCATGAAATTGACATTGACGTACTGCTGTCCTCTAACCCTCAGATCCCAGTGCTTTTCTGGTTGTTCCAATAATGTCCTTTGTAGGTAGGACATCCTTGGAGTCTTATTGTGCTTTATATCTTCTTTTCCTTGGGCACTTGCCTCTTTTGGATTTACATTATTGTTATGTGTGCATATGTCTTATCTTTCAACTTAACTATAAATTCCTTATCAGTAGGATTTTCATATTCCATGTTTAGCATTATGGCTTATATATAATATTCATAATAATTACTAATTAATTAAAGAATGACCTGAAAATTGTACTATTTTTGCTCTTAGTGTGGTTTTATCAATGAAAGAGATTAAAATGGTGACTATCACTATTTCAAATGCTGTACTTTTTAGAAAGATCACTGTTAAAAGTAATGTTGCTTTCTTTTTTTTTTTTTTTTTAAGGTTAAAGCAGGTTTATTTAGAGAGATACACATTCCAAAGACAGAATGTGGTCTGTCTCAGAAAGTGAGAGTGGCCTCACATACACCTTTAAATAGAGTACATTATTCCATGTATATATATCAATTTCATCAAGTTTGCTAATCATGTATTTAAAGTCTCTGTCGTTACTGATATTTTTTATGAGCAGTTGGGGAAGGTTTGTTAAAGTCTCACATTACAAATACGGATTCTTCAAGTCTACATTTAGTCAAATTTGGCTCTACATTTTGTGAAGTTTGACTATTAGACAAATAGAGATTTAGGATTCATATCTTCCTGTTGGATTGACAGCTCAGTCATGATGGATTCATATCTTCCTGTTGGATTGAAAGCTTAATCATGATGATGCATTTTGTCTTCATCTCTAATGTTTATAGCCTTAAAGTGTCTGAGTAGTATAGCTATATCATCTTTCGTTTTATGCAAATGTTTGTTTCTATAGTATAACATTACTTCCCTTATATGTTTTATTTGGGTTTAATAATTTTTGTTTCCTATTTAAAACATTACCATATATTAGCTTGTGTCTTATCCATTTAACTATTAAAGATTGTTCCCTTAGAGATTAAAATCATTCCTGATTTATCACAGTCTTACACAAATAATTCTTAACCACTTCCTTAATAATACCAGAATATTTCACATTCCTATTTCTACAGGAATGATAGAACCTAAGAATACTTTAGCACTACGTATTTCTTTCACCTTTGACTTTTATTGTCATACTGCTTGATTCTACATATATTGCAAATCCCCCCCAAATTTTTTTTAACATCTTTATTGAAGAATAATTGCTTTACAATGGTGTGTTAGTTTCTGCTTTATAACAAAGTGAATCAGCTATACATATATTTATAACTCCTCCCTCTTGCTTCTCCCTCCCACCCTCCCTATCCCACCCCTCTAGGAGGTCACAAAGAACTAAGCTGATCTCCCTGTGCTTTGCGGCTGCTTCCCACTAGCTATCTATTTTATATTTGGTAGTATTTATAAGTCCATGCCACTCTCTCACTTCGTCCCAACATACCCTTCCCCCTACCCGTATCCTCAAGTGCATTCTCTAGGTCTGCATCTTTATTCCTGTCCTGCCTTTAGGTTCTTCAGAACCATTCTTTTTTTTTTTTTTTTTTTTTTTACATTCCATATATATGTGTTAGCATACGGTATTTGTTTTTCTCTTTCTGATTTACCTCACTCTGTATGACAGACTCTAGGTCCATCCACCTCACTACAAAAAACTCAATTTAATTTCTTTTTGTGGCTGATTAATATTCCATTGTATATATTTGCCACATCTTCTTTATCCATTCATCTGTCAATGGACACTTAGGTTGCTTCCATGTCCTGGCTATTGTAAATAGAGCTGCAATGAACATTGTGGTACATGACTCTTTTAGAACTATGATTTTCTCAGGGTATATGCCCAGTAGTGGGATTGCTGTGTCATATGGTAGTTCTATTTTAAGATTTTTTAAGGAACCTCCATACTGTTCTTCATAGTGGCTGTATCAATTTACATTCCCACCAGCAGTGCAGGAGGGTTCCCTTTTCTCCACATCCTCTCCAGCATTTATTGTTTGTAGATTTTTGATGGCCATTCTGACAGGTGTGAGGTGATACCTCACTGTAGTTTTGATTTGCATTTCCCTAATGATTAGTGATGCTGAGCATCCTTTCATGTGTTTGCTGGCCATCTGTATATCTTCTTTGGAGAAATGTCTATTTAGGTCTTCTGCCCATTTTTGGATTGGGTTGTTTGTTATTTTGATATTGAGCTGCATGAGCTGCTTGTAAATTTTAGAGGTTAATATTTTGTCAGTTGCTTCGTTTGTAAATATCTTCTCCCATTCTGAGGGTTGTCTTTGCGTCTTCTTTATGGTCTCCTTTGCTGTGCAAAAGCTTTTAAGTTTCATTAGGTCCCATTTGTTTATTTTTGTTTTTATTTCCATTTCTCTAGGAGGTGGGTCAAAAAGGATCGTGCTGTGATTTATGTCATGGAGTGTTCTGCCTATGTTTTCCTCTAAGAGTTTTATAGTGTCTGGCCTTACATTTAGGTCATTAATCCATTTTGAGTTTATATCTGTGTATGGTGTTAGGGAGTGTTCTAATTTCATTCTGTTACATGTAGCTGTCCAGTTTTCCCAGCACCATATATTGAAGAGGCTGTCTTTTCTCCATTGTATATTCTTGCCTCCTTTATCAAAAATAAGGTGACCATATGTGCGTGGGTTTCTCTCTGGGCCTTCTATCCTGTTCTATTGATGTATATTTCTGTTTTTGTGCCTTTACCATACTGTCTTGATTACTGTAGTTTTGTAGTATAGTCTGAAGTCAGGGAGCCTGATTCCTCCAGCTCCGTTTTTCTTTCTCAAGATTGCATTGGCTAATTGGGGTCTTTTGTGATTCTATACAAATTGTGAAATTTTTTGTTCTGGTTCTGTGAAAAATGCCAGTGGTAGTTTGATAGGGATTGCACTGAATCTGTAGATGATTGCTTTGGGTAGTATAGTCATTTTCACAATGTTGTTTCTTCCAGTCAAAGAACATGGTATATCTCTCCATCTATTTTTATCATCTTTAATTTCTTTCATCAATGTCTTATAGCTTTCTGCATACAGGTCTTTTGTCTCCTTAGGTAGGTATATTCCTAGGTATTTTATTCTTTTTGTTGCAATGGTAAATGGGAGTGTTTCCTTAATTTCTCTTTCAGATTTTTCATCATTAGTGTATACGAATGGAAGAGATTTCTGTGCATTAATTTTGTATCCTGCTACTTTACCAAATTCGTTGATTAGCTCTAGTAGTTTTCTGGTAGCATCTTTAGGATTCTCTCTGTATAGTATCATGTCATCTGTAAAGAGTGACAGCTTTACTTCTTCTTTTCTGATTTGGATTCCTCTTATTTCTTTTTCTTCTCTGATTGCTGAGGCTAAAACTTCCAAAACTGTGTTGAATAATAGTGGTGAGAGTGGGCAACCTTGTCTTGTTCCTGATCTTAGTGGAAATGGTTTCAGTTTCTCACCATTGAGAATGATGTTGGCTGTGGGTTTGTCATATATGGCCTTTATTATGTTGAGGTAAGCTCCCTCTATGCCTACTTTTTGGAGGGTTTTTATCATAAATGGGTGTTGAATTTTGTCAAAAGCTTTTTTCTGCATCTATTGAGATGATCATATGGTTTTTCTCCTTCGATTTGTTAATATGGTTTATCACATTGATTGATTTGTGTATATTGAAGAATCCTTGCATTCGTGGAATAAACCCCACTTGATCATGGTGTATGATCCTTTTAATGTGTTGTTGGATTCTGTTAGCTAGTATTTTGAGGATTTTTGCATCTATGTTCATCAGTGATATTGGCCTGTAGTTTTCTTTGATGGTGACTTAGTAGAATGAGTTTGGGAGTGTTCCTCTCTCTGCTGTATTTTGGAAGAGTTTGGGAAGGATAGGTGTTAGCTCTTCTCTAAATGTTTGGTAGAATTCACCTGTGAAGCCGTCTGGTCCTGGACTTATTTTTGTTGGAAGATTTTTAATCACAGTCTCAATTTCAGTGCTTGTGCTTGGTCTGTTTATATTTTCTGTTTCTTCCTGCTTCCGTCTCAGAAGGTTGTGCTTTTCAAAGAATTTCTCCATTTCTTCCAGATTGTCCACTTTGTTGGCATATAGTTGCTTGTAGGAATCTCTCATGATCCTTTGTATTTCTGCAGTGTCCATTGTTACTTCTCCTTTTTCATTTCTAGTTCTATTGATTTGAGTCTTCTCCCTCTTTTCTTGGTGAGTCTGGCTAATGGTTTGTCAATTTTGTTTATCTTCTCAAAGAACCAGCTTTTAGTTTTATTGATCTTTGCTATTGTTTCCTTAATTTCTTTTTCTTTTATTTCTTCTTTGATCTTTATGATTTCTTTCATTCTGCTAACTTTGGGGATTTTTTGTTCTTCTTTCTCTAATTGCTTTAGGTGTAAGGTTAGGTTGTTTATTTGAGATGTTTCTTGTTTCTTTAGGTAGGCTTGTATAGCTCTAAACTTCCCTCTTAGAACTGCTTTTGCTGCATCCCATAGGTTTTGGGTCGTCGTGTTTTCATTGTCATTTTTTTCTAGGTATTTTTTGATTTCCTCTTTGATTTCTTCAGTGATCTCTTGGTTATTTAGTTGTGTATTGTTTAGCCTCCATGTGTTTGTATTTTTTACAGATATTTTCCTGTAATTGATATCTAGTCTAATAGCGTTGTGGTCTGAAAAGATACTTGATATGATTTCAGTTTTCTTAAATTTACCAAGGCTTGATTTGTGACCCAAGATATGATCTATCCTGAAGAATGTTCCATGAGGACTTGAGAAGAAAGTGTATTCTGTTGTTTTTGGATGGAATGTCCTATAAATATCAATTAAGTCCATCTTGTTTAATGTATCATTTACAGCTTGTGTTTCCTTATTTATTTTCATTTTGGATGATCTGTCCATTGGTGAAATTGAGGTGCCAAAGTCACCTACTATGATTGTGTTAGTGCTGATTTCTCCTTTTATGGCTGTTAGTATTTGCCTTATGTATTGAGGTGCTCCTATGTTGGGTGCATAAACATTTACAATTGTTATAAATTGTATATATTTATAAAATTTATAAATATTGCTCCCTTGATCATTATGTAGTGTCCTTCTTTGTCTCTTGTAATAGTCTTTATTTTAAATTCTATTTTTTCTGATATGAGAATTGCTATTCCAGCTCTCTTTTGATTTCCATTTGCATGGAATATCTTTTTCCAGCCCCTCACTTTCAGTCTGTATGTGTCCGTAAGTCTGAAGTGGTTCTCTTTTAGACAGGATATATACTGGTCTTGTTTTTGTATCCATTCAACCAGTCTCTGTCTTTTGGTTGGAGCATTTAATCCATTTACATTTAAGGTAGTTATTGATATGTATATTCCTTTTACCATTTTCTTAATTGTTTTGGGCTTGTTATTGTAGGTCTTTTCCTTCTCTTGTGTTTCCTGCCTAGAGAAGTTCCTTTAGCATTGTTGTAAAGCTGGTTTGGTGCTGCTGAATTCTCTTAACTTTTGCTTGTCTGTAAAGGTTTTAATTGTTCCATCAAATCTGAATGAGATCTTTGCTGGGTAATCTTGGTTGTAGGTTTTTCCCTTTCATCTCTTTAAATATATCCTGCCACTCCCTTCTGGCCTGCAGAGTTTCTACTGAAAGATCAGCTGTTAACCTTATGGGGATTCCCTTGTATGTTATTTGTTGTTACTCCCTTGCTGCTTTTAATATGTTTTCTTTGTATTTATTTTTTGATAGTTCGATTAATATGTGTCTTGGCGTGTTTCTCCTTGGATTTATCTTGTATGGGACTCTCTGTGCTTCCTGGAATTGATTAACTATTTCCTTTCCTATATTAGGGAAGTTTTCCACTATAATGTCTTCAAATATTTTCTCAGTCCCTTTCTTTTTCTCTTCTTCTTCTGGGACCCCTATAATTCGAATGTTGGTGCATTTAATGTTGTCCCAAAGATCTCTGAGACTGTCCTCAATTCTTTTCATTCTTTTTTCTTTATTCTGCTCTGCAGTAGTTATTTCTACTATTTTATCTTCCAGGTCACGTATCCATTCTTCTGCCTCAGTTATTCTGCTATTGATTCCTTCTAGAGAATTTTTAATTTCATTTATTGTGTTGTTCTTCACTGTTTGTTTGGTTTTTAGTTCTTCTACGTCCTTGTTAAACGTTTCTTGAATTTTCTCCATTCTATTTCCAAGATTTTGGATCATCTTTACTCTCATTACTCTTCATTCTTTTTCAGGTAGACTGCCTATTTCATCTTCATTTGTTTTGTCTGGTGGGTTTTTACCTTGCTCCTTCATCTGGTGTGTATTTCTCTGTTTGCTTAACTTACTGTGTTTGGGATCTCCGTTTTGCAGGCTGCAGGTTCATAGTTCCCATTGTTTTTGGTGTCTGCTCCCAGTGGCTAAGGTTGGTTCAGTTGGTTATGTAGGCTTCCTGGTGGAGGGGACTGGTGCCTGTGTTCTGGTGGTCTGGATACAGACTGTGAGAAAGAGGAATGAAGGGGGATCCCAAGGAATTTGGCCTGGGCAATAGAGTTGCCATTCCGGGATACATCGAAGTGGTTTGGTGAAGGATGAGAAATAAAAAACATGTCTTGGTCCTGTTAGGTTTGAGTTGTCTACTCATTCATTCAAAAGGATATAGGAGTTAGTTGCTTCAGGGCAGAAAGTGGGTTGTCAGGCCCTGGGGTTGGCCGTGCTATCAGTGGGGGTCCAATCAGGGGATAGAAGCCTTAGGGTAAAGTAAACAAGGAAACTTATTATAATGAATGGTTAACCTGTGCTTGGAGAGTAGAAGGATGTGAAGACGGCTCTAGGACCCAAGCGAGGAGAGACTTGGGGGGAGACCTTCTCCCTGGACTAGGTGTGTCTGCAGCGCCCTGGTTTGCCCAGACCACACCTTGTCCCCATTCTCTGGGCGAGTGGAAAACAAACTTAGGGCATCAGGTGAGCCACAGCTTGTGGCCAGGCATGCTGGCATCAGGATGCCCCATGGGCAGAGCCCAGAGCCTGCTGCGTCCATGCTGAGAGAGCCCAGGAAACAGAGCTCAGGGCCCAGGTGAGCCGTGGCTGGTGCGGGTGCACAGTGCCTCGTGTCCACATGGGGAGTGAAGAGGTCACGGGGCCTCAGCCAGGACAGCAAAGCTCCAAGGGGCTCTATGTGCTCTGGTTTATGGCTGCAGTCATGGCTGGCCAGAGGACCCCCAACCCATGTCCTCACACACCCACACTGTGGATCACCTGTGCAGCAGGTGGGGAGGAAAAGTCCAACACCCGCACACCAGAAACCCCCTTTCCTCCTGCCGTGTGCCTCCAGCACCCCCTACTGATAAAGCGTAACATTGTGTTCACCACGGTGAAGGGCACAGTGCTGAGGCCCGTCCACTATGTCAATGGGGTCAGTGGGGTAAGCTGAGGGCCCAGAGCCAATAGTTGGTGTGGACAGTAGGGAGGTTTGTTCTTATTTGGCATGTAATTCCTAGATCACGTGTCACTCCATAGGACATGAGTCTTGCTCATATGAAAGTGCCTCTGGAAGGAAAAACTGATGTGTGCACTTGGGTCTGGCTTGGGACCTCCTTGGAAATCTTTGAAACCTTTATTGTGTTGATATAACTGTAATTACTCATTTCAGGTCTGAAATCTTGTTTGAAAGGTATCTAAATAGAGTCTTAATTTTGCCTTAATAGTTTAATAATGGTATTCAAAGGGATATTTAAGTTTTATCAAGAATAAATAGACTACTGTCTATTTAATTAATAACAAAATATATTAAATATATGAGGAGTAAACTTTTTATTACCAATTACTTTACTTTTTATTTTTTTCCTTTTTGTTTTTTATTGATGTATAGTTGAGATATTTGTTTCAGGTGTACAAAGGAACACTCTTACTTGGCATTCCACTGCTTATCCTTGAGAACAGTAAACATAGGCAGCCTGAATCCTTTGCTATAAATACATGCTTGCTTTTTCCAGATGCTTCTGTGTCATTGGACCGTGTAACTTCTGTGAAAGAGATGGACGCTTTTGTTACATGGCCTTGTTTAGAATATAATCTTTGTTCTCCCTGGTGGCATATGGTTGGCAGGGAGCTTTCTCTTCCAGATGTCAATGAATTTGGGGCAGTCTCCAAATCTAACCACAACATAAATTCAAAACCCACAAACCTGGGCTTCCCTGGTGACGCAGTGGTTAAGAATCTGCCTGCCAATGCAGGGGACACGGGTTTGAGCCCTGGTACAGGATGATCCCATATGCTGCGAAACAACTAAGCCCGTGCACCACAACTATGGAGCCTACGCTCTAGAGCCGGCGAGCCACAACTCCTGAGCCCATGTTCCTAGAGCCCATGCTCGATAACAAGAGAAGCCACCGCAATGAGAAGCCTGCACACTACAACAAGGAGTAGCCCCCACTCGCTGCATCTAGAGAAAGCCCATGTGCAGCAAAGAAGACCCAACACAGCCAAAAATAAATGTAAATAAAATAAATAAATTTATTTAAAAAAACCAAAAAAACCAAAAAAGCAATCCTGACGGCACAATACCTGTTTCCTGAGGAATTAAAACCTAGTGAATCAAGACAGCCTCTTCAATAAGTGGTGCTGGGAAAACTGGACAGCTACATGTAAAAGAATGAAATTAGGACACTCTCTAACATCATACACATAAATAAACTCATAATGGATTAAAGACCAAAATGTTAGAACACACACTATAAAGCTCTCAGAGGAAAACATAGGCAGAACACTCTATGACATAAATTACAGCAAGATCCTTTTTAACCCACCTCCTAGAGAAATGGAAATATAAACAAAAATAAACAAATGGGACCTAATGAAACTTAAAAGCTTTTGCACAGCAAAGGAAACCAAAAACAGAACGACAAGACAACCCTCAGAATGGGAGAAAATATTTGTAAATGAAGCAACAGACAAAGGATTAATCTCCAAAATATACAAGCAACTCATGCAGCTCAATATCAAATAAGCAAACAACCCAATCCAAAAGTGGGCAGAAGACCTAAATAGACATTTCTCCAAAGAAGATATTCAGATTGCCAACAAACACATGAAAGAAAGCTCAACATCACTAATCATTAGAGAAATGCAAATCAAAATTACAATGAGGTATCACCTGACACCAGTCAGAATGGCCATCATCAAAAAATCTACAAACAATAAATGCTGGAGAGGGTGTGGAGAAAAGGGAACCCTCCTGCACTGTTGGTGGGAATATAAATTGATACTGCTACTATGGAGAACAGTATAGAGTTTCCTTAAAAAACTAAAAATAGAACTACCATATGACCCAGCCATCCCACTACTGGGCATATACCCTGAGAAAACCATAATTCAAAGAGAGTCATGTACCACAATATTCATTGCAGCTCTATTTACAATAGCCAGGACATGGAAGCAACCTAAGTGTCCATTGACAGATGAATGGATAAAGAAGAGGTGGCACATATATACAATGGAATATTACTCAGCCATAAAAAGAAATGAAATTGAGTTATTTGTAATGAGGTGGATGGACCTCGAGTCTGTCATACAGAGTGAAGTAAGTCAGAAAGAGAAAAACAAATACTGTATGCTAACACGTATATATGGAATAAAAAAAAAAAAAAAAAAAGGTTCTGAAGAACCTAAGGGCAGGACAGGAATAAAAATGCAGATGTAAAGAATGGACTTGAGGACATGGGGAGAAGGAAGGGTAAGCTGGGACGAAGTGAGAGAGTGGCATGGACATATATATATTACCAAATGTAAAATAGATAGCTAGTGGGAAGCAGCCGCATAGCACAGGGAGATCAGCTTGGTGCTTTGCGTCCCCCTGGAGGGGTAGAATAGGGAGGGTGGGAGGGAGATGCAAGAAGGAGGAGATATGGGGATATATGTATACGTATAGCTGATTCACTTTGTTATAAAGCAGAAACTAACACACCTTTGTAAAGCAATTATACTCCAATAAAGATGTTAAAAAAAACCCAAAACAGCTAGCGAATCCACAGAGATACTAAATGCAGTGTATCCCATTGAGTTTTTAAAAGCAAAAATCTTTACAGTTAACTTTGGGTTTTTTACTACCATTAAGTTCTGAGGGTAAAATATCTTCAAAAGCAGTATGTAATATTTACAGTTGGTTAAATGTGTCTGTTGATTCTGATTCCTAGTGAACACTCCTCAGATGGCCCGGAGAGAAGTGATGGATGGGGATTGTGGGGATGGAGGAAAAGTTGAGGTAGATTCCTTATTTTTTCTTTAGTGAATCAAATATTTAATATCAATTCAGAAATGTGTCCATAAAAATGTCCTTGTATAACAGTTGAATTGTTTTTTTAAGATTCAGTTCCCTTTATCTCATAGTCAAGAAAAAAAAAAAAAATCTTAAATAGTAAGACAAAACCAAACCTTAGAAGTGAATCTTATTAGAAGTTCAGTCCAAGAAAAAACATTAAAAAGAAGGAGAAAAAAAATCCCCATCCATTTGTAATTAAACAGCTCTAATCCAATTAGAAGGAGAAAAAAAAGCAGGCAAGATAGCAAGAATTAGAGGTTTAACTTTACACTTCTGGAGATTGGATTTCACGGGCATAGTGGTAGTGATCTTTACTTACTGTCGTGGTTGACAGACCATAAACTTCAATCTGGAAAAGTAACCGGCACACTTTACAGGATGGAGCATCCTCAGAGGTGTTACCTTAGCGAAAATGAACTGGATTAGCTGCCTGTTCCTGTCACTTCCTAGAGGTCTTACTGGATTCATGTTTTTAGCAGCATTTAATCATTAGTTTCTTCAAACAAATGTGAGAGGATTACTGACTTTCCTCACAGAGCTGTTTGAAAACCATACTCTCATATTTCATTGCTTTTTGGGGTTGGTTCCTGGAATCCCTGTAGCTCATTTTCAACTATAAACGTGCTTAAGGTGAATTTCAGAATTAAAAAAGAAAAGCTTTAGGTCTTGAATCACTTACAGATTGATGCTATGGACTTCATAAAATCCAGAAATTATGTTTCTTTCCTGTTCATCTGGAATGTGACATTGCCTGCCACATCATAAAAGTATCGACTGAGTTTTCGATAACTGTGCTTCTCTTAGATAAACTGTCTCCAGTGAATTCCTGGGAAATGAAAGTTAGAATGATTAACACAACTTCACTGGAAATGAACGACACGGGAATGCTCACATACATTTTCCACCTTACTTTAAGATTAGATTTTAATTTGATTGCTGAAATCCAAGGGTGGACTCATTAGAGAACAGCTCTCCCAGCTGTTTGCCCTCCAGCCACTTGGCCTCTGCTTCTCAAAACCTCCTGGTCCCACCGCTAGAACAAGCACTGACAAAGCCACCTTCAGATGGGAAATTTCTACTCACCATCTCGTCCTAGTGAACATCACTGAACCTTTGTTCTCATCCCCTCCTTCCCCCTCTGTCATTCTTCCGGGTCGCAAACCCTCCTGTTATAAGCGCAGAGTGAACTCGCCTATGGAGCACTTAGCCTGGATGTTCCACACACATTCCCAGGATTTACTCTCATCCCCTCCATGGAACATTGTGGAACTTCTGTGTCTGCTTTTTTCCCTTAGTATCATATTCCCTTGGAACCCCCTAAGCACTACAAAGAAATATTTACCAAATGAATGCATTTATTTATGGTGAACATAACACTAGCTTTGACACGTTCTCTTAAACAGAATGTTTTTAAAAGCATTGAGGTTTTAATCATTACTTAAATGATGGCATATATTTTAAGGAGAAAGAGGAACTGTGGTCAGATGTTCCACACAGTTAATTTGGGGTCAGTTTTTACTTTTACATTTGAAATAAAGACTCTTGCTTTCTCGTTATCGGGACAGAAATCCAGGTCTCTGGAGCCACATCACAGAATCCGCTCCCCCACTTAAAGCACAGGAGGGGAGCTGCTTGGGTCGACCTCGCCAGCAGCGTCAAGGTCACTGGCTTCCTTGTGTATCTGTGAGGGGACTTAGAGAGGTTGTGCTCATGACTCTGTGGTGCTTCTTTCTTCTCCTGACCTCCTTTCTCCCACACACCCTCTCTTGTTTCAAATTACTAGACCCACTACTGATGTCAAGAAGTAATCCCTTGACATTTACTGCGTCGCTTCACGTTGCGACATTTGCTCTTCAGGCTCCGGTGTTACCACTTTCCTTTCCTTTCCTTTTGAGTCTCTTTATTTAGGGAGCTTCCTGCAGAAGGATGAGTCATCCCGGATGGGTACCCCTTAGACCAGGCTGTTAATTCTCAATCTTATCCATTCAGTGCTTCTTTTTCCTAACAAATATTTATGTTTCTGTTGACTGAAAAATATGCACAATCTAAAGGTTGAGAATTATGTTTTATTCGGCAGACTTACTGAGGACTTAAGCCTGGGATGCAGCCTCTCAGAAAACTCTGAGGGACTATTCCAAAGAGCTAAGGGAAGAGTCAAGATATACAGGAGAAAAAAACATGTAGTCGAACTTCAAAAGATTATTGCTAATCACAAAGACAGACATCTCAAGTTAGCGACCTCAGCACTATTCTGTGTATGGGCAGATGCAAGAGTCTGGGCTCATGGAAATCATTCCTTTGATGTGCACCTTAACTACCTAGGGCCAGTGTCCTTCTTTACTCCATCCTGAGTCCCCTCAGGGAGCACACGTGGGGATGGCTTGATGGCTGCAACATCCTTTGTTTACTGAAATGACAGCGACGTTCTTTGTCCACATTTCCTTTACCATCCTGAGAAGAAATTCATGGATAAAAAATTTTCTACATATATAACTTTAAAGATCTAATGTCTACACTCTAAAGTAGAAATAACAAAGTAATCTATAATATTATATGATGCTTGTAAATTATTGAACCAGAAGATACGACAGAGACCAATATTTGTCCTTTTATTTATAATCGCCTTGAATATAGCAGCTAAAATTACTTTTATCACCACTAATAGGATTTTCCAAAATGGTGAGCACTTGCTAAAGTTGAAGTAAGGTTTTTCTTAGATATGACTGGTAGCTCCATTTCTGGAAAGCTATGTATATTGTGCCTATTAAAATATAGTATTGAATATTTAATTAAATGTTTAAAATAATGTATATAGAAATAATAGTGTATATTAATACCTTGAAAAATAATTTATGCTTACACATTTTCTTTTCCAATTTATGCTCTTGTCTATAGTATGCTTCTAGGAAATGTGCTAGGTACCTATACGTGCCCAGCCTCCCCCAGCAAGGAGGATATACTTTTGTGGGGTAGGTACAATATGCATAAATTTTTAATAATCATAAAGTAATTCAAGTGTTAACATTCAACGAAATAATAGTTTAACACAATATATATCATAAGACACTTTAAGTCCTGTCTCCTAAAAAAGAGTAGACTATGAAGGCTGTTGGGTTTGGGGAGGGGAGATGTGGTATGTCTGTAGCTGGGAGCACAGGTACTGCTTGAAAGACAAGAATAGAGGGATGATTGCTGTGTTATGCCTTTGCCAGAGTTCACACTTCCCGGAGAAATTCTGGTCCAATTACAGACTATTCAGCTCTCCTAGGGGGAAGTCTCTCCTGACACACATACATTAAACCTTTCCCAGCAATTTTCCGTGATAGCAGGCAGGCATTAGAGAAATGATGCCGTTGGCTAGCAACCACGATGAATGTTTGTGCCAACCTGGTGCCATAAATCTTTGCTGTACTTTCTTTTATTATATATATATAATTTATTTACTTGTAAGTATATGTGATTTTATTTTTTTAACATCTTTATTGGAGGATAATTGCTTTACAATGGTGTGTTAATTTCTGCTTTATAACAAAGTGAATCAGTTTACGTATACATATATCCCCATATCTCCTCCCTCTTGCGTCTCCGTCCTTCCCACCCTCCCAATCCCACCCCTCTAGGTGGTCACAAAGCACCGAGCTGATCTCCCTGTGCTATGTGGCTTCTTCCCACTAGCTATCTGTTTTACATTTGGTAATGTATATATGTCTATGCCACTATCTCACTTCGTCCCAGCTTCCCCTTCCCTGTGTCCTCTAGTTCATTCTCTAGTAGGTCTGCATCTTTATTCCCGTCCTGCCCCTAGGTTATTCATGACTTTTTTTTTAGATTCCACATGTACGTGTTAGCATACGGTATTGTTTTTCTCTTTCTGACTTACTTCACTCTGTATGACAGACTCTAGGTCCCTCCACCTCACTACAAATAACTCAATTTCGTTTCTTTTTATGGCTGAGTAATATTCCATTGTATATACATGCCACATCTTCTTTATCCATTCATCTGTCAGTGGACACTTAGGTTGCTTCCATGTCCTGGCTATTGTAAATAGAGCTGCAATGAACATTGTGGTACATGACTCTTTTTGAATTATGGTTTTCTCAGGGGCTATACCTTCTTTAAATCCCTTTATTCTGCTGATGGTAGAGGAGTGTACTTAGACTAGGAATGTAATAGTTTTTGTAGACGAGTTGCAGGTTTGGCCTGTGAATGGTCATATAAGGTAGAGATATTTCAGTGGTAGCAAATGTTGATTGTTGTAGGTACCTGCTAAGAGCCTTGGTTACTCCAAAGCAGAGAACTGACTTGAAATTATTCATGAACAGGAATAGCATTGGATGGTTTTGACATTCTGCTTGAGGGGTGCATCATCTTTCCCTCCTTGTTGCCCATGATTGCAATAACTAACATTTAGCTCAGCGATTAATCAGTGAAAGGAGTAGTCAAATCTTTTCATAAGGATGTAAAATTCCTATCATTTTCCTTCACTGAACTTTGGGGAAAAAAAAGTGTCTCCTGCCATTCCAGTAAGCAAAGAATGTTGCCCATTGTCAAGCCATCAGCCACTGTGTCTGCCCCCTACATTAAGGGTGGAGAAAAATAGGACACTGGCCTCAGATAGCTGAGGTGCACATCAAAGGAATAATTTCAATGGGCCTAGATTCTGGCATCTTCCCATACACAGAAAAGCACTAACATCATTAACTTGAGATGTCTGTTTTTTTGTGATTAGCAGTAATGTTTTGACGTTCAACTATGTGTTTTTTTGTTTGTTTTTTCAGCAAAAAGCCCCTTACTTCTTTGGAACAGTTCCTCAGAGTATCTGAGAGGCTATATCCTGGGCTAGAGTCCTCAGTAAGGTCCTTGAATAAAACATAATCCTCAACTTTTAGGTTGTGTGGGGCTTTTTTTCAGCTGACATTTAGGAAGTTGAATGATTCCAGGTATATATTTGGCTCTGAAATCTTTATTTACTTACCAATATATGGTGATTTGCCAATATATGGTTAGGTGTTATCTCAGGTCCTCTGAAGAGCCATTCAGCCCTTGACATACAACTTGAGATTGCTATGTGTCTATGACCACCATTGCTATGTGTCCTTGACCATCATTTTGCAAATTCCCCTCCGCCCTTGACATTTAACGAAATTCCAGTTGTTTGTTTTACCTGGGAGGAAAGATCTGTTGGACTGTAGTATGTTAGTCTGTGGACTATATAAAGTATATCTCTTGAAAAGCTACTTTTCACGATTAGAGGAAATACAAGTCAACAAATAGTATAGAGACCACCCATAAAGTCTTGAATGTGTAATGTGTAAAAAGTATATTTTAAGTGGTCATTTAATAATACAGAAGCATTTCCCCTTGAAATTGCTGAGATGTCCCCAGTCCAACATAGAAAAGGATATTTCATTTATAATGTACCTAACATGCATGTTTTTTATTCAAATAAAATGAGAGGAACTAACCGTCAGATGGATGGTTGCCAAATCAGACGTTGGGGGTCAGGTACATAATTAAATAGTTACAGGCTAAGGTGACAAGTGCTGGGATAGAGTTCTGTGGAAAGAACAGGACAGTTGCTGAAGAGGTGACAGTTACTTGATTTGGGGAACCCTGGGTAATCTTCATAGAGAGGCAAGGTTTGGGGCTGTTTGCAGATGTTCTTATAAGCTTGAGAGTAGACATGAGGACTTTCCCAGCAGGTGGAGCAGAGTGATCTGGGGTGAGGAATTTTGTGTTGGAGGAAGGTAGCCCACAGGAGAGTTGGAATTGGATTTGGGAGGGGCTGAGACTGACAGGGATGGATGTGGCATTGAGATGGGAGAGGGGGAAGTCTGCTCCTGAGGTTTTTTCAGGGCTGATGAGCTAGGAAGTGTTGTCTAACTGGACGAGGGAGGGGAGAGACCAAAGTCGGCTTCTTTCCTGGGTGTCTGGACCAAGATTGGATATTCAAAGGAGGAACGTATTTGGGGGCATAAAAGAACAGATGAGCAGTGGGCTGTGTTGATTTTTTCTTTAATATTTTATTTTGAAATAACTGCAGATTCACAGGACACAGCATACATAGTACACAGAGGTCCTGTGTATCCTTCACCCCATTTTCCCCAGTGATAACATCTTACAAAAGTGTAGTACAGTGTTAAAATCTGGAAATTGACATTGGTATGACCCATAGACCTTTTTTCAATTTTGCTGGTTCCTCATGCGCTCCTATGTGTGTGTGTGCGTGCGTGCGTGCACATGCCTCTATGTGTGTGTAGTTCTGTACAGTTTTATCACATGTGTTGATTTGTGTAACCATTACTACAATCAAGATACAAAATTGTTGGGAATCCCCTGGTGGCCCAGTGGTTGGGAGTTGGCACTTTCACTGCCAGGGCCCAGGTTTGGTCCCTGGTTGGGGAACTAAGATCCCATAAGCCCTGCGGCACAGCCAAAAAAACATACAGAATTGTTCCACCTCTACAAAGACCCCTTTCCCCATTCTTAATCCCTGGCAGTCACTATTCTGTTTTCCATCTCTGTAATTTTGTCATTTTGAGTGTCATATAAATGGAATCATATAGGATGTAACCTGTAACCTTTTGATATTGGCTTATTTTCACTCAGTATAATTCCTCTGAGATCCATCCAAGTGTTGAGTGTATCAAAAACTTATTTTTTTTCCATTGCTTAATAGTATTCCATGGTGTGAACACTCCAACATTTGTTTCCTACATTGAGGGACATTTGGGTTTTCAGGTTTTGGCTATTACAAATAAAACTCCTATGAATATTCATATACTTTAAGTTTTTGGTGTGGATATAAGCTTTCTCAGCTTTGCGATAAATGCCCGGCATATGTTAAATGTATATTTAGAATGTATTTTTAGGAAGCTGCCAAACTATTTTCCAGAACGTCCTCAGAAGCAATATGGGAGAGATCTAATTTTGCTGCATCCTTGGTACTGTCACCAACTTTTAAATTTTAGCTGTTGTAATAGACAGGTGTATTGTAATATCTCACTGTGATTTTAATTTGCATTTTCCTAATGGCAAATGATCATCTTTTCATGTGTTTGTCTTCTGTGTGTTCTCTTTGGTGAGGTCCACGTCTTTTGCCCATTTTCCAGTTAGATTGTAGGCTCACTGTCACCCCTCTGAGCCACCTCATTGTGCCTCGTTGCTGCTGGGGGTGGGAGAAGTACCAGCTGCCCCCCAGGCACCGGGGCGGAGGTCGGGGAAGAAGGTCACTGAGTAGCATTGCCTCCTGCCAACCAGCTTTACCGCATTGCTGCCAGGTCGGGGGACGTTCGCTTCTTCACTCGGCCACACTGATTCCGCGAGGGGTCAGTTTTTCTCTTGGTTTTTGGCTCGAGTAGGACAAGTATTAAGAATGAGGTTTTTTTCTGCCAGACGTTCTTTGTCTAGAGTTGGTCCTGCATCCAGGCCTCTCCAGCACCCCACTGGGGATGAAGGAGGAAAGAAAACCCGGGGAGCTTATGGCTTTCCTCAGGTTGTGAGGTTCCCGGCCAGTCAGCCTTCCCTGCATTTTTCATAGCATTCCTATGTTTGTTTGTGGTCTTAGTTCCAGGACTTTTAGTTGCACGAAGGACTGGCAAGGAATGGGATGTCCTCATCTTGGCCCCATGTTGGTCTTCAAGGCCCTGGGCCCCTTCAGTAGGCAACCTGGGGCTCAGTAGAACTTCTGTAAAAAAGACATCTGTGTCAGCCCCTTGACATCAGGAGACGATAGGTGAAGGCTTGGACCTTGGCACCGTGCTTACTAGTTGAGACCTAAGACTCAGCGTTCTCATCATACGATGGGGGTGATGCTGTTGGTGATAACGATGCCTGTCAGGGCTCTGTGAGGGCTACATGACATTGTACATGGAGAACACTTTGCAGGGTGCCTGACTGTTATTAAGGGCTCAATAAATAGGAGCTCTTGTTTTATCTACAGGTAAAAGAGACTCTTGGCTCTAAGATCATTTTTGAGCTTAGTGAGAGAACAAAAGCCAGATCATGGGGATTCAAAAACCAAGCCCAAGATGAGAGAAGTCAGTTTGCCTCCGAGATTCTGAGCTGGAGAAGGAGAGGGAGGGCTGTGAAGGGCTCAGGGAGTGATGGGTGGGGGAGAAGGGAGTTTGAGGCTCAAGTAGGAAAGAAAGGGCTGAGGGGAAGGGTGAGTGGAGAGAAGGAGAGATAAGCAGGTCAGTTACAGGAAGAGGAAGGTTGCTGCTGATGCTGGATCAATAGCACAGGAATAAAGAAAAGAAAACTCCTGGAGACCAGGCACAATCTCCCCTCAACCACCATCCAGCACAGAACCGGCTGCCTGGCTGCTGTCATTGACGTCACCAGACATTGTGACCTTGACTTCTCCAAAGTCAGACACCCACTGTTTCAAGGCCTGGTAGTTACTGTTTCTATTGCAGAAAGGAGAGAAAAGATGAGATTGAATGAGGAGATAGGACGTTAGGAAGAAATGAGTGACTTTGGAGTAATTTATATATAATAAACTCCATGCGTTTGTGATTATTTCATCAGATATTTATTAAACGTCTGCTTTATTTCAGGCATGTGCCCTGGTTGCAATGATGAAAACATTGACATTATCCTTGGGCTTATGGAGCTGTCTTTGTACTCTGGGAGCCATGCCTCCCAGACTCATTTCCAGTGGCGATGCCCAACGGGACTGTGTCCCCAGGAGGACCCAGGCTGGTGAGGAGGTGAAAGGCAGCCTCCCCAGAGCAGAGAAGCGGGGGTGCTGAGGGGTGAGACGTGTGGGGAATGTTCCAGACACAAGACGCAGCGTCGGTGTAAGAGGAGTGGGATCCACTTGAAGAACTGGAGGAAAGCCAGCGGGGACAGAAGCGCTCAGCACGTGTGGGCAGGACACAAGATGAGGGCGGGTGGCGGGCCACGGGGGATTCGTGGGCACCCGGGGTCTGTGTGCTGATCTAAGAGTGAGGGTCAAACGAGACACAGGCGTGAGGAGTGGCGTGGAGCACAGGCTCCGGTCCACATCTTTACAGAGTGACACTGCGTGCCATGTAGGGCGAGTGTCACAGCTGGGGACGGTGACGGGGGCCAGGCAGAACGGGCGGGAGGGTGGTGGCCCGGGCAGGACGATGGCATTGGGAGTGGCCGGGGAGAGTGGCTCTGAGGCTTGGTGACTCATCGGCGTCCGGCTGGGTGACTCGTTTCCACTTTGCTGTCATCAGGACCGCTGAGTGTTTTGGGGAAGAAAACATGAGTTTGTTTTTAGACTTTTTTGTCCAAGGTGCTTCTGAGCTATGCAGGCGAAAATGTTGGGGAAGCAGTTGCTCGTGTGGACATATGCAGGGGAAAGCGGGCTGTCTCGGAAACGCGGGCTGAAGACTTTTGTCGTGTGTGGGCTGGTGGGAGCGTGGGCCTGGCGGTGGGGACTGAGGAGGTCTGTTGGGGGTCCAGGGACAGGGGGTGTGATGCTGTGACCAGTGGGAGCCCATCCGGAGGCAGACATGAGGACGAGGGCTTAGGCAAAGATTTAGCGATGAGACGTAGAATAGAAACACTGAGAAAATGGTAGAACCCGAAAGGGGACTGGTGAGAGTCTGGCCTGCACCGTGTTCCCACCTACATCCCTTGGAACACTGGCTCCTTGGGAGCGTTTCTATCCTGTTCTCTCTGTTTCCCTCTCACACACACACGTTTTATGATCAGTTAGTTATGAGGATCGCTGTTAAAATGAAATAGTTTTTTCAACAACATAACTTCTGAGAGTATTTATTTAGCGTGTACCATACAGCAATATATATGTGTGTGTGTGTGTGTGTATGTATATATATATATATATATATATATTTGGCTGTACTGCGCAGCATGTGGGATCCCAGTTCCCCAACCAGGGGTTGAACCCTGCCCGCGCCCCCTGCAGTGGAAGCATGGAGTCCTAACCACTGGACCACCGGGGAAAGTCCTCAGACAGCAATGCTTAATGAATCTCAGGACCCAAGTCAGTGTTCCCTGGAACCCTGCTTGAGAAACACTGGCTGAATGCCAGCAATAGACTCAGCATCAGGAAAGCACATCATCCCTCTCCACAGCCTCCTATGCCCCTGCACCCCCTGCTCCCCAGCCCCATCCTCTCTGGGAGCTACGGTTTTTCTCAGGAGTTGAAAGAACAGCCTTCAGTTGCAGGGCATGTGGGTTTAGGGCCATGGAGGTCAAAATACCTGGTGAAATCCGGGGCTGGCAGCCAGGAATCCAGGTTGGTTCTGGCCAGCGGTTGAGTGAGGAGTGTGTCTGGGTGCTGGGTGCCATGAATCTTTGGTAACTGGTGAAAGCCTCCAACTTAGCAGCAATAGATCTATTTCATTTCTAGGCAAACAGGAACTCTTGAGAAAAGGAAATCCTGGTACAAACCTGCAGGTAATCGGGGTGGGAGTGGGAAGGGGGAGTGTGCAGTAAGTAAAGGAAGGTAGTAACCAAAAGACAGTCCCTGTGCTGGAGACTGAAATGATCTAGTCTTGTGAGACTGGGAGAGGGAAGGCTTGCTACTTGAATGTTTGGAACTTGGAAATTCCTTTATGTTGTTCATTGGTGTGTGAGTGTGTAGTTACTTTGCCCGTGTGTCTTTGGCCACAAGGAAAAATGAACCTATTTCCATAGATAACTCTCATCACCACTGGTATGGTAGTGTGGTCACTAGCATCCCCTTCTTATAGAGGGTTATATATAGTTTTAAAAAGCAGTGGAAGGTTGCTGTAGCAGGGTTGAGCAAATAAGAGTGGTGTTATGAGCAACATGATGTGTCGTGTGGTGGGATTTTCCTTGAATCTGAAGCCCAGTGTGTATATTTTTATCTCCAGTGTCTGGTGTAGTGCCTGGTAAACAATCGGTCTTTGATTGAATCGGTGGATGAATAAATCCCTAAAATTCATCCTTTTTAAAGCCCGACCCTGATGATTACTTCAAACTCATGGACCAGAGAAGAACCCTTGAGACTAACTTCATTTTGGGGGTCAAACAAAGCCAGAATTATCGAGATGACCTCTAGGTTCTGGTACAGATTTGTAGTCACTAGTTTGACATAGTTGATGGTTGCTGATAAGGGTAAGAATTTGGGGCCTTAACAGGTAGAAAATAACTGACTTTTGCTTGATCCCACATGTTTTGCAAGGAGAAAGCTGAGATGATGGGCAAGAAGAAGCAGTTGGCCTTGGTGTACTGATGAATAGCAGAATTTGTAGATTTGATGAATATTGCTTAAAAACCTACAATGTTTTAGTCCTACTTCTTGTACCTTTACACACATAAGTATTCCTGCATAAGAGATGAATGATGGGTACCCAAAAGAGTTGTGTGGAATGGATGTACAGATGAGTGAAGTCATATGTACTTTTGCTGGGCATAGCTTTCTTATTTCTTTATCTACCTATTTGTGTCCTAGCATTTGAAATGACTAATTCTGTCTCATGCAGGCATAGGTATCTATTTTGGACTCAAATTACCTCATAAGGCTTCTCATTGTACTCCCAGGATGATGCTGAACAGTTGGCATTGTATCATCATGTCCTCAGTAGTTCTTATTTCAAGTGTCCTGTCATTGTATTTCGTCCTTTTACCTCCCTCTTCTCCTCAGAATTGGAGGCCTTCTTTTTTCATATTCAATTACTGTTTTAATTTTTCAATGTTTAAAAAAATTACTGACTGCTAACTGCACAGTCACCCCTCGGTATCTGCGGGGGCTTGGTACCAAACTCCGCAGACGCTCAAGTCCCTTAAATGAAGTTGTGCAGTACTTGCATATAACCCCACACACCCTCCTGTATGCTTTAAATCATGTGATTACTTATGATGCCGTGTAAGTGCTGTGTAAAATGTTGCTGCAGCACAGTGAATCCAAGTTTGCTGTTTGGAACTTTATGGAATTTTCCCCACATGTTTTGGATCTGCATTTGGTTGAATCCACAAATGCGGAACCCACGATACTGAGGGCTGACCATACAGTAGTGAACCATACCAGTCACTAGGACCATAGCGAGACACGGCCTTCCTCCTCCAGAAGCTTGTAGGCATGTGTGTGCATCACCAGTGAGACACTGTGGTACGTGTAGCACAACACAGAGCGAACACAAGGTTCCGTGCTGTTCTAGAGAGAGACTGGTTATAATGGGGTCGAGGTGAGCAAGGCAGGCTTTGCAGTGGACGTCGTACCTTTACTTCTCAGTATCCTTTTGTCACATTACATTCCAGAAGCAAAATTGATCAAACCCTCAGAAGATCTACCGATCTGTCATCAAATATTTCCATGCTAAAAGAAGCTTCCTTGGAGAAACTAGTCTTTGCTAGTTAATCCCATCAATAGAAAAACCTGCATTTCAGAACAATCAGTGAATTCAAAACAGAACATGCTTTGTTTAGAGGAAATCTGTAGTCTCTAGAAATTGATCAGGTTCTGTCGTCTACAGCAGTTTATGGCTGAGCTGCTTTTCTGTGTAAACAACAAATAATGGTTGAAGGGATTTTAATATCGGAGGGCTAGACTCAAACTCAAGACAGGGTGGTCTACTCAAAGTTCTTAATACACTTAGACAATGTAGTATTTTGACTGTTTTGAAACAGCTTTGTGAATTACAGAGACAAGACTGAAAATAAAATCATCCAAATTCTCCATAAAGAGTAAGTTTGTGTTTCTTTTTTTTTTTTTTTATAGAAATGTGTTTGGCTTTTTTTTTTTTAATTAATTAATTAATGTATTTTTGGCTGTGTTGGCTCTTCGTTTCTGTGCGAGGGCTTTCTCTAGTTGTGGCAAGCGGGGGCCACTCTTCATTGCGGTGCGCGGGCCTCTCACTATTGCGGCCTCTCTTGTTGCGGAGCACAGGCTCCAGACGCGCAGGCTCAGTAGTTGTGGCTCACGGGCCTAGTTGTTCCGTGGCATGTGGGATCTTCCCAGACCAGGGCTCGAACCCGTGTCCCCTGCATTAGCAGGCAGATTCTCAACCACTGCGCCACCAGGGAAGCCCAGCTTGGGATTTTAAAAGGTGAAAGAAGACACCTAGGAAGAAAAGCCTAGAGCCATTTTTGAATCAAAAAGAAAATTCAGAAGAATCAAAATCTTTTATTTTTGTTCCATGACTTAATAATTCAATTGTACTGTTCTTTCCCCAAAACAAATAGATTTAAACAATGATTGCAGTAGTTAAATAGATACTTCTCCCTTTAAAAATCTTTAACAGCTTTAGGATCAAATTACTTCCAAATTTAACTTGATTAATTTCTGAATAAGAAATGACACTTTAAAATGAATCTCTTGCATTCTAGAGAGTATTATAAACCACTAAAAAACAAGAGAGGGAAACTGCATTGTTTTAAAGCATGCTGGAATAAATATTTTGCATGTCACTAACAGACAATAACATTCGGAAGATTTGGAGATGATCTCTACTTCAAACAGATGCTAAGAAATATGAAAATATATAGAGTTTTGCTGTATTTAAGATCATCATTATCTAAAAGCCGCTTGGCTTTTGTTGTTCCAGAGAGCACAGTCAGATGAACTGGAAAAAATTGAAAAACACGGCCGGTCCTCCAAAGACAAGGAAAACACCAAGTCTCTGGACAAACCTGAGCAGTAAGCAGGGCTTCGGCCCCGCGGGCGGCGTCCAGGCCACGGGGGGCTCTTTCCATTCAGAAAATGAAGTATCTTCTGTGCATCAGTATCATGAATGATGTGAGGATGAACGTGTTTATGTGCATCATCTTTTTCCTCTTAACTTGGCTTTATTTCCTTAGGTTCCTTTATGAACTGTCACTAATCCCCAACTTTTCAGAGCGAGTCTTTTGCATCCTGTTTCAGTCCACATTTTCAGAAAGCATTTGCTCAATTCGGCGCAAACTGGAGCTGCTACAGAAGTTGTGTGAGGTGGGTGTTGGTCCATCGGGGGCTGACGCTTGGGTTCTGATATTTAATTGTGTTCAGTCATGTTCGTATTTCAAACAAGTTGTCTTTTATTTACCGTAAGTACTCATAAAATTTGAAGGATAGCAGTCCCACCAAAGAGAATGTATGATGACTGAGCATCAAGGTCAAAGCAAATGTGCAGGAGGGCGAGTGGACCCGGGACAGCGCTGCTGGGGCACGGTCACTGGGCGTCCACCCCCGCAGGCTTCTGTCCCCCTGCTTTCGCCAAAGCACAAACTTCCCTTGTCACGGGCCTCTCCTCCATCAGACTGCCAGCCAAAGGCCACGTGAAGGCGTTTTCTTTATGTTCCTCCATTTTGGGGAGGGTCCCTCAACAAATTGTTAGTGATTCAAACCAAATGCTTCAGGAACAGCTATATGACTCGACAGAAGATAAATATTCTTCTGAAAACAAAGAACAAAGGCTTGGTAGAAATTACCAATATTAACATTTAAAACAATTTGTCAAAAAAGCACCATTCTTCCTGGCTATGGTAAATCATTTTGAAAAGTAGTAAGATGTCATGAAAGACACATTTTCAGAGGAAGTGATATACAAATTCAACTTAAACTGTGTGTTTTGGAAGAAGTGAGTGTGAACCTTTCAGGGATAAATCTAAATTTGGAAATTAAACTTTATAACTGCGTTTTGGTAGTTACACCTTATGCCAAAAATTTGCGTTGTACAGCGGCAGATACAGTTAGGCCAATGGCAGTGATATTATTTTGTGGTGGTTCTCATATCACAGCCATATTTGTTTTCCGTGCAGTTACATCACAGAAATGACCTAGGCTGGTACATCTCAGCTACAGAAGCACAACCTGCATGCTTGTGGGTGGTGCAACTTTTTCTAAGTTATCTTTGGAGACACTGCTCTTAAATATACTAAAATGGGCACTGAAGAAGTTTGGTTGTGACCCCAAATTATTAGTATAATATGAGTATCTGCCACTGACTTAAGATAATTCAGACAATACTGTGAGTGAGAGATTCTTCTTTATCCTGTTTTACAGACATTAAAAAATGGCTCAGGGGTCATGCAGGTTTTGGGTTTGGTTCTTGCCTTTGGCAACTACATGAATGGTGGAAATAAGACTCGGGGACAGGCAGACGGTTTCGGGTTAGACATCCTCCCAAAGCTGAAAGACGTCAAAAGCAGTGTAAGTATTTTGGGTGAGTGAATGTAGCACACTGAGGACTGGACATCTTGTTGAGTAATAAGTTTGACTGTAAACCAGTGTGATAAATATTTACGTCCCAAGGTCAAAATTTCCTTTGTGTTCTGAGCTAGATAAAAGTAGTGGCCACCATATATTTGTGATCTAGAGAAGAAGAATGTTTCCTAAAGTGAGTAATTTTGAATCCTCTGTCTAATGAATAATTGAGAAGACAATATTTTAAAATAAAAATAATTATTTTTTACTATCTTCCCCATGTCTGCTAATATTTATCTTTTTGCATCTGAGGACTAGTTGATTTCTATAAATTAAACAGTGTATCCATCACTTTCTTCTTCTCTCCATGTTAAGCAATGGAGGCCAACAGGCCCATGTTTTAAAAACAAAACAAAGACAAGTGAAAGTAGTTCATAAGTAAAATTTAAAAGATGATCCTCTTTTTCTCTATATCATCCTCTCCTTCATACTGGTATATATGGGAACATCTAAGCCCTTTTGCAAACCTAATTATTATTTTTTATTCTAATTCTGTAGTTGTGTTTGTTTAAAATTAACATCTAAGAGATTATGAGAGTGTCAATAGAAATATAACATCAGGGAAACCACCACAGTGGTCAGAGTTAAAGTCTGACATTGTAAACCTAGAAAATAATAGAATTCTGTTTCTCTGATAAAAGAATCTTCACAAAGAACTATATGATGAAGGAAATTATGAAGGAAATGTTTTTAAAATATTGAGTTTAAGTGAACAATTGGCCTATAAAAATGAAAGTACAGAGAATTGGCCCTCCTAGATAAGGCAATAATCTCCCTGATAGGAGGGAGATACTTTTTTTGCTTTTCTCTGCCAGTCAACAACTCACTGGTTTATTCACTCATATCCACTCATATGTTCATTGAACATTCCTTCATCTGGCTTCTATGAAATGCCAGACAGTGTGCTTTTCCATAATTGGGAAAAACATAGTCCTTGCTTGGAACACCAACAGCATATAATTTTTGTGATTTTTATGGTTATATTTCTTCAAATGCTGTTTTATTTGTATGATATACATTTTCATAGGAACCTCCAATATGTCAACATGATAAATCATTTATTCAAAAACAAAAGCTTTTTTTCTAAACACGTAGTAGTTTTTGGATAGTTCTTACAGCTGATTGTTGGATTGAAACAAGTAGTTTTTGCAAATAACATTGGAATACAAATAGCATCAATATAATGTTACTTATCAAAATGAATCTGAAATAGATTCTGATGATCATAATTATATATGAATAAGGGATTTTTTGTATTGATTGATATATCTTATTCAATCCTCCTATAAGTTAAATTTCATTAATTTAAATAATTAAAGAATAATCTGGAAAAAATAATCAAGAAGCAAGTTTTTAAAAATAATTTCACTTGCATTCTCACAAGAGCTATATGCAAAGTCTATTTGGTTCTTTCTGTATAAAATAAAGATAACTATATCTATATAGTTATATAGACCTGCATGGATGGAGCTGTTCCTTGGATCAGTCAGAATTAACTTCTGCTCAGCATGCCTGTCAGCAGGCATTTAATAAGTGTTTTGTTAATTGATTCAGGTATTGCTGATCATTTCACTGATTTGCAAGTTAGGAAAGACAAAGGAAGTCAGTTGCTTAAATCATTTTACAAGCAATCCTGTTTCTAAGAAATGTATTACTTTTATTATTATAGCTATATATTTCCTTGTAATATATGTATATAGAAGTATATATGGGGAGTCTAATAGAAATATTATCATGTCATGTCAAACTTGATTATAAAGGGATGTTGTTCTTTTATTATCAATGGGGGAAAAATCATGGTTAGATTGAACATTCCAGGAAACAAAGTTTGTATTATAGGGTGTGTTTTTAAAATATGTATTTGATTTCACACATTCAGATTATCTAATACTAATTTTGAGCAATGAAAAAAATTAAAAATTAATTCCTCTAAATATGCCAGAAAGAAGGTGGAAAGCTCTTCTTTGAAGATTGTTAGATATGAAACATTTTTTTTTGAACTACATACATTACATTATTTATAGCTGCATGGATATTAATTCCTAAATCTCAGTTGCTGACATAATTTATAATATGCATTTGCATTTTTAAAGCTCCAGCTTACTTGAAATAATACTTAACTTAAATTTTCTTAATCTACATACTAACAAGCCTCAATCAAACTTCCTGTTGAAGTGGTCCCTGTTGGTCCAGCCATGCAGAAATGCTGGTGATATTTAGTCATTTCAGTTTAGATAGTAGTTATACCTTTCAATAATAAAACATAAAATTAATGAACTAATTGTCTGGTCGAGGAGGGTGAAAACAGAAAGGTGTGTACATCTGAGACCCTACCCTGAAACAGCTGTGCTTCCACGTGGGGCTTAGGTGGGAACAGTGGGGAAAACAAGACCGTCTGGACCGTTAAAGTAAGAAGAAACAGAGAACTTCACCTTTCATCCCAAATATTCTCATCTACATGTGTGGCTTTACTGGAGTGAATTTAATTTAACATTGTATATTTAATAATTTAAAAAATATATTTCTACTCACTTTGGTCTCTCTGCCTAGGACAATAGCAGAAGCCTTTTGTCATATATCGTGTCCTATTATCTTCGCAATTTCGATGAGGTGAGGCAGTTTTTACATAGAGTCACGTATTGTTATTCCTCATTGTTGAGCGATTTGGCCGTGTTTGTCTTCATTTTGTCATTGCTGCTGTTGTTCAGTCCTCATTCATTTAAGCGTTCTGTGCTTCCTGCTGATTAGGATGCTGGGAAGGAACAGTGTGTGTTTCCACTGCCGGAACCCCAGGACCTCTTTCAGGCCTCGCAGATGAAGTTTGAAGATTTTCAAAAAGACCTCAGAAAACTCAAGAAAGACCTGAGAGGTAACCTGCAATGTTAAAGAAACTCACGGTTTTTATTTATGCTTTTTTAATGAGGACAGACTTTTCAGTGTTTTTAAAGAAAGTAAAATCTTTTACATCCATGTAAACATTTTTGTGTGTGCGTGGCAAAAGAAAAATTTTACCAATAATCTTATTCTTTTGTTGTTTAAAAAGTTATGTGTATTAGAAATTTAGTTATTGAATAGCATCTTGGTTATTTGAATAGCAGCCTCTTTCATCAGGGGCAAATTTGACTGTCTTGCTTTCACTTTATAGCCAAGAACATTTGTACATTTATCATGTCGTTGTTAAAAGATACATATTCCCTCCCACCCACCCTTGCTATACTTGTCCGAGATATTGTGGCGTGTAAACTTTCCTGGGAAGAAAACATCTTTTTTCACATATTTGGTCAAAAAACATGTGCATGTGTCATGCTTTTTTGTTAGTTGAGAAGCCTTATATCAAATCGTTTTGAAGAGAGTTTGAAATTCTTCAAAATGGTAAATTTAAAGAAAAGCACAAAAGCAAGTAGTTTACAGTTTTTTTTGTTTTTGTAGATAAAATCCCTTTCATCCCCTTCCCCTGCCTTTTTTAATGAAGTACAATTGGGTTACAATATTATATTAGTTTCAGGTGTACAACAATATACCTTCATCTATTATGTACCGAAGTTATTACAGTATTATTGACTTTATTCCCTATACTGTACCTTACATCCTTGTGACTTATTAATAACTGCCAGTTTGTACCCCTTAATCCCCTTCACCTATTTCACTCATCCCTTTTACCTTCTTTTCATGAGGTTTCTTCTTGCTGTGAAGTTGAGAACACCTCAGCTGTCAATTTAAGCATCTTTCTAACTCTTTAAGCACAGACAGGGATGGAGTAAGTTTATGTGAGATTTTCATTTCATGTTGTATCACTATATGAGAAGAGGCTTGGTTACCCCAGAAACCAAAAAGATGATAAAACTTTTTAAGAGATTCTATCCCAGTGTTGAAATGTTTATCTAAAGATACTGATCTGTAATCAAATTTATGGAGTTGTTATGTTCTGGTCACAGATGCGTTTATATGGATTTAAATCAACATAGTAACATTATATAATTTGCCCGTAGTTCCTAAATACTTAACATTTATTATGGGCCTGATGCATGAAAGGCCTTTGCTAGGTGCTGTGGGTACCAGAGATACAATCGTCACTGTCAAGGAGGGGTGAAGTCCTGCCTTTTAGATGCTCCCCTGAGAGCATCAAATATGGGTGCTCATGGATAGAGCCCAAGAATGACTGCCTGTTTTTAAATAAATAACAATTAAAACTATGTTACAATTGTGTAATGCTACATTACTATGTATTTAAGTATGATATCTTAAAGGAATACAAAACCCAAACCATTCATGTGTAGTATTTATCATACTTCAAAATACCAGGTATACTTCAAGATACCAGGTATCTTGGTTTGCTTATGAAATTCTCCTTCTTCTTCTTCTTTTTTTTCTCCTTCTCCTTCTTCTTGTTCTTGTTCTTGTTCTTGTTCTTCTTCTTCGTTCTTCTTCTCCTTCTTCTTCTTCTTCTTCTTTTCTCTCTCTCTCTCTCATGTGGTGCTGGGCATTTCTGGGGTTTCTGGAAAATACTTAACATTTTGATCACTTCAGTCTTGCAAAGCAGGATTTCATAGTTTACACATGATTTTATAAACAGGTGGAATGGTGATCTCATGAACAAGGGATTTATGTTGACTTTGGTTGGTGCTTCCCTTTGGAATGTTTTCTCATTCAGTTTTCATATCTACATGCTTTCTCACTATAGTTACATGAGGTCATGAAAATGGCAGATTCTCACAAGACGCAGAACTAAAAAGAGAAATTTTTTTTGAGAGGTATTATTTTGGATATAATTACCTTAAAATAATGTTCACTTTGATAAATGTAGCCAAATAATGATTCCTTTCAAGTGATCAAATTAGGTAATTCATTTCAGAAGATTCAAATAGCCTGTCCACTTTTTTTTTTCAGAAGCAAGATTTTTTAAGAAAACTTAGAAAATGATACAATATATGTAAAGAGTTTTCACAATATTTTCCATATAATAAGTATCCAAAAATATTAGCTATTTATAATAAGGAAAAAATAGAATAAACAGTGTGACTAGTTTGGTAAAGACAGATAAGCTATAACCATTCAGTCACTCATCTTCTGGCTCTGTCACTGTTTCTGCCTCTGCTTCTAGACTTAATTTTCATTTTAAAAGAAAGACCAAGAAATAATGCGTTATGGCTCAGACAACTGAACCTCATTTTAGCATTTTGTAAGAGCACCCGCTGTGTTTGGTGTTTGTACTTGTTCCCAAGATTCCTGCAGCTCCTTGGAGCTCCCCTGCCTGTCCAAGCTCAGTGACAGTTAGCTTTTGTTCTCTCCTTCCCATTAGCAGCTTCTCTTTTTTTTTTTTTAACATTTGAGACAGTTTTTATTAAATATACAGAAGCAAAATAAAGCAAGCAAGCTCTAAGAAGGCAGGACGACATAAGGGCATTGTGTTTGGATGGTGTACAGCATGATTAAGGTTAACTTAGATTTTAACAAACCATGAGCACAGATGGCTCACTACATTTTGTTTCACTTAGTAGTTTTAAGATCTACCTAGTCATGAATTTATTACTTAAGAAATTTTTCTTCTCCAGAATATAAGAACATGATAACCAAAGAAATTTATTTAGGAAAGCACTGTATGATAAAATTTAACTTATTCATTCTTTTCCATGTCAAGATGTTCTCCACATCTTCCACAATGTGCATAGTCTGTTGTACAGAGTGAAGTAAGTCAGAAAGAGAAAAACAAATACAGTATGCTAGCACATATATATGGAATCTAAGGGAAAAAAAAAAAAAAGAAAGTCATGAAGAACCTAGTGGCAAGATGGGAATAAAGACACTGACCTACTAGAGAATGGACTTGAGGATATGGGGAGGGGGAAGGGTAAGATGTGACAAAGTGAGAGAGTGGCATGGACATATATACACTACCAAACGTAAAATAGATAGCTAGTGGGAAGCAACCACATAGCACAGGGAGATCAGCTCTGTGCTTTGTGACCACCTAGAGCGGTGGGATAGGGAGGGTGGGAGGGAGGGAGATGCAAGAGGGAAGAGATATGGGAACATATGTATATGTATAACTGATTTACTTTGTTATAAAGCAGAAACTAACACACCTTTGTAAAGCAATTATACTCCAATAAAGATGTTAAAAAAATAAAAATAAAAAAAAATAAAACTAATGTAGGGTAAAACCTTCACTCCAATCCCACAGATCACCTTATGTGGTTAATACTATTTTCCAAAAACAAGCAGAACAAGCAGCAGAGTTGTTTACTCCTTTTAGACATTTAGCTTTAAAACAATTAATTTTAGTCAAAGTAAAATTGTTCTAAGAAAGCTATTCAACATATCCAGAAATAGAACCCCATTTTCCCTCTTAGCATTGCCCCAGAGTATTAGTTCAGAACCATCTGCTAAGCTATAATACTAGTGCCAGAGACTCATTAGCTACTGGTCTCACCACAGGTCAATTGCTGGTTTGAGCAAAAGAGCTTAAATTATTTGAGATTAACATTATTAGTAGCCTCCCAAAAGGATGACTATAAATACTTTCATTCACAATGCTAGACAAGGTATAGATATTTCTATCTTTCCCCTTTGAAAAGAGTATTTTTAAAAAATATTTTGGCTGTCAAAACTTGTAGCAGCTTCTCTGGATGCCAAGTGATGGCTTCTGTTCCAGTTCCTTTCTTGGGTCGAAACAGTTCCACTCGCCACATGACACAACTCCGCATGCACTGAGCATGGAGTAATTAAGTTCCTGGAACTGGGCAAGAATGTTCTCACACATATTCCTCCCTGTATCCTCTACCCTCCCCCACCTTCAGTATCTGACTTGAAAGTGTTTAAAATTCATTACCTATATCTTTCATAGACGTTGAAATAATGTCTCTGTCCAGACATATTTAGGAAAAATCAGTCCTTTAACTTGTTTGTATTGATTTATATTTGTTTGTAACAATTGTATTTATCATTGTAAATTTCTGACTTTATTTATTTTTGTTCAAGGAAAGAAAAAATGATGTTATAAGCTTAACTAAAATGCAACCAATAGCTTTTTAAAAATAATTTTTTATTATGATTTTAAAATGAATATCAGTTCAGCATGGAACATCAGAACACTGAAAATGCAAACAGGAAAATACATTTATGTATGTCAGTGTAAATAAGCAATAAACAATTTACAATAGGAACAGAAAACAATTTTATTTGAGCCAAACTGAGGGCTATAACCTGGGAGACAAAAAGTCAAGAAGCACTTCAACTGTGTTTTGCTGGACTACAAAATGGGGAACAGCAAAATTATGTAATTTGTTTGTCAAGAATTAGGATTGGAGGTGCAAGAAATAAGGGTGATTGTTAAACAAGGACCCATGGGGTCTGAAATGGTTGCTTAGTTACAAGGGGAAACCTTGAGACCATAAGGTTGGCAGCTGTCAGCAGATACTATTTTGAGAATGACTGCTGGTGTCCTTGAGTTTGATACAGTGCAGAAAATTCAAGTTCTTGGGATTTCCCTGGTGGCCCAGTGGTTAAGAATCCGCCTGCCAATGCAGGGGACATGGGTTCGAGCCCTGGTGTGGGAAGATCCCATGTGCCGCAGAGCAATTAAGCCCATGTGCCACAACTACTGAGCCTATGCTCTAGAGCCCATGAACCACAACTACTGTGTCCACGTGCCACAACTGCTGAAGCCCGTGTGCCTAGAGCCTGTGCTCTGCAACAAGAGAAGCCACCACAGTGAGAAGCCTGCACACTGCGGTGAAGGGTAGCCCCAGCTCGCCACAACTAGAGAAAGCCCACCCACAGCAACGAAGACCCAACACAGCCAAAAATAGATAAATAAGTGAATTAATTAATTAACTTAAAAAAAGAAAATTCAAGTTCTCAGTAATACAGGAACATGTCTGAAACCATACCTACAATGACACTAATGAAAGAAATTGAAGACAACACAAACAGGTGGAAAGATATACCAGATTCTTGGATTGGAAGAATTAACATTGTTAAAATGACCATACTATTCAACTCAATCTACAGATTCAATGTAATCCCTATCAAAATACCAAGGGCATTTTTCACAGAACTAGGGCAAATAATTTTAAAATTTGTATGGAAACACAAAAGACCCCAAATAGCTAAAACAATCTTGAGAAAGAAGAACAGAGCTGGAGGAATCATGCTCCCTGACTTCAGACTATACTACAAAGCTACGGTATTCAAATCAGGATGGTACTGGCAGAAAATCAGAAATATAGATCAATGGCACAGGATAGAAAGCCCAGAAATAAACCCATGCACGTATGGTCAATTAATCTATAACAAAGGAAGAAAGAATATACAATAGAGAAAAGACAGTCTCTTCAATAACTGGTGCTGGGAAAACTAGACAGCTACATACAAAAGAATGAAACTAGAGCATTCTCTAACACCATCTACAGAAATAAACTCAAAATCAGTTAAAGACCTATATGTAAGACCAGAAACCATAACATTCCTAGAGGAAAACATAGGCAGAACACTCTGACATAAATTATAGCAATATTTATTTTTGGATCTGTCTCCTAAAGCAAAGGAAATAAAAGCAAAAATAAACAAATGGGACCTAATTAGACTTAAAAGCTTTTGCACAACAAAGGAAACGATCAATAAAATGAAAAGACAACTTATGGTATGGAAGAAAATATTTGCAAATGATATGACCAGTAAGGGGTTAATATCCAAATTATATTAACAGGGACTTCCCTGGTGGTACAGTGGTTAAGAATCCACCTGCCAATGCAGGGGACACGGGTTCGAACCCTAGTCCAGGAAGATCCCACATGCCACAGAGCAACTAAGCCTGTGCACCACAACTACTGAGCCTGCACTCTAGAGCCCAGGAGCCACAACTACTGAGCTCGCATGCCACAACTACTGAAACCTGTGTGCCTAGAGCCTGTGCTCTACAACAAGAGAAGCCACTGCAATGAGAAGCCCATGCACTGCAATGAAGAGTAACCCCTGCTTGCTGCAAGTAGAGAAAGCCTGCACACAACAATGAAGACCCAACACAGCCAAAAATTAATAAATTAATTAATTAATTTAAAAAAATTATATAAATAGCTCATACAACTCAACATCAAAGAAAACAAACCACCTGATTAAAAAGTGGGCAGAAGACCTGGACAGACATTTTTCCAAAGAGGACATACAGATGGCCAACAGGCACATGAAAAGATGCTCAACATCGTTAATCATCAGGGAAATACAAATCAAAACCACAATGAGATGCCATCTCACACCTGTCAGAATGGCTGTCATCAAAAAGAACACAAACAACAGATATTGGCAAGAATGTGGGGAAAAGGGAACTCTCATTCACTGTTGGTGGGAATGTAAATTGGTGCAGACACTGGAAAACAGTATAGAGGTTTCTCAAAAAACTAAAACTAGAACTACCATAGGATCCAGCAATTCCACTCCTGGGTATATATTTGAAAAAAAGAAAACAAAAACACAAATTTGAAAAGATACATGCTCACCAATATTCATAGCAATATTATCTACAATTATCAAGATATGGAAGCGACCTAAATGTCCATCAACAGATGAATGGATAAAGAAGATGAGTGGAATCCTACTCAGCCATAAGAAAGAATGAAATTTTTCCATTTGCAACAACATGGATGGAATTGGGGGTTTTTATGCAGAGTGAAAAAAGTCATACAGAAAGACAAATAGTATATGATATCACTTATATGTGGAAACTATAAAATACTATAAACTAGTGAATATAATTTAAAAACAGGGACTTCCCTGGTGGTGCAGTGGTAAAGAATCCACCTGCCAATGCAGGGGACATGGATTCAATCCCTGGTCCAGGAAAATCCCACATGATGCAGAGCAACTAAGCCTGTGTTCCACAACTACTGAGCCCGCATGCTGCAAGTACTGAAGCCCACACGTCTAGAGCCCGTGCTCCACAACAAGAGAAGCCACTGCAATGAGAAACCCATGCACCACAACAAAGAGTAGCCCCCACTCGCTGCAACTAGAGAAAGCCTGTGCGCAGCAACAAAGACTCAACACAGCCAAAAATAAATAAGTAAATAGAACACATTTAAAAAAAAAAAGAGACTCACAGTTATAGAAACAAACTAGTGGTTACCAGTGAGAAAAGGGAAGGGGGAGGGGCAGAATAAGGGTGGGCGAGTGGTTGGTACAAACTATTATGTATAAAATAAGCTACAAAAATGTATTTTATAACACAGAGAATATAGCCAATATTTTATAGTAACTATAAATGGACTATAACCTTTAAAAATTGTTTATCACCATATTGTACACCTGTAACTTACATAATTTGTACATCAACTATACTTCAATAAAGAAAAGGTTATCTAACCTAACCTGTTGAATTAGGTTTTGACTCTTCAAAATCCTTTTGAAGAACATGCTTCAGGTATGCACTGTTATGTGACCAGAATTGGTATTTGAAATGAAACTTGCTGCCCTAGTGCCAGCCTACCTCTTTTTTTGTACCAGAGAACAGTAAGGTGAGGATGTGATGTGAGAGGCAAGCAAAATTCAGTTCTAAGTGAAGGACGGTGTCAAGATGAGCAGTGAGAGAGCAGAGAGTCTGGCCTCAGTAATACTGGGCCCTTGGTCACTAGAAATGTCCTCATGCATCCCCAAAACTTGGGGCTGTAAATACCTGTGTGGCACTTAATCTTCATGACTTCATGTCTTATGAATGTTACGACACTTTCAGTGTATTCAAGGTTGAAGCTAAAAGAATCCACACCAGTGTCTGCTCCTAAATCCTGCAGAGTACAAACTTGTGGAGTTTTATTACATAAAATTATGCTGTTTGCATAGATACTGTGCATGTCAAATAAGTAATTTAGAATTATTTTAGTTTTACTTTGGACTGCCCTTACTAACAGAGCAAATCCATTTAAATGATCTAAGTGAACTCTATGGTGTTGCTCATGATAATAAATAAATGTTGACTTTTCATGTTTCCTGAGGCCAAATGTGAGAAGAAGGCCCATTGCCAACAATGTATACTCCCACTTTGTTGAGTGTTTATGCTTAGACCCACCAGTAAACAACTTGGAGGATTGGTCACATCAGATGGGTATTCCTACCTTTGCTGCCTGTGCAGTTATGGCCGCTCCTGTCTCTGAGCACATAGATGCATTGAGGGGCAAAGGGACCAGGAGGGTTGTCTAGTCCAAGTGTGTCACCCACAGTAGCCACACATATTGTGTGATACGTCAAAATTAGTGATGACCAGTAAGGAATATGTTTGAAAAAAAGATAACATCCTAGTTTGTCCCTATAAATGTCATTCCCATTGGGCTTCCCTGGTGGTGCAATGGTTAAGAATCCACCTGCCAGTGAAGGGGACATGGGTTTGAGCCCTGGTCCAGGAAGATTCCACATGCCGTGGGGCAACTAAGCCCGTGCATCACAACTACTGAGCCTGCACTGTAGAGCCCATGAGCCACAACTACCGAAGCCTGCATGCCTGGAGCCTGTGCTCCACAACAAGAAAAGCCACCGCAATGAGAAGCCCACACACCACAATGAAGAGTAACCCCCACTCCCCGCAACTAGAGAAAGCCCGCACGCAGCAACCAAGATGCAACGCAGCCAAAAATAAAAAATTAATTAATTAATTAATTTTAAAAAATGTCATTCCCACAATCTGAAACATTGCCTCAGTGCTTCCTGAGACCGAGGAGGTGGGAGTTCTGTGTTCTTGTTGTGTGTTAGTAGCTGCACCTCTGGTGGTGTCTGGTGGTGGTAATTGTGCAGTCACAGTAATTGTAGAAAGCATGATAGTTCTCTTACTGTGTATCCAGCAGTCCTCTGTGTATTTTACCTACGTAAAATCCTTTGATCTTCACAGTGAAGTAGACACTGTTATTAACTCCGTATTACAGACGAAGAGACTGAGGTACAGAGTGGGTACCTACTTTGCCAAAGACACACAGCTCATAAGTGGAAGAGACAGGATGCAAACCCAGTCTCCAAAACCCATACTCTTTGCCCTTGGGCATCCTGCTTTTTTGCCTGCTACTGTTGCTGATAAAACTAAAGATAACAATAACAACAGTGATGGTGAAAACTTACACGGACCTTAGCATGTACGAGGCCCAGTTCTAAGTGCTCTATGTGTAATAACTGACTTATTCTTTGTAACAACACCAGGAGGCAGGTTCTGTTGCTATTTGTGTATTATAGGTAAAGAGCCTGAGGCACAGAAAGGCTGACTACATTTTGAAAGTTACAGGTGTTATGTTTTATCTTTTTGTAGCCTGTACATTTTATCCTTTTGTATCCTGTACACTGGATTTGTCCATGGAAGTGCATCACTTGTGTATGGAGAGTGACCAAAAAAATTGAGAATTCCTCTCATTGGAATGATTATTTAAGGAGCGAAACCATTCATTTCAGTTTAAAACAGTGTTCACTTTCAAAATTCTTGTTGAAGAGTACACATGTAAAACATCTGTTTGTTTTGGCATTTAAAGTGGTGAGCTCAGTGAACGTAACTTATTCCACTGGTCGTAATGCTAAGTCTGCCACACCCACACTAAGGTATTGTGGGCTTTGTGTGTATGGTATCTCTGCCGCTTTCATTACTTTTAGGTGATAAGGAACTATTTTGGCATTAATCTATGGATATTTAATTGTTAGGGATAGATTTTTCTGAAATCCATCTTTAGGATAGAATGATGCATGTGAATTATACACTTCTCTTAACATGCAGCTGGATCTGCTTGCCCACTGTTGGCAAGACTAGGATATTTGGAGCATTTTCCAGAAGCTGTAAAGGGTTTGTGTTCACTTGTCCCTCGTTCTTCCCATAGTTCACACCTTGCCTTTGCTGGACACTTGTTCTGGAACATGTGTGCTCACTGACCAAGATAATAACAGATTCCTGGTCCACTTCCGTGGTCTCTGACTTCCCATTCCGTCCTCACACTGTTACAGCTTTGTCCCTGGCACTGCTGAAACTGTTGCCACAATTTGCCAAATTGAGGGGGCGTTTTACTTCCACCTTTGTATTGTTTGCTGTCTCTGTTCCCTTCGACTCACTAACCCCACTCACTTCTGATTCTCCTTATAATATCTGACATTTCCTTCTAAGTCTTTTTTCTTCATGGCCTTCTCTTCCTCTGCTTCTTCATTAAAGTTGGCATTGCTCAGGCGTTCAACCTTGGCTCCCTCTTTTTCTCACTGGATATGCTGTTCTCAGGTAGTCTTACTCAGAGTTTTCCTGTATCACTCTGATCTGCAAACTCATAAATCCAACTGCTTGCTGAAACTACACTTGGATATTCCATTGTCATCTTAAAACCCAGCAAGTTCAAAAGCAAATTAATTTTCTTTCCTTTGAAAAATGCTCTTCCTCCTGTGTTCTTCATCCCCAAGCCACTCAAGCTATGAACCCAGTCAGCCTCCTTCCTACCCTTCCCTCCTTCACACATTAATGCACATTAGAATCACTGTTTTAATCTTTTTTGAGTCTTGTCCTTGGAGATTACTTTTCAAAACAGCTTGGATGTGAGACTTGGCAGGTAGACTCTGAAAAGCCTCCCAAGTTAACAAACTGAAGAATAAAAATCATATGATCCTCTCAATAGATGTAGAAAAAGCTTTTGACAGAATTCAACATCTATTTATAAGAACTCTCCACAAAGTGGATATGAGAGAATATACATCAACATAACAAAGTCCATGTAGGATAAGTCCACAGCAAACATCATTCTCAATGGTGAAAAGCTGAAAGCATTTCCTCTAAGGTCAGGAACAAGACAAGGATGCCCGCTCTCACCACTTTTATTCATCATAGTATTGGAAGTCCTAGCCATAGCAATCAGACAAGAAAAAGAAAAGGAATCCAAATTGGAAAGGAAGAAGTAAAACTGTCACTGTTTGCAGATGACATGACACTATATATAAAAAATACGAAAGACACAACCAAAAAACTATTAGAACTAATAAATGAATTAGTAAAGTTAAAAGGTACAAAATTAATACAGTAAGTCCCCTACATATGAACCTTCAAGTTGTGAACTTTCAAAGATGTGAACATGCATTCACATGTCCAGTCACATCAGTTAGTTCACGTGACTGGTGTACATTGTCACGTGTATGCATCCTCTACAAGTGGTTGTACTTTGTGTACTTTACAGTGCTGTATAGAGTACAGTAGTATAGTATCTTTATTTAAAGCCCAGGATGTCCAGAGCAAGTGTAAAAGCAGTGGTATATAGCTGATTGTGTTAGTTGGGTACCTAAGCTAATTTTGTTGGACTTAAGAACAAATTGGACTTAATGAACGTGCTCTCAGAACAGAACTGTTGCAATTCCAATTGCATCAAGAAAAAAATACCTAGGAATAAATTTAACCAAGGAGGTGAAAGACCTGAACTCTGAAAACTCTAAGATGTTGATGAAAAAAATTGAAGCCAAGACAAATAAATGGAAAGATATACCATGCTTATGGATTGGAAGAATCAATATTGTTAAAATGTCCATACTTCCCAAGGTAATCTACAGATTCATTGTAGTCCCTATCAAAATACCAGTGGCATTTTTCATAGGACTAGAATAATCTTAAAATTTGTATGGAACCACAAAAGACCCCAAAAGCCAAAGCAATCTTGAAAAAGAACAAAGTTGAAGATACCACACTCCCTGATTTCAGACTATAGTACAAAGCTATAGTAATCAAAACAGTAAGGGGGACTTCCCTGGTGGTGCCGTGGTTAAGAATCTGCCTGCCAATGCAGGGGACACAGGTTTGAGCCCTGGTCTGGGAAGATCCCACATGCTGTGGAGCAACTAAGCCCATGCACCACAACTCCTGAAGCCTGTGCACCTAGAGCCTGTGCTCCACAACAAGAGAAGCCACCACAATGAGAGGCCTGCACACCACAACAAAGAGTAACCCCCACTCGCCACAACTAGAGGAAGCCCATGTGCAGCAACAAAGACCTAACACAGCCAAAAATAAATAAATAAATTTATTTTTTTTAAAAATGAGTATTAACTTTCATGAAACTTAAAAAAAAAAAAACAACAGTATGGTACTGGCAGGAAAACAGACTCATATATCACTGGAACAGATTAGAAAGCCCAGAAATACATCTATACTTACATGGTCAATTAATCTACATCAAAGGAGTCAGTAATATACAATGGGGAAAAGACAGCCCCTTCAATAAATGTTTTGGGGAAAACTGGACAGCCACAAGCAAAAGAATGAAACTGGACTATTTTCCTACACTATGTATAAGAATAAAGTCAAAATGGTTAAAAACTCAAATATAAGACCTGAAAGCACAAAACACCTACAAGAAAATATAGCACTATATTCTTTGACATAAGTCCTAGGGATGATTTTTTAGATATGTCTCCTCAGGCAGGGGTAAGAAAAACAAAAATAAACAAATGGGACTACATCAAACAAAAAAGCTTTTGCACAGCAAAGGAAACCATCAACAAAACGAAAAGACAGCCTACTGTATGGGAGAAGATATTTGCAAATAATACATTTTATAAAAGGCTTATATCCCAATTATATAAAGAAATCATACAACTTAATATAAAAAAAGAACAAACAATCCAATTAAAAATTGTGCAGAGGACCTGCATAGACATTTCTCCAAAGGACAAAAAGATAGCCAACAAACCCATGAAAAGATGCTCAGCACCACTAATCATCAGGAAAATGCAAATCAAACCCACAGTGAGATATCACCTCACACCTGTTAGAATAGCTATTATCAAAAAGACAAGAAATAACAAGTATTGGCGAGGAGCATGTGGAGAAAAGCGAACCCTCGTGCACTGCTGCTGGGAGTGAAAATTCATGCTGCTACTGTGGGAAAGAGTATGGAGATTCCTCAAAAAAATTGAAAATAGAACTACCGTATGTTCCAGCAATTCCACTTCTGGGTATTTATACCAATAAAACAAAAATACTGATTGAAAATGATATATACACCCTTATGTTCATTGAAGCATTGTTTGTAATAGCCAAGATTTGGAAGCAACCTAAGTAGTGTCCACCAATAGATGGATGGATAAAGAAGACATGTTTCACATACACATAATATATATGTGTGTGTGTATACATGTTTCATATATATGCATATGTGTGTGTGTATATATATGCCCACATATTTCACCTACCCACACAGTGGAATGCTACTCAACCATGAAAAAATAAAGTTTTCCATTTGCACAAAGGCAGCATGAATGGACCTGGAGGGTATGCCAAGTGGAATATGTCAGACAGAGAAAGACCAATGTTGTATTACTTCACTTACATGTGGAATCCAAAAAGCAAAACAGATGACCAAACCAAACAGAAAGATGCTTATAGATACAGAGAATAAACCCACAGTTGCTGGGGTGGGGGTGAGGGCATGGTTGAAAAAGGTGAAGTGGGTAAGAGGTATAATCTTACATTTAATATAAAATATTAAATGAGTAACGGGGTTTAATATACAGCATAAGGAATATAGTCAATATTGTAATAACTGTACAGTCACAGATGGTTAGTAGACTTATCGTGGTGATCAATTTCATAATGTATTTAAATATCGAATCACTATGTTGTACACCGGAAACTAACATAATATTTTATATCAACTATACTTTAATTTTTTTAAGTTTATTTTTACAATCCCCTAAAGTGAAACCTTTTGTCAGCATTGGATATTTCTAAATATGGGTAGACGCATATGTCAGTTATCGTGGTTAGCAGGATTTTCTACACTAGTTAATATATATTTTTTAATTGTTTTAATGCAGTGTTAGCAGTGTGACATTCTGAACAATGTTTCTTTCTAATTTCAGCCTGTGAGGTTGAAGCGGGGAAAGTGTACCAGGTGTCCTCAAAAGAGCACATCCAGCCATTCAAAGAAAACATGGAACAATTTATTATTCAAGGTAAATTCGGAAGAGATATGTTGCATATCCCTCCCTGTTCAGCAGAAAGGTAGAAGGCATTCTGAAAAATATGCATTGGTTTAAAAGGGATTATTTTGACATCACAGAAAAATAAATGATATTTAATCACGAATCACACAGTTGTGACAGACAAGCAATTGGCTAAACATGCTGTTTTGTGAATAATACTCTTTATTGCTGTTTTTCTAATGACAGCAGATACAATAGTTATTAGTTAAAATAGCATATATATATTTTTTATAAAATAGCATATATTTTTAAGGCATTAAAATTTTTATCTTTTTGTGATAGAGAGTTAGATATTCTTTTAAGTTTTATCTACACTTATGACTTCAGTTCAACCTGGTATTTATTTGCTTTGTCAAAACATTATGCTCAAAACAAGGTATATTGATGATTTTCTGATCATCAAAACATTATATTCTATCTTCTATAGGATGCATACATACCCCTGGATATTTAACACATTTTTTCTGGGGACCTTAAAAACTTTGTAAATGTTACCTTATTGATTCTTCCTATATTCCTATGAAATAAGCAGTGATGGGAAATTTCAGACAATATTAAAGAAACAAAAACAATTTAATAAAAAATTCTATTAATCTATTGCTGTTTGAAATCCTTGAAACATATCAAAACGTTCACTACTCCAAACATTTCTGCTTTGGAAAGTTATATACATATCTTCTGAAGATCAGATTTATATCAGGCCATGCTCTGGGAAGGTTCTTGCTCTTTTAGGAATTCTCCAGAGACTGACATGGCCTGAGACTGAGGCCAAATAGTGCTCTGAAGACTGGCTCCATCCTCTGTGGTTTTTATAGGTTGTTCAAGTGTCTTTAATGATGATATACAGTGAATGAGTTATGCTGGAATTTGATACAGCATTAAGCACAGCTCTTTTTTAGATGGGAAAATACCATTTAATCATTTAAGATAATCATGACAATAGAAACAGAAATTTGGTCCGTCACGTATCAGAGTGATTGTCATTTCCATTTCCTCAGGTCCTTGTGACTTAGAGTGGAAAATCTACCCGTGGAGTCTTAAATAGTACTTGACTGAAATCAGTGTCCTGTAATTACAAATTAGATGGGCCTGACAGCTCACTCAGCTCTTAATGATGAATGAAATGAGTCTTGGTTTTTCCATGCAGTGGACTTTTAGGATCAAGAAACTGTAATTTTATGGAATATTCTTTTTTGCTTATGGGTAGAAAGGAGTCCTTAATTCTATAACTCATTAAAAGAGAAGTCAAACAATTTGCTAGATTTCACATCCTAAAACGTTAATGAGTGTGTCACTCATATAGTTGTTCACATATGTGATTATATTATATAATATTTTTTATTTTTTTCACATCTTTATTGGAGTATATTTGTTTACAATGGTGTGTTAGTTTCTGCTGTATAACAAAGTGAATCAGCTATACGTATACATATATCTCCATATCTCCTCCCTCTTGCATCTCTCTCCCACCCTCTCTATCCCACCCCTCTAGGTGGAAACAAAGCACTGAGCTGATCTCCCTGTGCGATGCACCTGCTTCCCACTAGCTATCTATTTTACATTTGGTGGTGTATATATGCCCATGCCATGCTCTCACTTCGTTCCAGCTTCCCCTTCCCCTTCCTGGTGTCCTCAAGTCCATTCTCTATGTCTACATGTTAATTCCTGTCCTGCTCCTAGGGTTTTCAGAAACTTTTTTTTTTTTTTGTAGATTCCACATGTATGTGTTAGCATACAGTATTTGTTTTTCTCTTTCTGACTTACTTCACTCTGTATGACAGACTCTACATCCACCCACCTCACTACAAATAACTCCATTTCGTTTCTTTTATGGCTGAGTAATATTCCATTGTATATATGTGCCACATCTTCTTTATCCATTCATCTGTCGATGGACACTTAGGTTGCTTCCATGTCCTGGCTATTGTAACTAGAGCTGCAATGAACATTGTGGTACATGACTCTTTTTGAATTATGGTTTTCTCAAGGTATATGCCCAGTAGTGGGATTGCTGGGTTGTATGGTAGTTCTAGTTTTAGTTTGGTGAGGAACCTCCATACTGTTCCCCATAGTGGCTGTATCAATTTACATTCCCACCAACAGGGCAGGAGGGTTCCCTTTTCTCCACACTCTCTCCAGTATTTATTGTTTGTAGATTTTTTGATGATGGCCATTCTGACTGGTGTGAGGTGATACATCATTGTAGTTTTGATTTACATTTCTCTAATGATTAGTGATGTTGAGCATCCTTTCATGTGTTTGTTGGCAATCTGTATATCTTCCTTGGAGAAATGTCTATTTAGGTCTTCTGCCCATTTTTGGATTGGGTTGTGTTTTTGATATTGAGCTGCATGAGCTGCTTGTATATTTTGGAGATTAATCCTTTGTCAGTTGCTTCATTTGCAAATACTTACTCCCATTCTGAGGGTTGTCTTTTCATCTTGTTTATGATTTCCTTTGCTGTGCAAAAGCTTTTAAGTTTCATTAGGTCCCATTTGTTTATTTTTGTTTATATTTCCATTTCTCTGGAGTTGGGTCAACAAGGATCTTGCTGTGATTTATGTCATGGAATGTTCTGCCTCTGTTTTCCTCTAAGAGTTTAATAGTGTTTGGCCTTACATTTAGGTCTTTAATCCATTTTGAGTTTATATCTGTGTATGATGTTAGGGAGTGTTCTAATTTAATTCTTTTACATGTAGCTGTCCAGTTTTCCCAGCACCACTTATTGAAGAGGCTGTCTTTTCTCCATTGTATACTCTTGCCTCCTTTATCAAAGATAAGTTGACCATAGGTGCGTGGGGTTATCTCTGAGCTTTCTATCCTCTTCCATTGATCTATATTTCTGTTTTTGTGGCAGTACCATACTGTCTTGATTACTGTAGCTTTGTAGTATAGTCTGAAGTCAGGGAGCCTGATTCTTCCAGCTCCGTTTTTCTTTCTCAAGATTGCTTTGGCTATTCAAGGTCTTCTGTGTTTCCATACAAATTGTGAATTTTTTTGTTCTAGTTCTGTGTAAAATGCCATTGGTAGTTTGATAGGGGTTGCATTGAATCTGTAGATTGCTTTGGTTAGTATAGTCATTTTCACAATGTTGATGCTTCCAATCCAAGAACATGGTATATCTCTCCATCTGTTTGTATCATCTTTAATTTGTTTCATCAGTGTCTTATAGTTTTCTGCATACAGATCTTTTGTCTCCTTATGTAGGTTTATTCCTAGGTATTTTATTCTTTTTGTTGCAGTGGTAAATGGGAGTGTTTCTTTAATTTCTCTTTCAGATTTTTCATCATTAGTGTATAGGACAGGAAGAGAATTTTGTGCATTAATTTTGTATCCTGCTGCTTTACCAAATTCATTGATTAGCTCCAGGAGTTTTCTGGTAGCATCTTTAGCATTCTCTTCGTATAGTATCATGTCATCTGCAAACAGTGATAGTTTTACTTCTTCTTTTCTGATTTGGATTCCCATTATTTCTTTTTCTTCTCTGATTGTTGTGACTACAACTTCCAAAACTATGTTGAATAATAGTCTTGAGAGTGGGAAACCTTGTCTTGTTCCTGATCCTTGTGGAAATGATTTCAGTTTTTCACCATTGAGAATGATGTTGGCTGTGTGTTTGTCATATATGGCCTGTATTATGTTGAGGTAAGCTCCCTCTATGCCTACTTTCTGGAGTCTTTTTATCATAAATGGGTGTACAAAGATCAGTAAGACTAAAAGCTGGTTCTTTTAGAAGACAAACAAAATTGATAAACCATTAGCCAGACTAATCAAGAAAAAAAGGGAGAAGACTCAAATCAATAGAATTATAAATGAAAAAGGAGAGGTAACAACTGACACTGGAGAAATACAAAGGATCATGAGAGATTACTACAAGCAACTATATGACAATAAAATGGACAACCTGGAAGAAATGGATAAATTCTTAGAAAAGCACAACCTTTCGAGACTGAACCAGGAATAAATAGAAAATATAAACAGATGAATCACAAGCACTGAAATTGAAACTGTGGTTAAAAATCTTCCAACAAACAAAAGCCCAGGACCAGATGGCTTCACAGGTGAATTCTATCAAACATTTAGAGAATATCTAATACCTATCCTTCTCAAACTCTTCCAAAATATAGCAGAGGGAGGAACACTCTCAAATTCATTCTATGAGGTCACCATCACACTGATACCAAATCCAGACAAATATGCCACCAAAAAGGAAAACTACAAGCTAATAACACTGATGAACATAGATGCAAAACTCCTCAAGAAAATACTAGCAAACAGAATCCAACAGCACATTAAAAGGATCACACACCACGATCAAGTGGAGTTTATCCCAGGAATGCAAGGATTCTTCAATATATGCAAATCAATCAATGTGATAAACCATATTAACAAACTGAAGGAGAAAGTCCATTTGATCATCTCAGTAGATGCAGAAAAAGCTTTTGACAAAATTCACCACCCATATATAATACTTTGAATCTGTGTTTCATAGACCAGGCATTGAAATTTTCTTTTGAATCCATCTTAAGTCATTTTTTTGAATGAATAACAAAATTATGTTTTTCACCCCAGGTGGAATTACGAATTGTGCTCACAATCCACACATGATCAGCTATATCTGATATCTTTTGATATCATTATAATGATTCCCAGGGTGGGTAGAGGCCTTCAGAATTTGTCTGGCAATTCACTTGCATGGGAGACTGTATCCTGGCACACTAAATTGATAAGTGTCTATTCATATTTTACCAGTCGTCCATGAAGACGTTTATCCCCTTTAGTATGAAATTCAGGCAGTAGTAATTCTTATACTTATCTATGATAAATGAAACCATAACTCTTATAAGGATAATAACCTGTGTGTTCTTACAGGTGTGAAATGCTTCACCTTTTTACCATTAGATTAACCATAATTATGTGAATCTTTCTTCACGTCTCCTCCTCCAGCACTTTCAGTTACCCTTTTATTTCTTCTCTGGTCCTCTTCAAATGTTGTATGGTTGAAAATTTTTTTGAATGCCTCCTATCCGCCCAGACATTCTTTGGGGTACTGAGTCACAGCAGTGAAGAAGAAAACGTATGTGTCTTAATGGACCTTACATTGTACATTATCTGGAAGACAGAGAGTGACAACAGCAAATCCTTTGGAAAAACTTATGTAGATCAAGTGTGTCTAAAATGTGGAAGAAAAACAGGTCCGGCTTTAAACACGGTTGCTCATGAGCCTGTGTTCAGTGACATATAGTGAAAACAGTGGATTTCAAAATACACTTCTCTAAGAATATGGCCAATTTTTTGTACCATATTTTTTCTAGTTATCAGGACAAAATTCTAAAATTAAATTTATACACTAAAAAATGCATTCCAACTTAGTACAAATAATATATATCAAATCTTCGTTTATAATTAGGCCTTCCTCAGTTATAATAGTGTTTTCTTACATTAACCTTTGTGCTCAGATTACCTTACACAGATATATTCAAGTTTTTTTAATATCCCATCAAAATCTTTTCAATGTGTTTCATTTTCTAAAGCTAAAGTCTCTCTCAGACAATCCAAGAGACTATACCCAATGCTGGCAAACATTTTAATTGCATTAGCTCTCACAATATAATAGAGACTTCTCTTATTCTTGTAATTCAGCCATTTAGTCTCTGAATCACACTCTAAGAGCTTCTGATTTCATCCGGCCCAGTTATCCATCGATCCACCCCCTTTTGCACTCCCATCTTCCCAGTTCTGCTCAAGACAAGATTTTATGGCCTCTGCTTAAACACCTCTTTGGGAATGTCCCTCACCTCTGCCCTAAAATAGGCATATTTAGAGTTGAGTCCTACCACCACAAGGCAGTTACTGATTGTAATGGTGCCAGCTGAGTGCCATCGTTGGGAGACTTGAGAATATAGTGTGAATAAATAATGTTCTCACCACCCCCTGCCAGTTTTATATTCTTTGTAACATTTAACTATTCTCTGTGATTGAATTAGTTATTCGTCCCTAAACAATGTAAGGTCCATTAAGAGAGCAGCTTTGCTTTTCTTTTTGCTGTATCCCTACACCTGGAAAAATGCCTGCACATAGTATACACTGTCCTGCTCACCAGGCGAAAGCCCAACAACCCTCATTAAGCCCATATTTGTACCAGAGCAGCTCGACATTGTTTTCTTGGCAGGGTGGTGGTCCTTACACAACACTGACTGCTGTCACCTTAAGTCATGACGAACACCTGCTGCTGGAACTCACTTCTCCTCAGCAGTGCTGTAACATTTCCCTTGTAAATTTAGTTTTCTCAATTTCTGAGATTTGTTTCTGTCTTCTTCTCTTGAACCTCCACAATCTTCCTGTTCCATTTACCTGTTGCTCTAATGATAATCTCTCCTCATACTCTGGTAAGAAATTGTACAGATGGTCCCACACCCACCCACCACTGCATCTGCAAGCCTGGCCGAGGAACTTGGGCTTTACCCTGAATCTGCGTGAGCAGAGATTTGAAGGTTTAAGAGAGGGTACACTAGCAGCCATGGAGAGGAGCTAAGTGGAGGCTGCCCAGACTTGTAGGCAGGAGGCCTCTTCCAAGATTGTTGGGTCATGCTGTTAGAGAAATGAAGGGCCTGTTCTGGGGGAGTAGTAGCAGTGCTGGAGAGAGGATAGATCTAGGGATATTAATAACACAGCACGGAAATTATGTGGTGACCAAATGAGCGTAGAGGTGATGGATGGTGTCCCGATTTCAGGTCTGAGTGCCCGGGTGAGTTGTGATATGAATCACTGGAGTAGAGAAGATAGATCTTGGGAAAGATTGGAATGGCTAGCATGATCACCTTAGGTGGACACGCAGGTGGATATTCCAAGTGAGCAGGTGTATGTATGCAGTAGACATGGGCGCGGAACCAAGATGGAAGATTGGCCATCACCAGCAAGGTGATTGTTTAGTGCATGTGATCACCTAGGAAGATAAGAAAATAGACTCCGGGATAGAATTCTAGAGGAGAATACGTTTCTGGGGTGAACAGAGGAAGAGAAGCCCCCACAGGTGTTAGTAATTAGATAGGTAGAAGGAGCACCGAGAGAGGCAGTTTTGGGGGACCCAGCGTGAGGGGTAGTTTCAGAAAGCAGGGATGATCATAGTGGTACATGTTCCTGGATGGAACATTTTTCTTGGATTGGCATGGGCAGAAACCAGTTTTCTGAGCTTTTGACATTGAAGGCAAGTGAGAAAGTAGAGTATAACTCTGCAACGATTTTAAAAGTTATTGTGGGACAAGTGTAAGTGATGCATAAGTGTTTGACTTCACTGTTTAATTGAAGTTGCTATAATAAGCTTATCTCTAATTTATGCCAACGTATGGGATGATTTTATTTTTGTGCATTGTTATGAAGAAAACTAACTGATAATCTCCAGATGGTTATGCAGCATTTATTTATTTTAAATTTATTTTTGTAGTTTTTGTTAAATTTTCTTTTGTGCCGCCTTTTTTTTTTTTAAGAAGTAGGCAACAAGAGGTAAGAAAATGAGATAAATGGATCACTGGGGAACTTAATGCTTAGCTAGAATTTCTCCCAGAACCCAGCACACTCGTTTCCTTTTAATTTTTTTCTTTCTTTTTGAATCCAAGTTGTATTTTGGACAAAGTGTGCATATGATAACCGAATTTCTGGGCTGTAAAGGACCTTAGTTAAAGTGGATTGCCATTACATGTCTGTGCGTGTTGAGGTTACTGGGAAAGAAATAGGAGCCTAGGTCCCTCTTGTTGGCCTTCACAGCCTTTTTACTCCTATAATTATATTTTGATAAAGGTATATTTTAAAACTTAAGCACAGCTGTTTTTTGGGTGAATGGCAAAATTTTTTAAAAGTAGTTCCCTTCCATGGTATTAAATGAAGTTAAGGCCCTTGTGATTTTTATAAATCAGAAATAGCTAATGAGATTTTTCATTAGACTCACTCTCAGTACCTCCACCCCCTCTTCTCCCAAACATTTCTTCCTTAATCAAAGCATCGTAAATTGTAGCTGAGCTAGAGAAATAGAACAAAGAAAAAAATGCATAAATCTGTAATCACATGTTTATAACTAAAAGGGTGTTGAAACCTCAACTCTAAATATATAATTTTTTAAAAACAAAATTCAACTGAGTAAATTTGAAGATCTAATTGACTTTATTAAACAATGCATGAATCAGGCAGCATCTCATCTGGCAAGCAAAGAGATACTCTATTACAAATGAAAGTTATACAAAATGGAAGGTTTTTATAGAAAGGAAGGTGGGACAAGGAAGTCATCAGCAAGAGAAAAGTGAAAGTTCATTTCAGGAAAGTGAGAATTCAGGGTGATGACAGCTTTTCATTGGCCGAGCTTGTTGCTGGGCAGGAAGAACATCTCCCTTCCTCCTGCCCAGGAAGTAGAGGCCCCTTCCCTTTGGAGGTGTGAGGACCCTCTCTTCCTGTTTGGGTGATTGACCCCCAGTGGTAGGCATGAGAGCTCCCTGTGCACGCCTTCCAGACCCCAATTTTAGTCGAGGTTTCCTTTATTAATTTTCACATTTACCCCTTTTGAACAAGATCTTTCTTTAAAGCATCACTGATCAGGAGTCAGGTTCTCCACATCTAGTGGTTTGTCCCTCGGTCCCAGGAAGGACCTTTCCTGGGTGTGCTGTCTCACATAGGAGGGAAAGTTTGTGGACAGAAATTGCTTGAGGTCACATTTGTGTAACAAGGTAGGGTAGTAAGGAGAACTCTCGGCCAGTTCTTATCCAAAGTCTAGATTTTATTAAGGTCATAAACATTGGAAGTCATCTTGAAGTGTTGAGCTAACATCACCTTATGAGGGACATCATTTTTAGGGATGGCTACATTTATTTGTTCAGGCCAAGGGTTAGTCAGGTTTTTTGCACATGTGGGAAGAGAATCTCCTAGCTTAAAATAAAAAGTTATCCTAAAGATGGGGGTTGCTTTTGAGATTTCTTAGAGATTTCTTAGTGAGTGAGGACAAATCTGAAGGGAGGTCATTATCTTTCCAGGCCAATGTCAGAAAAAAGGAAAGAAAGAAATGAAGAATAAAAGGTTTCATTTTTAGTTAAAGTTTGAAGTCTTGATCTGGCATTTTGGGTAGAAGTAATCTGCATGATGTCAGCTACTTCTCTTCATCAATTTGTCTTGGAAGTCTCCAGTGTCTGTACTGGACCAGATGTCAGGTGGAGCCTTCTTTAGCTGTGTTCTCAAGATTCAGTGCCTTCTAGTTTTGCAGCAGTGTCAGTGGTCAGGAGCACATGGTAAGGTCCCTTCCAGCAAGGCTTAGGGCTGTCTTCCTCTGATGATGTTTCCAGAACACCCAGTCACTGGGCTCCAGACTGTGACCAACAGGATTCTTTGAACTGGGATCCAGGAAAGCTTCTTTGACCTGTTGACGACAGGCTTGAGCATGAGACATTAATGACTTACAGTATCTGGTCATACTAGTATGAGACACCGAGGGCTCAGCAGAAGGTCATATGCCAATAGACATTGGTCAGCTGGTGACTGTCTCATGTGGATGGAGTTTATGGATCCCAAAGTGGGTACTGCAAAGAGTCAGCAAGACCAAAGGCAATACCTTAGGTGAGGGGAGTCCAGTAATTTTGGCAAGTTTATAAATTTTGAGTTTCAGGATCATATTAGCTCTCTCAACTTTATCTGATGATTGAGGATGATAGGGACAGTGATAATTCCAAGAAGTTTACAAGGTTTTCATTAAGGTTTGTATAATTTGCCCATGGAAGTGGGTGTACCAATCACTGGAGATCGTGGAAGGTGTATCCCAAGTGGGAAACATTCTCTAACAGTTTATTTGCCACTGTGAGGGAATCAACCCATCCAGAAAACATACATACAAGAACAAGAACAAGGACATGTTGATAACTCTTGTTAAATGGCAGTTGAATGACATAGCTGTAGGTGTTCAAAGGGTCCAGAAGGAGGAGGTCTGAGGCCTCTGGGGACAAAATGATTTTCCAAGGCTATGGCACTGGAAGGTCAGATAGACATTGCTGGTAGACTGTTTTTGCAATTTTGTGGAAGTCTTCCCACCAATGTCACTTCATAATTTGTATTATATTAAATGCACTATGGTGGAGAAAGAAATGCAAAAACTGAAAAATGGGGTTTGCCAAGGAGCTGGGAAGAATCTAGTGGCCATCTTGGATTTCACATCACTCTGGCTGTTCATTCCATTGACAGACACTGGGGAAGGAGAACACTGCTAAAAAGGAGAAAAGGAAGTGGAAAGGGCTACAGAAGATAATGACTCCATGGCTTTTCATTGGCTGAGTCTTTGCCATGAATGAAGTGGAGTCTTTCTTCTTTCTGGTGGGCTCTGCTATTGTCACAGGGCATGAGAACTCCTCCTTCTGGTCTCCCAAATCTATCTAATTGTGGTTTCTGTTTATTACATTCCCCCCTTTTGATCAAGATCTTCCTCTGAAAACATCGCTGATCAGGAGTCAGGTTTTCCAGTTTCAGTGGCTTTTTGCTCCTCAATGTCAGTAAGGGCCTTTCCTGAGTGTCGTGTCCCATGTTGCAGGGAAAGTGCACAGACTGTAAACCAACTGAGGTCACATATAGTAACAAGAAAGGATGGAGAACTCTCAGACACTTTTTATCTAAAGCTCATGTTATCGAAACCAAGGACATTGGAGATCATTTGGTGGTGTTACATCATCATCAAAGGTTTGGAAACAAACTTCCAACAGACTTGGTCTGGATCTTGGCAAAACTCTCATCAGATGTCATTTGCTCCAATTCTGGGAAATCTTTACTTTCAGGTCACAGTATGATGTGCAGGTCCATTCAGGATTCGGGGTTTTCTTTAATTGTGTCACGTGAATCCAAGAGTCTCTTCCTAGGTTTGGTTAGCAGTACTTGATAGGGGCCTTTTCATTGAAGTTGAGGAGAGTCCTTCTGGAGGAATTGTTTCCAATAGATGAAATCTCCAGGTTGAAATAGATGAAATCTCCAGGTTGCAAGGTGATGCTCAAGGTCTTTGTCTCCTGAGGACACACTGTGAAAAAGTTGCTGTACCAAAACATGGTTGTTTTTAATAGAAGCAATCAGGCCTTTGCAATATTGGACTATCTCCCCTTTTATCGGTTGTGGGTCAAAACAAGCAGGAACCAAGTGCATTCGGCATCCTCTGACTACCTCAAAGTATGAGTTTATGAATTCCAGAGGGGGTGGATCTGAGATTTAGAGGGACTAGCAGCAGTGCTTTTGGCCAAGGTATTTGGAGGGCCTCTAGAAATTTTGCCAATTGAGTCTTGATAATGTCTTTAGTGCATTGGACTAAACCAGGGGACTGAGGTGGTAAGTGCAGTGAAAGCTGTAAAACCGGCAAAACAGCACAGACTTATCAAAGCACCTCATCAGTAAAGTGGATTCCTCCATCACTCTGACATTTGAGGGGAGTTTCCCAGGTAGGGATAATCTTTTCCAAAAGGACTTTGGCCACAAGAAGAGGCAGTAGCCTGTCTGCTAGGGAAGACTTCAGTCCAGTGTGAAAACATACAGACCATGACTAAAATGAATTTATATCCGTGAGATAAAGGGAGTTGTATGAAATCCATCTGCCAGACTTTGAATGGTCCATTAGGCAGTTTAAAATGTCTGAGGCAAGTTGCACCCCAAAAAATCTACTAGGATTTTTACACAATTACATAGAGTCTATAGATCAGCTTGGGGAGAACTGACATCTTACAATATTGAGGCTTTCTATCTATGAATATGATAAAGACTGCCGTTTATGCCTCCTTTAAAGTCTGTATAAAAAGTTTCACAATTTTCTATAAGGTCTTCATGTAGTTTTTATAGTTATATTCCTAAAGGCCTTATTTTTACTATAATACATTTTGTGAATCACATTTATTGTTACTACTACTTATTTGAAGACAAAAATCAAATAACCATTGTATAAAGTTGTTACATGCTAGAAACTTGCTGAACTCTTATTAATATAGTAATTTGTGTATTAAAATTTTTTTCTCTGTAGACATCACTGCAAATAATGACTTTTTTTTTTTTTAGCTTCTTTTTTTCTAGTTGTATTGCACTGGCTGGTACCTTTAGTGGGTAGGAAGTGTGGAAATGCCCTATTGCAAAGGGGTGTGATCAGAGGAATGGAAAAAATTATTTTGGCCATCTTTGTAAAGAAATTACCACAAATTGATTGAAGGTTTTCTTCTCATTCAATATTTCCTCTCTACTACTTTGCAACTTATATTCTGAACCTTTATTCTTTTAATATATACCTTTGATATTTTACCATAATTCTTTAACAAAATCTAAAGTTTAAAATAATACAAGTCCTGGGACTTCCCTGGTGGCTCAGTGGTTAAGAATCCGCCTGCCAAGGCAGGGGACACTGGTTCAATCCCTGGTCCAGAAAGATCCCACAGAGCAACTAAGCCCGTGCACCACAACTACTGAGCCTGTGCTCTAGAGCCTGTGAGCCACAACTACTGAGTCCGCGTGCCACAACTACTGAGCCTGTGTGCCTAGAGCCTGTGCTCCCAACAAGAGAAGCCACCAAAATGAGAAGCCCACGCACCGCAACAAAGAGTAGCCCCTGCTCGCCACAACTAGAGAAAGCCCACGCACAGCAACAAAGACCCAACGCAGCCAAAAAATAAATTTAAAAAAAAATACTTTATACAAAAATAATAATACAAGTCCTTAGAATGCTTAAACTCACCCATTTATACTTTATGCCATTCTTTTCCAGTGTTTTAGTATCATCTTATGTTTTTATAACCAATACCATCTTCTTTGCTCAGACCTTCATACTATGCTTTCCTTCTAAGGTGATATTTTTTCCTTCTTTCTGAAGTACATGCTTTAAAAGTTACTTTAATGAGACACTGGATTGTAAACGCTCTGTTTTTGTCTGTGGAAATAAATATACATCCCACTTGTTTTTGAGAGAGAGGTTTGATCATTATAGAATTCTGGGCTGAAAGTAAATGCCTTTCCAGAGTCTGGGTGCCTCTGACTCTTCCCTCCCCTCGTTGCTTTGGCAGCTCTGCTTCGGTTCAATTTTTGTGTCTTTGTTTCTAATCTAAGTTTTCTCTCAGGCACTTTTATGTTTTTCTATTTCTCTTTGTGTCAGTTTTGGTGAATCATCAGGCGCACTACCAACCGAGGACAATTTTAACACAAATGGTTGCCCTCCTTTGGGGACCGAGGCCCAGTGCAGGACGATGCCTATCTGCGATTATGGCTTCCATGTGAGGGGTTCCCCTGCCAGAGCCGCGGGCCAGTCGGTCACACTCCTCCACGTCTGCTGTAGTGGGGTCATGCTCTTCCATCCCCTCTTCACTGAGGGAGGGTCTCTTTGGACACTACGGAGGATTCTAGGACTGTTCGAAATTTTCCTGGATGGCCTTTCAGACCACAGCTCTGGGTTGCTGGGTTAGTCGTATCCCCAAGACTTTGCAGTCTTGCTCCTGTTCGTTTTTTATGGCCTCAAAGAATGTTCTTTAATTCCTAGCTAACTTGGCCATGCATTAAGTTTTGTTTTAATCCAGCATCTTTGTGTGCTTTATTATGAAACTTTTTGATATTGAATCCTTAGTATGGTTGAAAAGAGAAGCTTATTTGGGATTTTTTTTTCAATTAAAATACCTTTGAGATAACTTTGTGTCAGTACATTCTTCTTAATGACTTCATAGTATTACATTGTGAAAATGTACCAAAACATTTTTGCTCATTTCTTTACTTATAAACCTTCTTTCCACAACATTGCTTTTTAAGGAAAAAAATCACAGAGATGAATGTGTACATTTCACATAGTGCATACTTGTGCAGTACATTCCTAAATGTTGACCTGCTGGGTCAAAAGCAGTATTGCCTTATTCTTGACATCTCCTTTTCCTATATACTCCTCCCTTTGTGTCTCTCATCTAATCCTTTCTAAATCCTGCAGATTTCCCAAAACATGCCAGCTTCCCTCTAATCCCATTGTATTTGCCATATCCTAGCTAAAAATCATTGCTTGCTTTTATGATGCTAATCCTCTCCTAACAGGTCTCATTTTTCCTTGTTACTATCATTCTGTTATAGTACAATCACCAGTGAACCTCATAACAACCTGAAGTCTTCTGGAAAAGCTTGAATTATGTTCATTATCATGATTATTAAAGTATATGAATGCATGTTATAATTTAGTGATATTTACATTATAGGTAATATATTTTAAAATATGTCAAATATCTGAACTATATTTTAAAAATATTTCCTATGCCCTCCATGTTAGATAATAAACTATTAACTGCATATTTTTTTATGATTAAGCCTCAGCTTTCCTTCCTTATATCCTAGACACTCAGTTAGGAGCCATCATGAGGATGAATCCTGACCACATTTTTATGTTCTTCTTTGTTTTTGTTTTTTTATTTTTATTTATTTATTTAGGCCACCACGCGGCTTGTGGGATCTTAGTTCCCCAACTAGGGATTGAACCCCAGGCCCTCGGCAGTGAAAGCACGAAGTCCTAACCACTGGACCCCCAGGGAATTCCCTGTTATGTTCTGCTTTGTATGTTTGGTAGAATTCGCCTGTGAAGCCATCTGGTCCTGGACTTTTGTTTGTAGGGAGTGTTTTTTTGTTTGTTTTTTTTAAATTACAGATTCTATTTCACTTCTAGTGATCGGTCTGTTCAGATTATCTATTTCTTCTTGATTCAGTTTTGGTGGGCTGTATGTTTCTAGAAAGTTGTCCATTTCTTCTAGGTTGGCAAATTTGTTGGCATATAATTGTTTACGGTATTCTCTTAAGGTTTTTTGTATTTCTGCAGTATTGGTTGATATTTCTCCGTTTTCATTTCTTATTTTGTTTACTTGGGTTCTCTTTTCTTTTTGCTGAGTCTGGCCAGAGGTTTGTCAATTTTGTTTACCCTTACAAAGAATCAGCTCTTGGTTTTATTCATTTTTTTCTATTGTTTTTTTAAAATCTCTATTTATTTCCTCTCTGATCTTTCTTAGTTCCTTCTGCTGACTTTAGGTTTTGTTCATTCTTTTTCTA